>NC_090931.1:1370699928-1371007883 GCF_040938575.1 Ambystoma mexicanum
GCTAGCCCCCTACGCAGGTCGGTGCGCACCCTGCACCGCTCGGAAATGCCGCCACCAGGTGCAGGGAGTGGCAGGATGTAGACGGGGCAGCATGATGAAGGCAGTAGACACTGACACATGAAGCTTTTGCTTGGACACCATGTGTGGCAGAGTTGTGGTGGGAGGGGGGGTGAGGGTGTGTGGGGGAGTTGTGGAGGGTTTTTGAGGTGGAAGGTTTGAGCATGTTAATCTTATTTGGACAGTTAAAAACACCCGTTGTGTGAAAATAAAATCTTGAGTGGACTTTCCTTATTGCATATGTGTCATTTATTCATATACAGTGCATAGTGTACATGTAATCTCCCACCCAGTGCCCTCTGTAAAACTTTCATGTCAGCCTCTGCACCCATGTGTGTTAGAAATATTGTGCAATCATTGACTGATGCACAGCACGTCCCTCCTGTGCATCGGCACCACGATGATGTGCACCTACATCTTCTTCATCCCCTTCATCATCACCAGGTGGTTGTAGTTCAATGCCAGGGGGGAGGAGCACGTTCCGTCGGATACACATGTTGTGCAGCATGACACATGTCATGATGATCTTGGCCACCTTCTCATGCCTGTAGAGGAGTGCCCCACCCGACCGGCTAAGGCAGCGAAAACCATGCCTTCAACAGGTCTGCTCGATGACCACACAGGTACGGGTATGGGAATGATTGTTGTCCTCCTCGTGCCTGTTCTGTGGGTTTCAGACAGAGGTGAGGAGCCACGACTTCAAGGGATAGCCACCTGAGAGGCAATAAAAGGTATTTGTTAGTCGATTCATGATGGACAGCTGTACTAGTCACACATGCCTACAGATTATCGTTGGTCACATGCACATGTCCCTGGTCGTATACACACAATTTTAATGCCCTCAATGTGTTTTGTGCCATCGACTTATGGTGTGGGTTGCATCTCCAAGATGATACACAGTGTACACTGCCTTGATGTTGCTCATGCATTGTGGACGCATACCGCTGTGTTTGTGTCAAATTTGTGATTTGTTGTGATCTGTATGATTTTCTAACTGGCAGCATTGTCAGTAGTCTCTGCGATATTAGGCATTCAGAGCTGATTATTATGATGGTGACATGCTGCACTTCTGTGGTGGTGGCGGCCCTGTGACAAGCAGTAGATTCCCTTGGTGATTTTGTTCAGTGCATTCCCATGAATGCTTGTCCTTTGTAGTGATTTGCTGCAGACATTTACATAGTGAATATTCATAGCATTGTGCTGGATTGTGTTACAGAGGCTGGGGTACGATGATGGGTGGTGGACGTGTTGCGGGATGTGGGGTGTTTTTAAGTTTGGCATGTTGTGATAGGTCCCGGGAGGATAGCTGATAGGTCTTCGTGTCGTCTTGGAAGCAAGACGACACAAAGCAACAACAGGTTTGATTCCCGGGTCCGCGCTTAGAAACCTCTGGGTGTTTAAGCGCGTAATAAAATCGAAACTAAGACAACAAAAAAAACACAATTACGCAACTAAGAAAAACGAACAATTCCTGTAACAGCGCCTCGATGCTTGCGGGCTGTGTGAGTTCTTTATAAATGTTAAATAAATAAATAAATAAATAAGTGTCCAGCTTACTTCATTGCTATGGGATTTGGTTGTCATGTTCAGTTTGGGATGCTTTGGTGCAGTGTTTTGTGATGTGCACATTGTGCTGTCACATCACCAATGACACCATGGTGATGTGTGCATCTATCCCCCCCATTTCAGTGCCATGTGCCTGTCATGCAATTTACCAAGCAGCCAGGCACGTCGTCCTGCATGTCGCTCCATATAGCGTGGTAGCGTAGAGTTCCGCAGGACCATTGAATCATGTGTTGATCCAGGATATCGGGCACAACAATGTGTTATGATCTTGCTGGCATCACATACCATCTGCACATTGATGGAGTGGTATTGCTTGCGGTAGCGGTACACCACCTCCATGGCATGTGGGACCACCAACTCCACGTGGTTGCAGTCGAGGGCACCTATATAATCTGGCATGCCTGTCAGTGCATGGAAGGCAACTTTTGTGTCAAAAATCTCCTGGGGAGTCCGTGGTAGGGATATTAATCCTTTGTGTGCTTCAGGAGGGCATCCAGCACTTGGTTCAGCATGTGAGAAAATAAGGGTTTTGATATGCCATGCATGTGCCCCACTGTGTGCTGGTAGGTGCCTGTGGCCAGGAAGTGGAGCACCAACACTACGTTCAGTAGAGGGGGGATGGCGGTGCATACTTCAATGAGGCTGACAATGTTGTTGTGTATCATGTCCACGATGGTGGTGATGGTGTCCCGGTCCAGACGGTACAGTGTGTGGATCTGCGCAAGGGTTAAGTTGAATGGACTGGCTCTGATGCGAGGGATTGGGAGCTGCCTGGGTGGTACCATTGGCTGCACTGGTGGGGCATGCTGGGCCTGTTTCGCCCTCCTTCACATCCAGTGTCTCCTCTGTGATGCCTGCTGTTGTTGTTGTTATTGTTGCTGGTGTAGCAGTGCAAGCATGTCCTCCATCCCCAGTATTACTACTATTAGTGGAATCATTTTGGTGTGGGAAGGGGTGTGGTGTGTGGGTGTGCTCCTTTTGTGCTGGGCCAGACTCCATTGCCTCCACCTGTGCTGATTGTGTGCACCTGTGGCAGTTGGGAACACTGTACATAGCAGTTTACGGGTGCTTCGCGATGCCGGTATTGCCGGCATGCCGGTATCCCCTATTAGCACCTTCATGATGCCAGTATTTGCATGTCCGCCTGACTTGTGATGTCCTCCTGTTAGCGGTGCCTCTAATACCGGGTTCTTAGGTCGGAATAGCCCAGAGCGGTATGCGATGCCAGTACCGGCATCATTTTTCCATTACCTCCAACCTCGTAATGACCCTCATGTCTTTATCCAATGGAGAAGATGACAAGCTAATAGTAATCTGTTAGAAATAGAAAAATAACTGGGGGCGTTAAAGGCCACAATAACACAAAGGTGAGAAAATGTGGCTAACGAAGATCATATGGGATAAACGCAGATCCCTCATGCAATGAAAACCCTCTCCCTCAGCCTTTCCCCATGCATTCATTCATGTACGTATTTATTTATTTATGGAGACACATTTTACGCAGTAGTAATGCAAAGTGTTTAGTAATGTTTAGTAGTGCCATTTGACATTGAATGATTTCCTTCTCATCTACACCTGTCCCACAAGCATTGACATAATAAATTACTTTTTTTATCTGTGATTTCTAGCTTAATTTTTTGGACTACCATTCCCTTCAGTCCTACTGAAGAAATTCAAAGAGATAAGTTGGTGGGTTGCCCAAATAGAGCAGCTATGTGCTGTCGTGATTAATGTTTGAAGATGCTAATTTAAGTAACATTTTTCATGTCCTGCTGACCACAGTTAAGCTCAAAGCAAAGAAAGGAACAGTAAATGCTTGGCTTTTTTAGTTCCATATAATAGAACATGAGTCTGCATATCTAGGGGGTTCCTGTCTGGTGGGAGGAGATTCTGGTTTCTCTGCAGAGACATTGGGCCTCATTATGCGGTAGGAGGTAGACATGGTGCTATTAGCACCATGGCTACCCACTTACCGTATTCTGGGTCCGGGTTCCCGAAATAGGGACTTACCAGTTCATTCCAACCTTGGTGGACCCGGTCATTCCGCCTTCCGGGAACCATTCCCCATTCCCATTCGAGCCCCCATAGGGCTCAATGGGAATGGGGATGGAGCTAATAACGGTACCACAATTAGCAGTACCGTTATTAACTCTGAAGTCCCTAAACGGGTCCCATCCATAATGCCTGGTAAAACCAGGCGTTGAGGAAGGGACACGCTAAGGGACCTCGGAATAGGGTGGTAAGGGATTACCGGCACCAGTGACCTTACCGGTACCGGTAATCCTTTACCACCTACCGCGTAATGAGGGCCATTGTGTGTTGGCATTAGATGAGTGCAATAGTCAACTGCCTGACTAAAGCAGAGAGCGAAAAAGAGCAGGTGAGTATTGAGGCAATGATGGCAAGTCATTTTGGCACAACAGCTACACATTATTTTACATTGTCATTAATGTTCCTGGATGTTATCTATCATGGCGTGTGTGTTCACAAACAACCGTATTATGGTTCACTGATTAAGAGCCAATGATGCATTGGTGTCTGATGTATCTTTCCTTGATATTGTTGAAATGACACCAGATGTTAGAACAGCATATGTTCATCTCACTTGGAAAAAGCTTGCAGATGCTATAGATGATCTGTTCATAATCTGGGCTAACATCCCACAATGTAGAATTGGCAAATTGGCTCCAGTGATCTTCATCTTTGGAACCATGAAGCAGAGACAATGGATCTAAGCTACCATAGGGTACAGCTGCAGCAAAGATATAGAGTGGTTTTGATGTCTTGGGGTGAAATGTCATGTTTGATGTTGTTGCTTGGATAGGTTTGATGACACTTGGCTAGAGTGGTGTGCTGGGGGGGGTCAGGTGGGCTTTGTGACATTGTGAGTATGGGATTGTAGAATTATCACATTAATGAGGAATTCCAGAAGATTATCTGCTAGTGACACTGTGCACTCCATACGCAGTTGAACCTATTCCAACAAAAATAATCATGAATTAAATCAATCATTACAATTATACTTAGACCATTTAATGCATCTACACCTTTTAAAGACTATTGTACAAAATATTCAATTTGCACAATGATTCCAAACAAACATAAAATATTCCATTCCTTGATATTATTTGAATGTATTACAACAAAAACAATAATTTGATGCAAAGGGCCTTTTCATGTGTTAGGCAGGGCATCATAAAAGTGGTAGTAATCCAGTTGCTGCCACTTTTTTGTGGCAATGGAATTACTGCCACTTTTACTGCACTGCGAAATTCTGATTAGGCAGGTACAGTGGAAGGTGCAATTCCTGCAAAATTGCAGCTAAACAAACTCCTCTTTACATACAAAAATTGGAAGATGTACTGCACATTATTACTGCTCATGGTAAATCTGCCAAACAATGTGTATACATTGCAACAGACTCTAAAGGTATACATTTAAATGTCCATACCACCACTGATAATCCAGTGGTAATGCCACAGGACTGACTATCGGTAATGGTAAACACATGTGATGGCAAATCCGTGGATGTACTTCTGATTTACCATCAAACTTGTCATAAGGCCCAAGGTATTTATAGCAGTTTCAGCTTTAGTATAACATTTCTACATGTATTTCCTAAGAAAAAAAGCATATTTTTATATTCTCTGTAATAACTTGATAGGTTGATAATAGAAACATCTCAAAAATACCATTAGATGTTCTATGGTCCTCTGACCTGAAGTATTTCATAATATTGTTAACATCCATGTTCTTTTAACAATTTACCAAACAATTACTGCAGGGTCTGTTTGATAAATTATATGGCAAAATCACTTATAAATAAAAAAATAATATACATGTATATGTCAACTGATTTTAGCAGTAGCATCCCACTTTTTTACATAATTATTTCAACATTATGACATGAAAGACTGCCAAGGTTGGAGTGCTTCAATTATCATCTGTATATGTTATTTTTACACCTCTTCTTCCCCTCTTGTAATATCATTTCCTAATGATCCCCATGGCAATATAATACATTCCTTACAAACGGTCATCAACTGCGTCACCTAGATGGAAAGGTTAACAACCATATTATTACTTTACTTAGGTCAAGAAACCGAGCGCTCAT
Source organism: Ambystoma mexicanum (assembly GCF_040938575.1). Lineage (NCBI taxonomy): Eukaryota > Metazoa > Chordata > Amphibia > Caudata > Ambystomatidae > Ambystoma > Ambystoma mexicanum. Next base: position 1,370,705,666 of record NC_090931.1, read on the forward strand.
TGTGGCACTATTAACATTTTAAAAGCCACACAGGTTTGCGTTCATACCAGAACATTGCAATTTATGTCTTAGACTACACTGAAAATGATGTGTGAATGACAGCAAACTATGTCCTCATTTTAGGGGCGCAAAATATATTGTATAGCTCACAAAAGCTTATTAAACAGTGATATAGAGAAATCCCTCAGATTTTGACCTCTCTTGAAATCTTGAAACAGGTTCTTCCCACCTTCCAAGATACTCCAATTTCTCAATACTATCTTTTTGATTTTATTGCACAGCTTTTTTAAAGTACACATACAAACAATACTGTTCTGATCTTTATTTTTACCTTCATATTCCAGGCATTCCTGTTAGTATTTTTAGCTTTCTGAGGGATTGATCACAGGAATCCAAAGATACACTTTTTGAATGAGTCTACTGTAATTCCTCTGCAATAAATTCTATGGGTGAAATATTACTCTTTAGATGCAAATACTGACCAAATGTTAAGATGTCTCATGTTTGTTTTGGGTAGAAACAACTGTAGAGCAATAAGGAATTATTTTCAGTTTGTTTCTGCAAAGCCTTAAAAGCTAACTTCCTCTAAAACCTGTCTACAAACAGGGTAATGCCCAGAACATGTATTTCCACATCACACGCATTCAAAGTAAAGTGAAGTACTCTGAAGTACTGTTTGCTGCGGGCGGGTGCCTGATACTCTGTGTGCTGTTGTTGTTGGCGTTCCGTGACTTTCTTTCAACTTTGGAAAATCCGGATGCAGTCAGGACGTCTGAGTCTCCAATACCTATTTGCCTGGACTTAATTGAGTGACATTACAAAAATAAGGTGTGTTTTCGCCACGTGAGCCTGCCCCCTGTGCATGGGTCCGCTTCTTTGGACAAAACAAATAGCCTGGCACAGGCGCCCCCGCGCCGTGCACCGTGAAGTACTCTGAAGTACTATTTGCTCCGGGGGGTGCCTGATACTCGGTGTGCTGTTGTTGTTGGGGTTCCGTGACTTTCTTTCAACTTTGGAAAATCCAGATGCAGTCAGGACGTCTGAGTCTGCAACACCTATTTGCTTGGACTTAATTGAGTGTCATTACAAAAATAAGGTGACTTTCTACATACGTATGCGTATTCAAGCGCACTGTTTTCTAACCTTGTCTGTTGCCGTGCGCACGGGTTAGCTTCACGTTGTGCCCACGTGTTATCTTCATAGCCCTAGGTCACATGTTATGTTTTTGTTGTGCCCACGTGTTGTTATTATAACCTAAAAGTCAAGCTGTTGCTTTCACGTTGTGCTGACTGGTTCTATTGAAAGTGCAATCTGAATGGTGCCGTTATAGTTGTCATTTCCTATTGTCAGCCATCCTTTCTTTCTTTCTACTTTTAAGGTGTGTTTTTGCCACGTGAGCCCGCCCCCTGTGCGTGGGTGCGCCTCTGTGGACAAAACAAATAGCCTGGCCCAGGTGCACCCGCGCCGCGCACCGTGATGTACTCTGAAGTACTGTTTGCTGTTCATGGTGCGCGGCGCGGATCGCAGGGTTCGGCTAGCAGTTAAAGCATCTATTGGCGGTATTCCGTGTGCAATAATCCTGTGAGTCAACTTGTATGAAATTATTTTTCGTTAGATATGAATCTTTTGGGGTGAAAATTGTGTACTGTATCTGTTTATTGTAAAGCATTCTGGGCCCTGTCCTTTCCTCATATCTATTTTGTTATGGAGTTGGTCTTGAGAAATGGGAAGAAGCGGAAGGAGTGTCAGTCTAAAACACTTCCCACAATAGAATCCCCAAAAAAATGTTAATAGAAAGAAAAAAAATAGTCCCTTAGCCTCACTTAATGGGAAATCTTCATTCTTATCTATGTCAATTTAGTCTGAGGAAATGAAGCCTAATACTGAAAAGAGTCTCACACCAGAAAGTCAAATAGCATTAGTTGGTCCAAAAGAAATATGCTCTTTAAAAAAAGCAAATGATGACATCACAAATGATCCATTTTCTGTAGAGGATCAGACACTTAACATACAAAAAATTATTGTTGATATTCATGATAATAAATAGCTTCCCATTTCTGACATTTCCATGCTTGCTCCTGTAATTATGTCTGAACTGGACAAAAGAGTACAATTATCTCTTGGTCCATCAACACCAGTTTCCACACAGGGAATGCGCATGGACCATGTACATTTTCACAAATCAAGTGTCAAAGAGTCATGTTATCCATGCGCTGACCAAGAAAAAAAAAAGAGAGAAATTCTGTCCAAATTCCTTCAACTAGTTCGCCTACGACGAAATATGCTTCTAGTTTAAACACACAGAACCAGTCTCTGAACAGAGGAATTTGAATACATCGATTCCTGTGTTTAACTTCTCTAATGTGCCTGAACTGCCTCTATCAAAAGAAAATCTTGAAGAAGATCTGCTTGACAATAAGATCAACGAACTGCCGATATTCACAAGAATTTTAAACTTGTTAGATCGTGGGCATGAATATTCGCACCTTCTACTGCAGGAGATAAAAAGGGACCTAGCGACAAACAACACGCAAATAGCAAAAATTGAAGGATACATCATGGCGCAAGAAGCTTGGCAGGTATATCATGCGGACTGTCTAGTAAGAGCACCAGCAACTACAAAAAATGACTTGTTACCCTCTGATGCCGAAGTTGAAAAAAACATGTGGGATCGCAAAACTTGGATGAGCCGTTGCTTTTACACAGAGTCCCAGTGACGTTTGCACAAATACTTCAGTGTAAAGATGAGCAGGGAGTTGATAAAACAATCCCTTCAGCTGGGGACAAAATTGATTATCTAGAAGTTGCAAAATTGTAACATGACAGACTTTTACAAGTTGAAAAAATCTTGGTTCAGATGAACTCTAAAGACAAAATTTTGGAAATGCTCATGGTGGATCAAGTATCCAATTTGAGTACAAGTGTGGCAGAAATTCCTCCTGATAGTCCTTCGCTTTTGCTTAATCTCATAGAAAGGCTCAACCCAATGAAGTACAACAAGATTGCACAGCCGCAAAGGAGAATTTCTATTTTACTTCAAGAAGAGCTAAGAAAAATCCCCTAAAAGCTCTGAAAAGAAAACAAAAAACAAAGGAATCTCAGTGCGTGGAGAGAAAAAAATGCAGGAACTATCTACTAAACTGTCTAGCAAGAACACAGTACAAACAAGACCTAATAAAGGAGAAATTCTCGCGGTTCCCTCTGAACAAAAAGTAAACTTAAGCGAGCTGAATGAGGAGAGCAAAAATGCACTGCAACTGAAGTCCTTAACGACAAAAGTATCTGTTCCGAAACAATCGGCCTCTTGAGTTCTTCCAGTGATGAGCGGGTTGAAAATGCAGGAAAAGTTCGAATGGAAACAGAACCTATTTTTCACACTGACTCTATGGTTCAACACTATTTAACCTCGTTCTTCACAAATATTTCAACAACAAAAAACTGATGGTTTTAACAGAAATGAAAAATTGAAATGCAATGAAGGAATTGCAGGTGAGACATTGGGCCTCATTACATGTTGTGCGGTAAGGGATTAACGTTACCGGTAAGGGAATACCGGTATCGTTAAATACCCATGCAATTACGACCCGGGTTACCGCTATTAGTGGCACCGCTAAGTATGGTGCCACTAATAGCGGCTAGTTTGCGGGCGCGCGATCCTTCATACCGTAAATAGCGGTTTGGCGCTAATAGCACACCATCACAAGCCATGCGGACATGCTAATAGCGGCATGGTAAAGCCCCAAAAAACCCTTACCGGCATGGTGCTAATACCGGCATCGCGAACCACCCGTTAAGAGAACTGAGCAGTGTTCCCACCTGCCACAGGTGGACACAATCAGCACAGGTGGAGGCAATGGAGACTGTGGCAGCACAAAAGGAGCACACCACATCCCTTCACACACCCCTTCCCACACCAAGATGGTTCCAATACTAGCAGCATTACATGGGCTGGAGGACATGATTGCAGTGCACCAGCAACAACAACAGGCAGCACAGAGGAGACGCAGGAGGAGGAGGAGGAGGTGGGCAAGACAGGCGCATTATGCACCACCAGGGCACCTAGTAATACCACAGAGGCTACCATAAAACCCCAGGATCCGAGCCAGTCCATTTAACCTAACCCCTGAGCAGATACACACCCTGTACCGTCTGGACTGGGATACCATCACCAGCACCGTGGACAAGTTACATGACGACATTGTGAGCCTCATAGACATCAGAACTGCCATCCCCCCTCTACTGAAAGTGGTGACTGTGCTCCACTTCCTGGCCACAGGCACCTACCAGCATACAGTGGGGCAGATGCATTGCATCTCACAACCAGTATTCTCACGCACGCTGAACCAGGTTCTCGATGCCCTCCTGAAGCATGCACGTGAACACATATTCCTGCCACAGACTGCCCAGGAGATCGCATACACCAAAGCTGGCTTCTATTCACTGGCAGGCATCCCAAGTTACATCGGGGCCATCGACTGTACCCATGTGGAATTGGTGGTCCCACATCACAATGAAGTAGTCTACCAAAACAAAAAGCAATTCCACTCTATCAATGTCCAAATGGTATGTGACGCAATCAAGATAATCACACATTGTTGTGCCTGATTTCCCGGATCAACCCATGATTCAATGTTCCTGCAGAACTCAACCATACCACGCTACATGGAGCGACAAGCCAGACATTGTTCGTGGCTACTTGGTGAGTAGCAGGGCAAGCACATGGCAGTGTGAATGGGGGGGGGAGATACATACTCCAACTGTGTGTGAATGGGGGGACAGATACATACTCCAACTGGGTGTGACTGGGGGGGAGAGATACATACTCCAACTGGGTGTGATTGGGGGGGGATACATACTCCAACTGGGTGTGATTGGGGGGGAGAGATACATACTCCAACTGGGTGTGATTGGGGGGGCGAGATACATACTCCAACTGGGTGTTGACAGTCGTCCGTAGGACAAATGGACATACAGATGTACGCCAATGTCCATCAGGGAAGGCCACAATGTACTTGAGAAGAACCCACATGGAATTTGAAGCTGCACAACATTGAGAACAATCCGGGTTTCCAAATATTACACATCCATCCACATCCACATTGCACATCATGCCACACCACATAATACACAAATCAGCAACATGGCGTCAAGATAGTAATACAGACTTAGCACAGCACAACATCAATACAGCAATGTGCCTTTGAATGCATGCAAAGGGATCACCCCTAGCCATAGCACTGAACCACACACCTATAGCACCACTGAAGTGATGCTTCACAGCATGGTGTCATCAATGTCGGAATGGCAGTACAATAGCAGTGTGGTACCAAATTTGCCTGGCCCCAGGGACACCTAAGACCTGACCTCACCCAGGACATGTCAATTACTGTCGGAGGCATGAATCAGGCATGTCCACTTGCATGGTCGAGATCACCTTTGCACATTGCAGTCACACAGACCGTTTGCATGCATGCTGGTAATCGTGGATTTCAATCAAAATGCAAAGTCGATTTGTGTGATATCTACAGGCCGCACTTGAGGTGAACAGTAACAGGTCCCCATTCTTCCCCCCATACAGGTGATGCTGGCTATCCCCTGAAGAGGTGGCTCCTTACCCCTGTACGGAACCCACAGAACAGACACGAAGAGGACTACAATTGTGCACATACCCGTACCTGCGCCGTGATTGAGCAGACATTTGGCCTTTTGAAGACACGGTTCAGGTACTTAAGCAGGTCAGGTGGGGCTCTCCTTTACAGCCATGAGAAGGTGGCCAAGATCACCATGGCATGTGTCATGCTGCACAATATGTGTATCAGACGGAATTTGCCACTGCCCCCTGACGTTGAAATGCAACCACCTGATGAGGATGATGATTTTGATGAGGACGGAGGTGACAGGGATGCTGGTCATGCAAGAGGCGATGCCCAGGAGGGACGCGATGTGCAACAGCATCTGATCAACCAAATATTCTGAGACACATGGTTTAACTCTGTAGGATGGATGTGGGTATTAGTGCACTGGTGTCTGTGGTGAAGCGCACAATGGACCCTGTCACCAATAAAATACACATACACAATGACAAAGTCCAAGCCTGTGTTTTAACTAGTCACCAGTGTATTAAGGTATAATGAGATGAAAATGTGCATGTCCCAAACTATCCCACCACCCTTTAACCCACCACCCCCCCCACAACACTCCCGAAACACCCTTTCCCCCCTCCCCCACAACACTCCTGAAACACCCTTTCCCCCCTCCCCCCACAGCACTCCCGAAACACCCTTTCCCCCCTACCCCTACAACACTCCTGAAACACCCTTTCCCCCTCCCCCCACAACGACCCCATCTGTGCCTTGCACAATGTTGGTGTCCTGCTGCACACGTGCCAGCTAGACCCTGCTGTCCCTAATTCCCATTGCCACCACCACCATTAGGAGGTTGGGATGATATGCACCTCGTGGTGCGCATGGAGCGGCAGAGGGGGCTTGTCTGCCTTGAACTCGCAGATGATGAGGAGGCTGTCTGTCCCTGTGGTGGAAACTGGCGGTCCATCGCGTCCGCTAGGCGAGTGAGGACCTGCCTCAGTTGGCTAATTTCCACGCACTGCCTGTTGGTACAGGCTTCCATCGCCTCCCTCGACTGCCTAGCAGTCTCCGTGATCTCCCCCCTGAGACAGGCAGCCTCTTCCACATGCTGCCCAACCAGCACTGTAATGTCCTCCTGGCGCTGCCTGATGGTGGCCATGTCATGGCCACTGTGGCCAGCTCATGGTGTGGCTGATGCACCTACCTCTACGTCCCAGACATCAGGTGAGGCCACCAGTGGGCTCCAGCACCCTCCCGTGTTCTCCTCGCCAGACTGGCCATGGACACTGGATCCTGATTTTGTGATGTTCAGCGACAGCTTCTATAGCTGAAGAAATGATAGTACACATCAATGAGGTAAATGAAACAATACACAATACATATAACAAGGTAATTCATAGAGAGTTGGGCCTAGAAATAGAAGATTCTATAGCCTATGGAAAAAGGGAGGGAAAGGTGTTACATTTTGTTAGGAAGAGGACAGGACAGATAATTGGATTGGGAAAACTAACCCAGGCAGACCCGGAGTGGGTAAGTCGTATTGTTATCTTTCAGACCTTGTGCTAACACCAAATTAAGTCAGCATATTAGATTAAAGATTGGGATTCTTTACAACCGTTGAAACAAATTTCGATTAGAATTGTGTCAGTTTATGCAAAAAATACATTTAAAATAATTATTAATGGAGACAGAATAATTCAGCGCTACAAAATCCTTCTACCCTTGTCCCACCTATACAGACTCATAGTACATAGGTGTGGGTTTTGGAAAAAAAGAATATTCTTATTATTCTTATTATTCTTATTTTAATATATCATGAGCACAGACATAGCTTAAAGCATCAACATAATGTATTACAATCATCGAGGTAATGACAAGGTGAGGGGAACATAGAAACAATTGAGTGTGCAGCTAACAAAAGGGGAGGAGGAAGGTGGGAAATGTGTCAGCAAAGGATCTGCAGTCAGCCAGGGGAAGAGCGATTGGGATCAGATCACCCAGCCTCAGGTAGTATGAACAAAGATCTAGTACTTAGATGTAATCACTAGTTATTCACCATTTCAGAATACTACAAAGTGGTGTAGGGAAGTGATGCTCAATTTATCAGAGAATAAGAACATTGTTCTTTGGCATTACCCTATTTTTAGACACGGTTTAGAGGAAATTCACTATTAAGCCTTTCCACATCCAACTGAAAAGAATATCCTATTGTTCTACCGTAGTTTTCACCCTAAACAAACATTTGGTTAGTTGTTGCATCAAAAGAGAAATTGTTCACCCAGAGCAGTGATTGCAGAGGAAGAAGAACAATTAAGCAGCAGACTGATAGAGATCAGTTTAGATTGTGTGTGTACTTTAAAAAACCTGTCCAATAAAATCAGAAAGATAAGATTCAGAAATTGGAAGATCCTTGAAGGTGGGAAGAACCCACCTGAAAGAACCACTTTATGATTTCAAGAGAAGTTACAATCTGAGGGAATAGATCATGAGAAATGAAAATACACATGTGAAAGGCTAATTCTACTATGGTACCTGAAATGTGGAATATAGGGAGAGTAGCAGTACATGCTCCTTATGGACAATGCAGGTACTGCAAACAAGACCCTAGAAGTTTAAAGGTTGATATTGTCATGTATAGAATGTTGAAACAAGTTACCCTTACTAACTCCAACTACAGCATGTCTGTGTATGTGATCTGGTCCCCATGAAATAAGTTACCAATAGGGAAGATTGAAAGGAAAATCAGAATGAGAATTACAGAACATAAGAGTTGCATAAGGAACACAATAATGACTGCCTCTATAGTTTGTGGAGAAATAAAACCAACAGATGAATTGATGTGGAAATGTGTATATAATCTGAATTCCCTGCTTCTATCATTCCTATGCAAGACTACTCCTCCTTTGAATGCCTGGTCTGCAGGCTCTCTATCGCTCATGGACTCTCTCTCACTTTGGCCACTATCTCCAGGCCACCTGGCCAGGTTGTCGTCTCCCTCTCTGAGTCAGCTGACCTCCCCTCTTCTCTCCTCACCTCTGCTTCTCAACTTCTCCTCCTCTGAGATCTGAACTTCCACCTGGATGCTACTTGCCCTTCTTCTGGACTCTTTTGCAACCTCTGCGACTCTCTCTCTCTCTCTCTCTCTCTCTCTCTCTCTCTCTCTCTTTCTCTCTCTCTCTCTCTCTCTCTCTCTCCCTCTCCCTCTCTCTCTCTCTCTCTCTCTCCCTCTGTCTCTCTCTCTCTCTCTACTCTCTCTCTATTCTTCCCTCTGGCCCGACTCACTCTGCAGGGCACACCTCGGATGTTCTGATCCCCTCAGACCTTCCCGTCTCTAATCCCCTACTACTTCTCTCTCCTGGAGTAATCACTTTCCCCTTTCCTCCCACCTCTCTCTCGCTACCCTCAGATCAAACCGACTCATGCACTACCACCTACCTTGTCAGTCATCTGACCCTTAAAGCGTGCGTCAGTTGAGGTTTTTGCTGATACTTTCTCTTCTCGTTCTGCACCTTTGACTGACTCACAGCCTGACACAGCACTATCTAAAGTGCATTTCTATCTCTCACAATCTTGATGTCCTTGCCCCTGTCATGAGGGTCTGTTTGAAGCCCAAATCCAAGTGCAACTCTTCCGACCTCGTCACCCTTAAACACAAGTGTAGGGTGGCTGTGAGGAAGTGGAGGGCATCAGGCGCACCCCCTGACAAACTGACCTGCTGCCTGCTCCAAAGGCAATACAGACTCCTTGTCCTCACAAGGAAGACAGCCCACATCCAAGCATGTGTCTCTGTGGCATCTAACAACTTGGATGAACTCTTCAAAATCTGCAAGGAGCTGGCCAGTCCTGCTGCAGTCTCTACCTCTCATTTTCCATCCCAGGCCTTCTGCATGGCCTTAGCTTCTCATTTCATCACTAAAACTCAAGACATCCTGTCCACCCTCTCATCCTCCTCCTCCTCCACTCCTGGCCTGCCTGTGACCATCTCTCATCCTCCTTTCTACTCCTTTCCCTTGTCAACCCCAGATAATGTTTCAAAGCAGGTTCTCCCCTGCTCATCCAGAACCATAAAGGACCACATTGACACCCTTGCTCCAGCCTTAGTTGATTTCTACAATCAAATCCTTTGCCACTGGAACCTTCCTCTCAGCACTCCCTTTTGCACCCCTTTCTAATGACGTCCTCTGACGATCCTTCCTCTCATGCTTACCATTGCCTGATCTCCATCATTCCTTTCATGAGCAAACTCTTGGAAAAGCTGTCCATCTCTCAGCTTAATCTGCACACTGAATCTGTTGGTTGTCTGCACGACCACCAGTCTGTCTTCAGAGCAACCAGAAGCATGGAAATTGCTCTCCAGAACACCCGTGAAGACCTGGTCTCTAACCTTGACTCTAACTTTCTTTCTTTCCTCATTTTCTTTGATCATTATTCTGCTTTTGATACGGTCAACCATGCTACCGGACTCCACCCTCTCCTTCTCTGCTCACATCTCTGATGTCTCTAAGAAGTAAAACTATCAGCTGCATCTCCTCAAAGGTATTCTTCCATTCCTCGCTTTCCCCAAGAAGCTCACTGTCTTCAGAGCTCTGGTCCATTCTAGGCTGCACTACTGCAGCAGCCTCTTTCTAAATCGGCCTGCCTCTACTCTCCGAACTCTTTGTTAGGCAGAAACCTGTGCAGTTCCCTCTGGGACCACTGCAAAAGATTTAAGTCTACAGGAGTTAGCAGTAAACCCAATTGGTAGCAGTCTGTACCACCCAGATTTACCTGGTAGCTGTGGCTCAGCAATCAGACTTCTCTCAAGATGAGTTAGGCAGTATTTAGAGTATACAAGATAGGGCAATTCACAGTAGAACAAGCAGACACTGATCAGAGCTTGGGTGTAAAGATATATAATTATTTATTTAAAAACACATCTATGGAAAACACACTGGCACTAATACGGCAAACAACTTCAATCACAATTACTATAAGTAGATATCAATCCCCTAACAATATTTCGACAAGTCTAGGTTCCACGGTACCACATATTTGCAGACAGAGGTGAATGCTTTAACCTAGATTGCACTCTAATATTCGTTATGAACGGGAGAGAAAAGGCAGGGTATGAAACCAACTCGGTACCAACACTTTTACGAAGCAAATGCAAGACAAGTAAGGCAGGGTCTATGGTAGATCACAAAGTTCAGAGGCCAGGCCCACTCGGAGAGAGGCAAGACGGTATGTCCCAAAAGTATCACAGTGGAAATGCACTTCAAGTCTTTGTAGCAAAATGTCACAGAAAGGTTGGACCTGTTTTAGAACAAGAAATTAAGAAGGTCTGGAGGCGACCCAGTGGAAAGGTAAGGATTTAAGACACCTCAGGCTAACCGTCACAAGGGAGGCCAGGTGGACACAGTACCTTGTAAGTGAAGAGACAGCTCCGGCGGGGGCAGTTGTTCCTGGTGGTGGATGCAAGTCGGGACTTTGCCAGAAGAAGAGATGATCTCGTCGTTGAGGAAAGCGAAGATCGTTGCACCACCAGGGAAGAGACCAGCCGCGGAGTGCTCCGTCACAAGGCACCACCTTTTGGTCACAGTACAGTGGTTAGTGGCTATCTGGTTGCCGAGGTGCTCAGCACGGGCAATTCGACCACTACGTCCTGGGAGCGAAGAAAAAGCAAGGGACCGGTTGTTCCCACCAGTCAAGGGAAGAAGACTCTCCAGCAGGGAGATCTCCTCTGTCGTCGGGAAGTGGTGAGTCGGTTCAGCAGGGCTCCACCGGAGGTGTCGTCGTTGCAGGTTGGCTCAGCTTTACCCTTGTCAGATTCTTAGGTCCTGTGGCGACTTCTGAAGATCCAGTCCCAAAAGCCCTGCTTTTATGCAGAAAACCCCCATTCATTCAGCCTAGCTGTCAATCAAAACACGCTAAGTGGTGAGCGGGGTGGCTCACCACTTGGGCCAATCACACCAGAGTGCGACTTGAGTTGGCAAGGCAACTCAGTCCAGGGTGCCTAAACCCCCTCCAACACCCCCTGTGGTACCCAAACAGAATGGCACCACTCGGGAGGGCTTCTGTGCAGAAGCCCGCCACCAGTGGAACAAAGGGCTCAACCACATCAGTTTGCTGTTAATGCTGTTAATGCTGTTAATGGGTGGTCCTCGATACCAGTATTGGTGGCATCATGGTAGCCCTTCTTACCAGCATCTCGATGCCGGTATGTACATGTCCGTGCGACTCGTGATGTCCTCTTCGTTGCGGGATGCCAGTATTACGGGCACGGCGCCCGCACACGCGCCCGCATCCCGATACGGTGGTGCACAGCCACAGCGGGTCCTTGTCGATGCCGGTGGTACCGGCGTCTAGGGTCATAATACTATGGACCGGTATTAGAGGCCGGTATTGCCTTAACAGCTCTGTTATTGTCGGACCGTCAACCTCATAATGAGGCCCAATGTGTTGATTATAGTACAGAATTTGACACAGTGAAAAGGGAGCAACTAGGCATAAGCTATTACATTGAAAAAGTCACTTGGAAATGTTCAGAATTAAAATAACATTACATACATCTGGTAAAGTCAGAGTTAGGGATAATGGGCTGGGTCCTGTTACTGATTGGATTCCCATGAACATCGGCCAGGAATACATATTGGTGCAGACCCTGTTTGACCCATACCAGTCTCATCTTTCATCAGCAATATCTTCCTCCAGTATTCTGGCCCATTCATTGGCTAGGTTATGCTGATGATCTGGTGTTCATGTACAGTGCACCTCGATGACTCCAGGGTCAACTAAGACTTCTCATTGTATTACCAATGATTATGGGTTGAAAGTCCACTCAGGGAAAACACGAAAATGATTTTCTGCCCTAAATGATTAATAAAGAACAGGGGATTCACGTAGCACCTGAATGAAACTGAGATAATTTGGATATCTTGGGATTATAGATAATAGACTGAGATTGCTTTCACAGCTCAGCAATACAACAATACAAAACTACTGGTATCAAATAAAATTAGGGCTCTTGGGGCTTTTGCATAGAAACATGGGGGAACTCTGTAAACTCAATTTGGAAAATATATAAGGGTTAGATATTGCCTAGCTTTACTTATGGGGCTGAAATGTGGCCACACCGTTAAGCATAGACATAAATACAATGGAGAACAAAGAATATTTATCACACTCAACATTATTAAGAAACAGTGTTGTTGACTACATTATTTTCTTTCGCTAGGAAGGGGGGATGTTTTATCAGTTCTCACAAAACGTTCAGTCCTCTTACAAAAAGGATGTTGCAAGAATATTGTGAAGATAAAAGATGGTAAACCTGGTAGCAAAGGTTAACAGCACACTGCACACACAATATCGATTGGATAGAACATGTCTCCCTACAAACACCGAACATATATCATGACATCTCTAAATAAAAGTATCCTAATGGATTACATTAGGATGAAGCTCAACCGGGTTGAGTAATGAGAGGTTACTGGTGCTAGGTGGCATATGAGTAGAATAGCTAGAGTGTGCCAATAGTGTTGTAGTGAGGAATGAGAAACTGTGAAGCATATAACGCTTTATTGTGAAGGTTCTAATGATATCTATAGAAGAACAATGCTTGTGTATGGTGAAATGAATTCTGTGTGTATTGGGAGTGGTGCAATTTGACATATTTTCATGACTGGAAATAATCAGAATATTATCTATCATCTAACCAAGCTATGGAGGTATATCAAGAGATTATTGATGAATTGTCTGGTAATTAATTTATTAGCACCTTGGAACCTATTTGGGAAGGTTTGAACATGTTACTTTTAATGTTAAACATGCAGTACATAAAGTTTCTTTTGACTATATTATACTATTAAAGAAATAGAAATTCAATAACGGATTTAAACAAAAACAAAATACTGTACAGTACTCTTAATAGTGTCCCATGAGTATAACAAAATAACACTGATAGAGGGGATCAGCGCCCACAGCCTAGTTGAATGACCACTTACCCAAATAATTAATTATTTATCCAGTTGATGAGGCATTCACTAGGCTTCGATCCTGATTACCAATCTATAACGGTAGATCAGTCACATGCTCAAACATGTGTCTTCCAATTTTACAGCAAACAACAGGCACATGAATGCCTATTTGCTTGAAAGTACATCTACTTAAAACTCTCCACTTTTGAGTTAATGTATGGTCAGGGCAAGGGCCATTGTGTGCAGGTGATTTGATCCCTAGTCATGCCATGATGATTATCATCTTTGAAGGCTGTCAATTGGTGATACATTAAATTGAATGGAAAGGTTTCAGAGAGATGGCTGACTAGTCCAATAAAAAGCACAATATGTAAACATGTTACTCTCAGGGAAGTTATATTTAATTATGACAATATAAATACTTAAATGACAATGCGTGCATTAAAGAAACATTAACTGAAACTCATGCAATGTATAAACATGTGAATTCAACAGAAGATAAAATAACCACATCTAACATGATCAAATAATACATATATAGATAAGTGAACATGTGTGGATTTGTGGGTTTGTGGCAAAGCATATGCTCCCTATACAATTCCAGACCGTTTCACCAATCTGCACAGTCACCTGTTAGGACCCTCATCACATTACTGGCTTCATGACATCTGGAATCTCCACCCCTTTGAATTTCAGCAAATGTGCAAGTTTGATTGTGGGTTTGTCGGGTTGTGGCTTTGTGTATATTCTGGATACAATTCCACACCGTTTCATCAATCTGCACCAAATTGTGCAGTCTCCTGTTGGGACCCCACCACTTTCCCCAGATTTCAGCAAAAGTGAACATGTGGGTGTGGGTGTGGGTGTGTGTCTTTGTGTATGTTCCCTATAAAATTCCACACTGCTTCACCAATCTGTACCACATTTTACACATGGACCTGTTAGAACCCTCCGGACATTGCTGAGTACATGGCATTTAGAGAGCACTCCTCCCACCCCTTTCCACGGATTTCAGCAAAAGTCTCTGCGTTTGTGGGGTTGTGGCTTGGCAAAGCATTGTTCCTTATACAATTCCACACTGTTCACCAATCAGCACAACATGTTGCATGGTTCTCTATTAGGACCCTCTGGAAATTACTGGGTACATGGCATTTGGACACCCCAACCCATTCCCTGGATTTCAGCAAAAGTCAAAATGTGTTTGTTGGTTTGTGTCTTGGCAAAGCATTTTTCTCTATACAATTCCCCACCATTTCACCAATCTGGACCACATTAGCATAGTTACCTTGTAGGACCCTGCAGACAATACTAGCTATATGACATATGGATACCCCACCCCTTTCTCTAGATTTCAGCAAAAGTCAAAATGTGTTTGTGGGTTTGTGGCCTGCCGACGAAGCCATAAAACATGTTCACTGGAAAGGGAAAGAAAACATGTATGAGAGGCGAATGGAACAGAGAGGTGAAGGTGAGGAGAGGTAGCATTCCAGAAGTTCACAAATGTTTGCCGCATCAGGTGAAATTACATTTTCAGAAGATTTATGCCAGATGGTGCCTCCTGACGAAGATGTAAACCATGTTCACCCGGTAGGGAAACAAAAAATGTTGTTTCTAAACGAGGCTTACAACGCCGTAAACCATGTTCACCGGGAAAGGAAACAGAAATGTTTGGAGCATCAGGTGAAATCACTTTTCCAGAGGATTTTTGCAAGATGGTGCCTGCCAAAGAATCTGTAAACCATGTTTACTAGTAAGGGAAACAAAACATGTTATTTCTAAAGGAGCCTTACAATGAACATGCACTTTAGTAATATTGAACTTTAGAGCCATAGTTGTTGATACCATCGCCATCATGTCACCCATTATGCTTCTCAGGAATCTCCATGTTGTTCTGACATAATAATAACCCGGGCAATGCTGGGCATATCAGCGAGTATAGATTAAAACAACAGTTAAAAGCTGTGAGTGAAGAGTACTACTTATGCAAAAACAAATGTATCATGGCACTGTGCTCAGTATGGATCTGAAGCTACTTGAGCTGGGATTAAGCATGCTCACAGTTAATAAGTAAGGGGTCCTGGTGTTATTACTAGATATCAACATCACACAACCTTGGGCTGTGATCTCCCACAGGGAGCCAGGAATAAATATGTGAAAGCAACACCTCACTGGTAATGCTGCTTTGTTATGCATCATATGCTGACACTTGTTCAATACTTTCTTTGAGAACTCTCAAATAGAAAAATAAGGTATGGTCACCATTTACAAATTACAATTGGATTTGAAAAGTGGTGCGTGTAATTGGGTTCTAAGTCTTGAATACTTTGCAGCCCAAAGAGAAGTCACTTTGTATCTCAACCTCTCCATTGCCAAATGCCTACAAAATGCAGCAAAGATGTCTAGCCAAACAACAACCAATGGAACAACTGTTTCATCCTACAATCTGCTGTTTGCGTCATTTAATGTCATTGCTTTCTTGAAGGATACACTGCTTCCCAGAATGCTCATTTGCCTCCTAGATTGAGCATGCTTTATTTGATTTGATATGAATATTATTTACATAGCCCTATACACAAAAGCGCTGTGCAAGAAATTAAACGGTACAAGTAATGTAAATTAAATAGACTATACAAATTAGCAGACAAGCATGCATGTATGGGAGCGAGAGTGGAAAACAGGAAAAGACGGGAGGGAACAAAGGGAGAGAGGAAGCGCGTTCAAGTGATTAGGGGCCAGAAGGGAAAAAGAACAGAAACAGGAATTACCACAAGGAGTACTAGGAACAGTGGGAAAAAAAGAGCTTCAGAGTGGAGAGAGTAATTTGAGACAAGAAATGAGAGAGGCGAGATAGGGAAGGACAAGACCACATAGGTATTTAAAAACAAGACAGAGAAATGTAAACAGTAGACATGATTCAAAGGGTAGGCAGTGAAGGGAGGCAAGAGCAGGGGCAATGGAATCACGAAGAGATAGAGAGAAGAGGAGACAATTAACTGAGTTATAGATAGAGGGAAGAGGAGAGAGATGGGTCACAGGAAGACCTACTAGGTGGGATGAACAGTAGAACAGATGAGAGAAGATAAGAGGGGAAACCAGAATGTTAAAGGAAAGAAAGGGTCTAGCCTTGCAGATGTTAAAGAGAGGAACCTACCTGAGTAGAAACAAGCCATAATATGGCTTGGGAAAGAAAGAGACGAGTCGAGAATGACCCCATAATTCCAAGCATGAAGGAAATGTGGAGAGAAAAAGGGGTACAAGAGATTGAAGGGGATGCAGAGGTGGGGATACAGTGACAGCAGAGAAGAAAATAACTTCACTCTTGGAAGGATTTACATGGAGAAAGTGGGCCATGATCCAAGACTGAATTGCAAGAAGGCAAGATGTCAAAGCAGAATGTATAGATGGAGAGAATGAAGGGAAAGAGAGAACGAGCTGGGTATCATCAGCATAGAGATGATGGGACAGACAACAGGAAGAGATAAAAGAAGCAAGCAGAATAGTGTGAAGAGAGAAGACCAGGGCCCCAGAATTGAGCCTTGGGAAACCCCATACTGGAGAGGAAAAATAGGAGATTTTAGACCAGCCAGAGAAACCAAGTAAGTGCGATTAGAGAGCTAAGAGTCAAACCATTGCAGAATAGAAACAGAAAACCAAGATTAGACAGAGAATGAAGAAGCGAGTGATCAACGTTGTGGAATGTGGCCGACAGATCAATTAAAACCAAGAGAGCAAATAATAGTGAATCACAGACAGAGTGATGAGCCGTTTCAGTGGAATGGAGAAGACTAAAGCCAGATTGATATATGTGGAAAAGGGAGGAAGTGTTAACATAATAAGAGACTTTAGAGTAGACAATATGCTCTAGAATCTTATAGAGAAAAGGTAAGAGCGAGATAGAGCAATAGCTAGAGGGGAGAGAAGAATCCATAGAAGGCTTCTTAAGAATGTAGAAAATTGAAGCATGTTTGAATAAAGAAAGAAAGGACTAAAGAGAGAAGTTCAAAAGTAGAGCTGAGTAAGAAGAGAGACAGGGATATACCTTGGGAGTAAGAGAAGAGGGACGGACATCAGAAGGCAAGGACATGGGAAGGGCTTTGGATAGAAAGCTGTATTATCAGAAGCAGAAAGGGAGTGAAAGGTGGGCAAACACAGGCAAGTGTGGTGGTGGGGCAGAGAGAAGGGGGAGCAGCAGAAAGTGACACAAGGAAATAAGTGCAGTGGTTAGCCAAGGTTCAGGTGACTTATGTATAGGAATGTATGGGGAAGAATAATAGAGAGAGTCGAGAGTATTGTGAATTGAGCAGTGAGAGTCAGAGTGTGTTCGACTGTGAGACTGCGAAGACCTGTCTCTGTGCCTCCTGGATTTGCTATTTCTTTTGAATTCCTTCCTTTATGTCTTCTAAGGAGACGCTCTTGGACTGTACACAGAACTCTATAATTACTCATAGCCACCATGCGTAGCCTGAGCGGAGTGTGAGTCAGAGTGTGTTCAGAGTGTGTTCAACCGTGTTCGGTAATTGGAGCCACTGTGTTATAAACCTCTTTTAAAATTGCAATCATCGCTACGATTATTTCTTCTATCAAGTATTACTTGGCCTTTTGTGTTTTGTTTATTGACCTGTTGTGAAAAAGTGACTGCAATATCACATAACAGTCTTTAATCATGTCTTTAATCATGCCTGGTAAAATTATATCTAAATCAAAACATTATAATTTGCGAAAATCCGGTTACCGCAGAGAAGATCGTGAGGCTTTGGTATCCGATTCATGTAGCAAAGTGAAAATATTGTCTTCCCACAAAAGGCACCAATACTCTTCCTGTTACACTTCCAGGGCAAATCACTGCCTTTTTCAAACCTGAAATCTGTAATGGGAGATGTGGTGCAAGACAACCCGCAACACAAGACGGTTGTCATGGTGCACCAAGCTCCTCCCCGCATGAGCTGTAACCCTTCCTCCTCCTTGTCCGAAGGGGGTGATTGATGACAACTCCTTATTGGATTTGTGTTATCGCCTGTGTGGTTCAAATCATTCTGCAGCTGAAGCTGCTGACGCTGAAGAGGCTTTGAATCCTTCCCCCGATACTATAACTGCTCACAAGCCTCTTGATGCTTCATGCAATATAGTGACGGAGTCCCAACGTCTCTCCAGCACACCGTCACTTTTTCCACCAAGCATTCATCAGACATCTACGGCATCATCCCTTCAAGAGAATAATTCTAATGAACCAATTATATGTCAAGAGAATTCAAGAGAATTCCACCACTGTGCAATCAAAGGAAGCTAAGACTGTTGAAAACAGCTCACTACCCTCGCTCAGCCTGATGCATTTTGCCTTGAAAAACTATGTGACCAAACATACTTTCAAACACAAAGAAATGGAGAGCTGTTAGATACACTTATGGCACATCACAAGAATCATAATGCTGTTAACGTGGAGAATGAAACAGTTGTAAGTACCAGTGATCTAGGAAACACACAGGACCATGCACCCATTCAAGTCAGTCTGAATGCATCTTACAACATCATTGAGTCCCCTCTTTCCTATCATACACGTAAACAACAAAGACTAATGGTAAAGAACCAAAGAAAGAGAACGTCAAAAAATGCAATTCTGTCATGCACAGTCGAAATTATTGATGCAAATTGTCCACCTCTCAACTCTACTACCACTTCCACAGACACCCTGCAACATAATTCTAAATGCCTCCGTAAACGTGAAAAACATAAGAAAAAGAAACAACTGAAAAAAATTGGAACCCTGACCAGCTGGTTGATAAATTATAATGATCATGATGATTCCTTGACTAATACAGAACTAGTTTTTGAGATTGACCAATCTTCTCATGAATTATCTGATGAATCTCTCCAACCCAGAGTTCTGATCAAGAAGAAAAAGGCGGCATTGAAAAATGCCCAAGAAACAATCGATTCACCTCTTTCTCTTGCAGACACTAAGATTGTGACAATAAGTGAGCGGGTCGATAGAAAATCTAAGAAGTCCTTGAACCTGGTGCCTCACTTGATCTCTTAATGTCTTTTCCCATCTTTTTGTTGCAGGAGACCTGGCTCCTCAATGACTACCACATTGATACCCATCAGATATTTCAGAGCAATGCTCAGAAGGGTAGCATTGTCAGACCTTTTGGTGGTCTTCTTATTGGAGTGTCTCATTACTTCCTAGCTAGTCCTATCCTTCCCAACTCAGAAGAACATGATAATATGTTAATTGTACAAGTACAACCTAAAAACATATCATCAATACTCATAATATGTTAATTATTAACATTTAGCAAAGAAATTAACCAATATACTGCATGATGCTATTGATTCTGTACTAGCTGAATGGCTACTTAATGTGGATAACCATGTGGTATTGCTTAGTGGAGATTTTAACGTGCAATGTGGAACGTCTACGGAGAAAGTTGTCCTTGATAAAATCAAGGCCACAAATTCCATGACCAAACCTCAACAGAACATTAAAGGCAAAATGTCTAATTTTATGAAAGGTTGGGAGATGTGGCCACTAAATGGCCAGAATGAAAGCGACACTCCGGGGAAATGTACTTGGTAGTGCAGTACTAAAGTTGCCACGCTCGATTACATAAGTGGCAATATGTCGGCTTTAGACATCATTAATGATTTTGAAGCAGTTCAGCCCCTCTTCAGTGATCATTCTCTTATCTGTGTGACCTTGAACCTAATGGCGCGGTCCAACAAACAGCACAGTGTCTAACTGTGGGAGGAAATTAAGTTGAATACATCTAAGTGTAAGAGAATGATCCATAAGCTTAATCAATTGATGATAGAGGCAATACACCTAATATTGATTCTATGAGTAGTAGAGAACTTGAACATCTAATAAAGATAACTTCTGAAGAAGTGGCAAGTGTTAACGGCACTCCATGTATTGCTAATGGGAAAAGTGGCACCAGCAATTATGATTATGCAATCTTGATTGCTAAACGGGCACATTGTAGTGAATTACGGAAATTAAGAGAATCCTCTCTATCGAACCATGAATATATAAATATAGAGGTTGGTGCAAACGCCATAAACTCCAAACTACCACTAAAAAACGGCAAGATATGATTGGTCTTATAAAAGATGGTGACACCCATCTGATATGGAATATGTTAAATGAAGCCAGAGTATCATCTGGCCCTCAGCCCCTTAATGCGATAGCAGAAGAAATATGGACTAACCATATTACGAACACCATGATGATAGTACACAGATGCTTGAATATGATTCTGAAGTAAATAAATAGCCCTTGCGTTTAAGAAAAAACGACATTTTGAAAATCATAATTAAACTAAACATTTCAAGGGCACCTGGACCTAATGTCTTAGCAGCCATGGTCATAAAGGGCGACCCTACAAAATGGGTCGATATCTTATATATCTTGTGTAAAAAAGTCTGCGAATAAAGAACTATTCTTTCATCTTTGCTGATGTCTATTTTGATACCAATTTTTAAAGCTGGGTCTCAATCAATACCTAGCAACTACAGAATTCTTTCCATAAATAGATACTACAAGTGAAATCTTTACTGCCATTGTAATCAACCATTTACAGGGATGGGTAGACACCAACGACTTACTACATCAATTTCAGTCAGGGTTTCGTAAAGGCTGCAGCACCACCCATAATATTCATATTCTAGATGCTAACACTACGCGAGCAAAACAATCCTCGTATCCCTCTTTTTATGTTACCTTTGTTGACTTTAGTTCCACCTTTGATAAGGTCAAACGTGTGAGACTCTGGGCAATCTTGGCACACCTAAAGTGTGCCAAATGGTTACTTGAAATCATTATGAAACTACATACTAACACTGTAGCTGGAATGCGACTGGATAATGAGGGTCGGCTATCCAACTCTATGAGGATTAACAACGGTGTCAAGCAGGGATGTATGCTTGCAGCACTCTTGTTTGATCTTTATATAGCACAACCAATAAGATGTCTGGAAATGGGTGCCACGTGCCCAGTGAGTTGTAAGGGGACTAAGATCATGGCCCTCCTTTATGCAGATGATCTGGCTATGGTTGACCGCACGTTCACTGCCATGAAACTACTAATTGAGGAATTAGGATGTTTTACTAAAGAACTCGATATGAACATCAATATCACTAAAACTAAAGTAATGCTATTTTCCAGTAAAAAAGTGAATCGTCCAAGAATGTCCCTTAGTTGGGGCACTAATGAATACACCTCTTCTTACAAATATCTGGGTGTAGAAATTGACTGTGATAGAGGCTATGCAACTCTAATGACTAAGAAGATTCAACAAGCTAAACCCATCTCTATGCTTGTCCGCAGCTTTGTTTTTCATTTTCATTTCACTATTCTTTGAGAGACATTATAATGCTCTATTTCCAATGGTTCATTCCTGTGGTTGCTAATGGGTTAGAAGCTCAGACGATAAAAAATTACGATTTGCTTAGTCAGATTGAAGGCTATTTTTGGTGCACTGTTTTACGTCTACCTTATTCATGCCCCATTTAGTACATTCACACTAAAATGGGCCTGGCTCCATTAAAAGGTATTATTCTACTACAACGAGGTCTCTTTGTCATAAAAGCCTTATGCCACCCTGTGAGCATGATCCTTCGCATTATTGCGACTGATATCATCCAAATTCAGGACAAGGAGACCCCCAATATGTATGACCTAAAATGTAGAGAGCTTTTCAGTGAATTGAATTGGATCATAGACGTCTCTCAAAATAGCCGCGTTGAGAGCATTAAGTTTGCCTTCAAAAAGAAACTTCAGAAAATTGACTGGACCAACAATTTTGAATACATGAGAGGTCTACATAATAGCAAATATATCGAAGGGATACTCTATACATACTTTAAGCCACAAATATATGTAATTAGATGTCCCAGTTCTGCAGTGTGCCAATTTAGACTCATGATGCAAACCAATGAACTACCTGTCAGAGCTACTTATGGCTCACAGTGGGATCATGATGTTAATTAAAGATTTTGTAGGATGTGTAATAAATTAGATTCACTCGAAACTACTCGGCACATCCTTACAAAATGCCCTAAAATAGAGAACTTGTATCACAATCTGTACAATAAATATGTGCACCGGTATTCCACTATAGCCACTGTCCATTTCTGGCAATTTTTCCTAAACTCTCACATGAACTCTTTACAAATTGCACTTTGTAGGATTTGGTCTTTGGCTGAATCGAACTGGAGAATCACAAAGTAAAGAAAGTTGTTTTTGAACATTAAATAACAATAATACGAGAATAGTATTTATATCTTAAAATGACTTGAAGGCAATACCATCACTAAATCAATGAACTTTATAGTCTTTTGAGAGTATTAGTATTTATATGTTTGAATGTGTATTGTGAAGTTATGTTCTTGTTCAGAATGTATTATATCTGATTTGTGTAATTAATATATTGTTTCGATCTGCTGCAGTGACTGCTCATTGTGGCCCCGCTGGTATAAATATTCCAGAATAGGAATGTTTTCTTCCAACATGGCGCCCACATCACAGAGTAGCAGTGCAGTGCTGCAGATAGGATGTGAGGAAGAAGCCCCTCCCTTTCATCCAGAAGCAGTAAAAGTTCCCATGGATCCTGTGCCACAGCGCGTTGCTACTGTCTACAGAGGCTACACTCCGTGAGTTTTCGCATGTTAGCAGTTCTACCCTTTTCTGATCTTGAGCTATTAGGCAACTTACTTATTTTCTTCTGTGTGTCTGTTTAGGAAATTCCTCCCTCGCAAAACCTTGCATGCAGGACGCGCACTCGCTTTCCAGACTCGGAGCGGACTTCCATCTGACTACATAGGTTGCTAGTCTCGGCTTCTTTCCGGCCCTCTGAATACTCTTCATTCTCACTAACCTCTCTCCTTTGTCTCCCAGTTGAAATCCCCAACTACAGTTTTTTGAATCTCGTCATTTCACGACCCATACGGTTTCATAGGAACAACTTGCCTGAAGCCACATTCACTCTCTATACTTGGTAGGTGTTTTCTCCTCTCTCTTAACTTTCTTACCTTCCGATTCTGTTCCTGATTTATTCCCATTGTTTTCTAAATTAGGAATGGGCATTTTCAACAAACAAAGCTCTGCCTCTTAAATCCTAAAAGCTACATGAGCAGGTATTTTCTCGAAGAAATCAAGAGGTTAGAAGACATCCATGTTTTCCTGATTCTACTCTGTCTCTCTGTTTTCACTTATACACCAGAGTAGTTGCCTGACCACAACTACCGGCTTACCTGCCAGAACATACCACTCAAAATAACTACAGGACTAGTTTCAACAAGCTTATCTTCACTCCCCAGCTCCAAAAGGGCTTTCTTCCCCACAAGGGCTTCCCTGGAGCTTTCTCCCAGTGCCTGATAGGTACAGGCATACTGTTCCAGGTAGGCTTCTTTATTCTTCATTACAAACCGAAGAACAGGTAGGATACCTTTCCTTTTGCTGTTATCTTTTCATTGTGAAGTGGATTCCCACCAGTGATACAAGAAAAATAACAGATAACAGTTAACATGTATAAGAAGTTAGCAACACTTATACTAATGCACTTATGGACAGGAATAGCTATGATGAATGTATGACTGTTGTGTAATTTTGTAAACATTCCTACTTGATGTTACAGTTGTTAAAGTTCTATGAACTAAAATACAACTATAAAAATACATAAATAAATAAATACATTGTGAATTGAAGTTGAGAGAAAGGAGGAAAACGACTCAACTGAAAATTATGAGAGAGCGTCCAGAGACGAAAGAGAGGAAGTTATGGAAAAAATAAATGAGGAGCTGTCAAAAGACTGCAGGTCATGACAGAAACATGTAGAAGAAGAAGGGCAGGTGGAAGAAAGATAGGAAGGAGTAAGCAGAAAAGAAAATAACATCATCAGATTAATAAATAGGAAGGGCTGAACCTGAATTATGGGCAAAAATCGGAGGATAGGATCAGGTCCAAGGAAGAACCAGAAGAAGGGGAAGGTGGACATGTGCGAGATGACAGGAGTCAAGGATAGCAATATCCAGTGTATGTAATGTATAAATCCAATACATACATACATACATACATACATACATACATACATACATACATACATGTGATATAGTGGCTGGGATGGAGAAGACCACATTAATTCCTATCTTCAGAGTGCCTATCTGACACATCAAGGCCATAAACACCTTGAGCATCTGTCTTTGGGGACAGGATATATAAGATGTTTTCTGGAATTACAGGCCGTCTCCGGAAACTCATGGGTCAAGTCAGGGTGTACATGTGGGCTTTCAGTTTCAGGTTGTACAAAAGTCATCCTGGTACCTTTCCAAATGTGCCAGCACAGTTATCTGTTTGAGCTACACTAGTTTTTGCCAATCAACATTGCATGTGCAAAGCGTTAATATGTAACAGCCAGCTGTA
The DNA here is from genome assembly GCF_040938575.1 of Ambystoma mexicanum. NCBI lineage: Eukaryota > Metazoa > Chordata > Amphibia > Caudata > Ambystomatidae > Ambystoma > Ambystoma mexicanum. The sequence goes on from NC_090931.1 coordinate 1,370,730,619, forward strand.
CACAGGAGATGTCCTTACACATAATGTACATATACAATCAGGTACCAAGTCTAGCATACGGATGGTGAGATATGTACACGGTCATAGATTCATTTTCATAATCCATATCTCAGCGTAGCCTGAGAATATAACTGAGAGTATTTAAATATGATGACCCCCAGTCATTGTGTTCTGCCAAATGGTTTAATAGATGCAGCCTGATAACTGGGACCTATGAGTATATTGAGTTCTCAAATTCTTTTTTTAATCGCAGAGTCTTTATCCCTACGATGTTACAAAATATCTATTTACCTTTGGGACAGGTCCCTGCAAGAACACACATTTGCCCTGCATAGGATCAGGTAGAAGCTATCCCCGACTGCGTCTTGCCAAGACAGATCTGAAGAAGATGCTCGATCAGTGTCTGCAGACATCAGATCACTCAACCAGCAAAAAGGAATAGAAGGACCATTGCTCATTCCCATTTGACTGGTGGTTACAGGTGAATGGAATGTAAGAACTTTGTTTGCAGTTAAAGACATGCTGCCTAGCCCTGTGTAGACTCAACGTGAATATGCAGGAGCACCAGGAAATCAGCAGAAGCAAAACAGAAACATTCCAAGGCATGTCACAGGCATGTCTTTATGGAAAGCAATGAACAAACATAAAGGCTCCACCAGGCCAGAATTTAGAAAAACATTCTAACAATGGCTGATTTACCTGAGGGACTGCACACAACTAGAAATGTCCCACCTAAATGGGGACGCAATCATTTGAAAATGCTCAAGTATGCAGATGATATAATTGTACTTAGCCATAGCACTACCGAGATATGCATGGAGAAGAACTATCTATATAAAAAAAAAAACTTTGTTAAAGGGATATTATCGTTAAGTTGCACTACTAAAAACCTATCAGATTCAGTAAAAACACGTTGTTAAAGGGACATTTTGGTTCCAAGTAAAACCGAAAAACCCCTGAAATTCACCAGTTATGGTAAGCTAAGCAACCATAACTCGCGCCACCACCATGCATTGCTAAGACTAACACCCAGGACATCACTGATGACATCACATGTGCATGTACTTTTTATGAAACGTCTGTACAAGGGATTCTAATTATAATGTTGACCAAAAAGTGTCAAGGATCATTGGAATAAATATAATGAGCTATGTAGTGTATTAAGCAATGCATTGATATAAATAGCATTCTATTATGAAGTTATTTACAGTATACTAAGCTGCTCAAGTATAAATATAAACATTGTGTGCAACATAAATGATAGAGATTCAATATTCATAATCTTACCATGTTGAATAGTGAAATGATAATTGCTTTCTCATTAGAGTTTTATGTACTGTGCAACATGTAATAAGTAGCTAATAAAACCCACTTCCTATATAATTTTATTATTACATACAAAACACAAAGACACAAAAACACATACAAATATGAGTTTATACAGGAAAAGTGAAGTACGCAAAATAACAGCAGTAGAACCAGACATTATTCATAACTACCTGATTATCTTTATGTACAGAAATTATTGCTCTGCTTCAAACCTACTACTTCCCTATGTATACCTATAACATGATGTGACTGCACCCTAAAGAGAGAAATGTGAATACAAATATGAGCATATCCAGAGCAAGTACAGTAATAAAAAAAACAGCAGAACAATACGAAAATGTTGATAACCTTATTGATTGTCTTGATACAACGAAAGCATTGGTATCTTTCAAGTGTGTATTCTCCTTATGTATATGTTTCATATGCTGTAAGTGAACCCCAAATGAATTACTGCAAGAACATATTTGAAGTATAAGTATACACATATAGTACTTTTTGATTTGTTTGTTCCTAAGTATTACTGGCTAAGATATGTCAGTAAAGGAAAAAAGAGGGAGCCAGACAAGTGATATCATCAATGACATTTGTGATGTCATCATTGATGTCCTGGGTGTTAATCTTAGCTATGCACATTGGTGGCGCGAGTTATGGTTGCTTAGTTTACCATAACTAGCGAATTTCAGTGGTTTTTCGGTTTTACTTTTAACCATAATGTCCATTTAACATTTTTTTTTTACTGAATTTCATAGGTTTTTAGTAGTGCAACTTAACCATAACCTCCTTTAGCAACGTTTTTTTTTACTGAATATACATACTCATAGTGTGAATTTGATACATGTTTTCTAGGATTCCCTTACTTTATATACATGCAACATAGAACGTACTGAACCCACAGCTAGTGATTTTGATGACCGCGGACTCTGCGTATGTCAGTGGACGGACGCGGACAACATCAACACTACCCAAAAAATCAGGGGGTATCTTAAATTGTTTTATACTGCCATATAAACACTGAACAAGTACAAAAAGCAGCACATAAACACATGATATGTAATAATAAATAAGAAGTGGAACCTATATATGTAACACATTAACCATCCATTTAAATAGCATATGTACTAAAATGTAATATACCAAAACACAAAAGATATGCCTCCAACATAATTACCTCACAGAAACTGCACAGCAAGAAGCAACAGCTGACCTAAACAACAGTAACAACACAACTTATCAGAAACTAGTAAGTAAAGTTCATTTTCTTATATATTTCTAAACTTTCTGTATTAGGTCCACTAAAAGTAATATATTTTTCTTTTTTACACAGAAATGTCCAGTACTTTGGAATGGCTTGAAGAAAATTGTCCACGTGACGAAATGACTGAAGACTGTGATACTAATGGTAGACACTTCTCTATATAAGCAAATTAATAATCATTACTTTATGCGCGGCTGTCTGCGAAGTGCGCACTAGCACCCCTCGAAAAGGCCACACCCCAGAGCTCCTCCTCATTGTGCTTCTGGCTACCTGACAGAGCATTGTCTTTTTCGTCTTTTGCTGCTCTTGCTCCTCTTGCTTTCAAACCTGATGGCATCTATGGTTGCTGCTGCTCCAGCTGGTGCTACTTCTGCCTCAGTACCACCCCAAACCCCTCCACCACCACCACCTCCCCAAGGGCTTGCAGATGGGAACAGGAATGATGATGTAGAGGAGTTGGATGAAGAGGATGAAGAGGATGAGGTAGTGGAAGTCCCTACTACCAGCATGCGCCGTGAGTCTTGGATGTGGTGGTTGTTTACCATTCATGGTGGAGTGCCAAAAGCACATATGAGCAAGGTCACCTGCAACCAGTGCAAAATGGTGCTGAGTCGTGGGAGGCCTGGTGCGTACAGCTTTCGTACAACATCCATGAAGCGACACCTAAGGTCGTTCCACAGTGGGGCTGTTCGCAAGGTTGTACCTTGTGATAAACGTAGTAGGTTGAGTTCCTCTACAACATCCTCTGTTTCTGCTCCTGCCACCACAAGAGCCTGTGGGACAGCAGATACCTCCAGCTGCCTCACAGGCCATCCATGATGCTGTTTTCCCTTTCCTTTCGAGGGTCAAAATATTGTGTATGTACTCGCAGTACTCTAAAGGGGGGAGAGTCTTCAGAGTGCATTTGAGACTGCGGTCACGGAGCATGAGAAGGTCTGCTACCTACCTAAATAAGGCCCACCCTACATCTTCCTCTCTCCACCTGCCCCTTCTTATCCCTATGGTTGGTGTCCCTTCCTTACCCTCCTTTCCTAGTGTGTCTGTCGACAGTTCACAGACATCTAAAATTTTGGGGTGCTGCCCTATCATAACCATTGCACTTTTCTATGGGAGGAAGTGGTGGCTCTGAAAATAGTGTTTTGGTGGTGTTTTTTTTGTTTGAAAAACTTCAAATAGTCAACACCTACTGCAAAATGCATGGCTATAATTCCAAAAAAAGCTTGCAATACATTTTGTACATGTCTCAGAAAAATCTGATTGCCAGCATAAGTAAGATGGACTCCATCTCTGTGAAAAATGTATGTGCTACGAAACATAATATTTTCATTGTGAAAAGAGGAAATGCCAACATCTCTTAAATAGGCACAAACAGCCGTATTGACATTGTGCCTTGCTTTCTCCATTTGTGGACCAAATGAAGAAGAACACAGCCACATTTGTCTCTGCGCAATACAGGAAAAAATTACTTAGGAATTTGGAAACATGTCCATGACCTTCCCAAGTCCTTCTTTCATTGCAAATTGCAAAGAAATTCCAGACACATGTCCTAAACTGTTCCCTCCGCAATGAATTATAATTATCTCTGGATGATGCTGTGTCTCCAAAGTAGCACAGAGAGGTACCAAGTCTATCCACTTCATTCCACGCACTCTATGCCAGTGCACTTCCACATGAGGGAATCCAAGATCTGCAGCTACGCCACAGCGTACTGCATGCACCTCCAGATAATCTGTTTTCTAAAACACACAGCCATAGCTATCTGTTCTTCTCTCAGGAAAAAATACTTTCTGACAAACTCTCTCCTTACTCAACACACCCAGTAAACTTTATTGACCAATCCCTTGCTCTACTCTTTCTCATTTGCATGCCTCTCCACCCCAAAATCCCTGTATGTAATACGCGGTGTCTGCGGACTACCGCCTGTCCGCGGACATATTGAAAATCTGAGCGTGGTGAATTTAAATTTAAATGTGTGCCGCATTTGCCCTTTGAGGTTGGCTCTGAAAAAGAGCAGTTTTTTTTTTTTTTACAGATGCTTGACAGACACTTGTTATTTTGTATTTTGTGTTGTTTTCTTTCTTACTTTACTCCTAAAATCTTCACATAACCTTCTCCAAATCAACCCTTACATTCCAAAACAGCATGGCATTTCCCATAAAAGATCAGTAATACCAGCATTACTGGAATCAATATTCTCATTATTACAGAAGAAGATACCATCTCTAAGCATGAAAGCACACATGCCTCGGTTGTTTGCACACCTAGAAATGTTTTGCTGAGGACAAAAAACAGAACTATTGTCCCATATTGCCCTAGGTGCTAATCCAGAAAAAAAAACTTTAGTATTTGGAAGGAAGCTCATTACTGCTTGAACCAAGTGCTCCAAATCTGCCAACAAAGTAGGGGCACTGACATAGCCCAAATGGAAAGCACCACAGAACAAAACTACCACATGGGGACTGTTCATCCTGCCCATATCTTCACAAACTTTTACAATTCCCTGTACATTGCAATCAGGAACAGTGCTCCACACCACCTCCACTCCTTTAACATCAAAATTGTTTGCCACATGCCTGCATTGAGCATACTGCTGTAAACCATAAACAAACATATCTCCAACCACCAACACCTTGACTTTCTTCACCTCTGCCATCTTCACTACACACATCCTCTTTCATCACAAATCCACAACCTCAACACCTGATTTGCTAATCCCTACAGTCCCCTTTCCATGCTGGATTTGATGGAAAACCCCGGGTGTGGCACGCCCTGTCCTTGGACAGCCGCGATGTCCATGGATCGCGTAACTCTTAGACAGTCCTTCTACGCTTTCCACTTCACTCTCTGTGCCATTCCCTCATTGGATACAGCTAAGCAGTCACACAACCATCCACCAATCACATCCAAGACCTTTACATCTAACTCCATCATCAGAGTTCAGTACTTCAAATGTACTGTTGATCACTCTGAGTACAAGTCTCACATCATTGGAAAGCACCTACTACAAAAACTACGTAACAAGTCTCCAAGATTTCTACTTGCAGCTGCATGCATATCCACATGCATGAATACAAACTACAGGTATGCATATTTTATGTAGAGTACATGTACAACTCTTATAAAAGCATATAAAAAGAGTAACTGCCACTTAACCTGTATAACCTATAAAATGAACTTACTATTATTTTTCCCATCTGCTATAATCAACTGTCACTTCCAAACCTGTCTGCAATCTAAATTATTATTTTTACACACACACAAATTATAATATTAAAAGAGGGGAGAAATAACAGTATAAATGTAGACAAACACTTAGTGGTGTATTGTAAAATTACACACAGCCAGGATAAGTTCATGCATCTCTATACACTCACACAGTTAGACACTATCTGCCTGTACATCGCATCCTTCTGCTTTATTACCTACACCTTCACAAATGCATACAGGTTCTGCCATTTATCTTATAAAAATTGCAAAATAAGTATATCATTATGTCTTCAATCTCCTAACATGCAATAACACAGCCTTAAGAAACCAAGTGAGTTTCATACACTTAGTATTCTACTCATTTGCAAAGCATGTTGAACTAACATATTGTAAGTAAAATATAATAGTAAAAGGAAACTGCATGCAGACACTGTGTTCAGTTATCAAACAACCATACTATTACAAAAACATAAAAATCAACATCTAAATTAACATCAGTGCTATAAACACACAAAATTATTAACTTGTTTCTTTTACAATTGCAGTGAAGACCATTCTCCCGAAAAGCAGCAGCATCTGCAGTACAAATAACAACTCAGAAGAAACCTGTTCATTCCAAACAAAAAAAGTAAGTACAATACTACCATAATATTCTTACTGTTACTCAAACACACTCCTTGTTGTTAAACAAGGATTTTCAGGCATAATGGCGCACACATCCCCATTTTTTGGTGCACAATTTACATAACTCAGCCCCTAGATTGTTACTATTGCAGAACAAAGAACTGTTTTAATTCTATACCTTCTTTGAAATGATTGTGGGGAGGTGCCTGTTCAGAAACACAATATGGTCCAAAAGCAGTCATCACAATGTATACATTGTTAGTGGAACTAATGCTAAATTATAGCTAGGAAATTACATCATGCACAGAGTGTATATGCTTTTAGATGTTTTGAATCAAAAGGTTTGCTCTAGACTAAGTGGATCAGCACTCGAATTTGTGAACAGAAAACAAGCTTATCATTGTGAAGTAAGATGCTTTAATCCACCATTGATTTGTTTTCCCAATGACCCAATGATTACTTCATATTAATACAACAAGCGTACAACGCAAAAATGTTTTTCCAAACATGGTAAATACAATATACTTTCTATGAGGGTCAAAAAAGTAAATCTATGTATACAATTGTATACAATTAAAGATTTTAATGTATCTTGTTTAACAAATTATAGTGTTTTTTGCACAGAAAAAACCCCACAGATTCCAGCCTTCTGAGAATATGCCACTAGGTATCCACACCCATTATTATACTTTTTTTTTTCTTAACAAAGAAACAACAACAAATACCATAACATACAGAAAGGGACAACCGATGAAGGAGACTGATACGTTTGTGTGTGTCAATGAATCCATGAGACAGTAGGGCATATAATGTAGAATATAAACTATTAGTAGAGATTGGGGATGGCCCCATTCCAGTATTCAGTCGTTATACCCTTATGAATCAAAGGATGTGATGTGTTGTCATCAGGATGATTGCATCCTAGTTAAGGTGGATGACTACGAATAGGAAAAAGAAAAACAGCAAATTGAAATGGAAGCTGATGTGGCAAGATATTTCAGGGTGGTATTTCACCAAAGAGACACTGACACACAGCTAGAGGAAAGCACAGATGTCCCTCCATTAGAGGATTTCCCAGAATTCTATAAAATAGTAGAAGAACAAATTCAAGCTGCAGATGCTTGCACAAATGAGGCAGAAAGAGATCAGTTGAGGCAAGTATTCATGGAGTTCAAGAGTTTTTTTTCAAACGACTTCTATGATAGTGGACACACTGATATGCATGTTGCTACACTTCCGGAGGGTTATGGAAGGGCACCTCTATCTGCGCAACAATATAGGCTTCCCTTGGCCTGTTTGGAGTGCCTAACAGAAATAATTTAGAATACAGAGGAATCATTAGATCTATCCACTGTACTTCAAATACACCCATATTAGATGTTCTAAAGCCTAATGGTGAATGGTCCTTGCGTGTCAACTTGAGAGAATTAAACAAGAAGGTACCTGTGTCAAGGTTGCCACTTCCATTTATTGATGAAAGCTTTGCACAGATTCAAGGGTAAAATGTATTTAGCATTTTGGATCTTACAGCCGGGTATTGGTGCATGCCACTTGCTGAATATATTCAAAATCTATTTGCCTTTTTGTTTAACCAACAACTCTATGCATGGAATGGTACTCTCTTCAGGCATATCAATAGTGGGAGTGTGTTTGGGATATTTATGAGCAAAGCACTCCCAGATGCAGCCTAGAGGGGGACTGTGATCTTTTTGGATGATGTCCTGATCAAGAATGAAGACATACAAAGTCTCTTCAATGAAATTAAATTAGACATGTACTCAGCCTGTTACAAAATGCTGGGCAAAAGTATCATTACAGAAAGCCCAGTGGTATAGAAAAAGGGTAAACTTCCTGGGACGTGACGTAACAGAGCAAGGGTTAAACCCATAAAAGAAAAAGGTTGAAGCTATTCAGAAATTAAAAGATCCCACCAATCTGAAGTGCCTGAAAAGATTGTTAGGAATGGCCAGTTACAATAGGATTTGTATTGCAGATTATGCAGAAATGTACTAAATTACTAAGCAATTTACTAAATTACTAAAACCCTGGAATATTAAAAGGAGCAATGTGAGGCAGTAGCCAAGTTGAATAACTGAATGACAAAAGCTCCCTGTTTAGCTTATCCGAAAAAGAACCAAGATGTCTTCTCACAGAAAGGGTTCACAGATCAATGTATGTCAGCTGTCTTATATCATAAACATGATTCAAATAAATACACTTTTGCATATGCCAGTCAGGCATTGCCACAAGTAAAAACAAAACTTGGAGAACTTGAAGGGAACTTAGTGAATTTGAGAAGGAACTACTGGCCACTATTTGGACAATACAACATTTCCGCCCCATTATTGAGGGAGAGCGGGTAATTGGTGAAACAAATCATCAGCCTCTGCAATTTTTGCAGTGCAAAATAATCATTTCAAGGAACCTAGCTCAGTCAAGAATCACATCATTAACTTTGGCATTGCTGGGATTTACAGTGGAAGTGAGATATGGACAGAATACAGACAGGACAGTTGCTCAAGGGCTAGCATACTTACACGATTGTGCTGCTGTCTGTGCCTCTAATGACACAGAGTTAGAAACACATCTGGCTGAATTTGAAAAATCTCCACACAAAGCATTCAATGAAGAGACATGTAGGGACCTCCCAAGCATGTATGCAGGTGTGTCAGGATCCAGGGGGCTGGGACACCCACATCACACCAAGTACTCCCTCTGAGAACACTTGCAGGGCAAACAGGCTTATCTTCACCACATGGGGAAGTTTGCAATGCTCCCACAATGCGTGTCAAAGGTCAACTATCTTATCATTCATAATGGAATGCATTGGGAAGAAGATCGCGGTTTACTGACCGCTGTAGGTTTCCATGGAAACGCTGGCATCCTCTACACGCTCAGAATTGCGCCTCCTGTTCAGGGATTGGTGCCTATTACAGTCATGTGATCAAGGGTACTTAGGACCCGCCCACTGGCATCTTTGTGCTTCTGATTTTGTGAAGTGTGTTTGGTTTCCTCGTTAGTTTTTGACTCTTGTCCTATTACAACCTTCGCCTGTCCCTTACCTTGCTTAAGTCGTGTCCGTGTATGTCTATGTGATACTCTGTTAATGACCCATTTCTGACCCTGAATTCCTCTGCTCAACGGACTGCATCTTGCTGATAGATAACGCTGACTCAGAACGCTTCCGGAATTGCTTTGCCTTTTCTCCCCAACACAGTCTACTCCCGATTGATTCGAACTTGCTTCTGTTTACTTTTTCCTCTGCTGGTACGATTCAAGACCTCATCCGTCATCCACGTATGCCACACACTGACTTGGAACTTCTTGGGGCACTCTCTCTACTCCTTAGGCGTCCTCGTGCCAGCAGGATAGGTGGACCAATGGGACTAGAGTCTTTTGCTCTCCATCCGTCTTAGGCATCATCATGCTGTCGGGACAGCCCATTCAGTGGATTGTTTCATCAGACTCAACATACCTGCTCCTATCTCCTTTATTCCTCTTCCAGACTCACACACAGTGAGACTTGATTCTCTGCCAAGTATTAGAAAAACATCTCAGTGCCACACAGTGTTAGTGATTGTTACCATATTTTGCAGATTCACTGGTCACATCCTGTGAGGGTCTCAGAAGGAAGTGCCCCACCTCTAGATACTTATTGTATAACTTACAGGTTAGCGCAGTCTATCGGTGTGAAATAACGTTATTATCTGATCCACTGATATTGTTTGTTTTCCTTTCTACAGCCTCCAGTGTTCATGTTGTGTCAATTTTTTCCAAGTAATAGATCCCTTAGTACATAACACATACTATTTTGAGGAGTACATTGTTCGGAAGGACTCATTGTCTACACGATGAGTTCAAGTCACTTGGAAATCCACTCCTTGCAGGGCAGATCGGTTCTGACAAGATGGATGTGCATACAACATGGGGGGATTCTTAAAAATAATTGGTGGCAGGAATAGGGAATGTGTGGGTTAGAATTAACGGTATCCCAAGAGTGAGCATGAGGTTAGGTTCCAAAAGTAGTCCACTTGAAGAATTTGCTGCAATCTATAAGGCACTATCTACAGCAGTTGATCATAAATTCAAAGAAATTGGTTTAGTTACTGATTCTGATTATGCCCAAAACAGTTTTGTGAAATATTTTATGGGGTGGAAATAGAGAGGAATGGTCACGTATAACAGCAAGTGACTCAAACATGAAAGAAAGATTCAGGTATTGATGAGCTAGTTTCAGAGAATTACATGATCATTCTGAAAATACAAGGCATTTTAAAACACCAGGGGAAGACTCATAGCAGAATGAAGAAGGCAAATCAGTTTTCCAAGATTGAGGCAGTGATGGGGGAATTCTTTGCTTTGAGCACCTACTTGGTGAAATCCAGGTGTATGCGATGACAGGCTCCAAATCTCATGGAGAAATTGATCAGCCTGTCGTGCAATGGAGTTTTGATACCCCTGATTAGGACTTGGCCAAGGCACAAAAAGAAGATACCTTTTTTCAGTTTGTTCTACAACCATTTGTTAGATGTGATGCAGAGCAAAGTCCTCTGACCGAGGAGGACTGCAACGGGAGAGAATAATTGAGGGTAATGTTAAAGAACAGAAAGAGAAATCGATTACAAGATGGACTGATGGTTTGGAAGTCCATGTCAGGCCAAACCCAGTGGCTGCTACCTTTGTCATGTCAGGGGTTGATGCTACATCATGCCCATGATGCAATAACTGTGGGTCACAGAGGTTCACAGGAACTATTGGAAATGTTAAAAGAATATGCTCATTGGCCACACATGTCCCAAGATGTAGAGATGTATACTTTCGTATCTTTGGTCTGTGCATATACTCAATCTGCATCTCCAACACACAGGGCACCATTAATGAAAAGAGCTCTGACACTACCCTGGTCAGACTTGCAAATAGATTTTATTCACTCGGTCCAATGATCAGCATGGGGAAACAGAAATATGCTAACAGTCAACTGTTTAATGTCAAATGGTTGGTGTGCACTGTGGCACCTGACTTCAGTGTGCAAACAGTGGCAATATTGCTAGTGAATCATATTTTCTCTTGGTTTATTTTGCCTCAAAGAATCTAATCAGACCATGAAGTTATTTTACTAGTGCAGTGATGACTAAGATGTGGAAAATCTTGGGAGAGAAAAGGAAACTGCATATTTCCAATCTGCCATCTTCTTCTGATACTGTGAAACGTTGCAATAGATTAATCATTGACATTTTGAAAATGTTTATAGCTGAAGTGGGGTCCAGGTGGGATTTTTGTCTCGCTCTGGTGCCAATGGCTATTAGGTCAGCATGATCAAAATCCACATGCCTCAGCACAAATGAAATTACGACAGGCAGGAAAAGGGTCTTGTCACAACATTTATTGTACAGTCCTAGTAAATGTATCCATGATTCATGAATATGTGGAAAATTTGAGAAAGCGCTTGCAGCATGCATTTTTATTTGCACAGCAGAATTTGGAAAGAGCATCGGGCAGTGCCATATCATACTACGATAAGAAAACATCTGCGAGGGAGTATGAAGTAGGCGGCCATGTATTCAAGTTTAACTTTAAAAAAGGAAAACATAAGAATGCCACATTTCTGGCATCCTGTTGTGGCCTGTACAAAATTGTGGACAACGTTCCACCTATTGTCTACAGGATCCTGGTGAAGAAAGGAGATTTTGCTTTGTAACATGTGTCCACATGAATTAAATCAAGCAATTCCACCCAAAACATGAGGTGAAAAGGCTGGAGCAGGCTGGAGAAACCAATAGGGAATGAAAGGAATAGCTGTTACACTAAAACCAAAGTGAGTAAACATTTATTTTTAAAGAATAAAATAAGTATTTCCTGTAACCTGGCATTTTACTTTGAAGGGATTTGTCGTAGCAGGTAAGTAGTTGTGCATGAAAGGGTGAATATAAATTGTTAAAAAAGGGAAAATCAGGTGAGTGTGTGTGCGTGAGAGTATGGATGTGAGGTGAGTAAATAAAAGAAAAAGAAGAATAATAAATACAAGTGTAGGCTTGTAATATTGTATTTTTAGATTCATGATATGTGGTATAAATTTTGGTTTCCAAATAGTTGAAACAAAGTGGGGATGTGATTGACTTGTATATTTTTATTATGTTAAGTCCATTCATTAGTTTTCAGGTGGTGGCGAAGAGAGCTGTGGTTGTAAGGTTGTATATGTACATGTTTTTTTACACACACTATTTGTTTCCAGGTGGGGACAAGTTCAATGTGGTGGTAGATTTTGCCAGAATAGTTGTTTTTCCAGATTGTGAAGGGAAGTGGAATAATTGCAATAAAAAAGGTATTTTGCTTGATACCTGTCTGTTTCTCTTCTGATTTACATTGCTAACTTGAATCCGTCACCAGTGACCCTGGTGCTGGGTGTCGTCGTTGGAGGCCCTTGGAGGAGTCCACAGGACTGGGGTTTGCGGGAACGAAAAAAGAGGGAGAAAACCATGAAACTGGCGAGTGTAAAGGAGGAACACACATGGAGGGAATGGAAACCTACATCCAAGTTGAACGAAAATGTGTGGCATGGACACAAGCCTAACTGGCAAATAGGTGCATTTTGCAAACCAGCATTGGGTCTTGTGACAGATATGCCACCGCCGGTCAGTTTCAGACATTTCCTGACCATTATTCTAATTGGGAATGGACATGTATTGCATGGCGTTTTCTTTCCTAGGTTTTTATATATATTGCAATTTCTCTTGGCATTTATTGACTATTTTTGCTGATTTTGAATTAATCGTCAAGTAGGTTTGGACATGTATTGACTATTTTATTTTTCTTATTAATTTATTTGTTTTCTTTTTTTTTTTTTAAATGGTTGCTGCGATATTTAACCAACCACAAATTTATATTTGAATTTGTGTTGTTAAGCTTAAAGAAATATATTAATAATGGTAAAAAAGATGTTTCTGTATGTGTTGTGTTGAGGATCACATGGTTTTGTGGAGGTATAGCCATGATTCATGTTTCTGTAGAGGCCCTTATTTATTTAGGACCTCACAGAAACAAAGTGGGGATAAATGTAGAAATAAGTAGTGTGAATTTCAACCATGCAAGAAGTTTAGTGCCACCTCGGACGCATATAGAAAGGGTATGCTAGTGTACAATTGATGATGGTGTTGCAGCCAGTTTCTGTGGCTTAGCACGGATAAGAATCATACACACAAAAGAAAGGAATGAGCATAGCATAGCATGATAGTGTAGTTTGATGCAGGGACTAACAATTAATTTTACTAACCTACCTAACATACTTACCTCACTAATTTTAACAAAATTAATGTTAAAGAATATTCGAAATTAGAATTTGTTTGCCTAGATCATAACTCAGCTGTTGGACTAGGGAAATAAATGCAAATTAAAATCTTTTTTTCTGTGTGCTGAACATGAGTTTTAGAGCAAGGCGGCAGAACAGTATTTTTTTGTTTGTACAGGAAAATGCAGAGGAAGAATGTTGTATGTTCATAAGGAGAAAAAAGAGACAAGACAGACTGACTACCCCTGTCTCTAAGGTCTTTCGACACTACAGATGCAGGTGCTAAGGTGCTGTTACATAAATCTACAGCGGTTACCCTTTAAGAGAGCAAATTAATTTACAGAAACCGTTGAATTATAAAGATATAAATCACTTTAATAGTTGGTTAAAAACCACATTTTTATAAAAACTGTACATTAATGGGCTTTTTCATACATCACTCATACCTTTCATACCAATTAATTTGTTCTGTAACATAAGGGTTCGGCAATTTACATTTTCTTTGAGCATATTGGTTGTTGGTAGTATGCATGACAGAAAAAACAGTTGGTTTTTCTATTGGTCGACATATGTTTCGGCCCCTTTCAATAGTCCCATCGTTGTCTACGGTGGTCTAAATAGTCGTTATTGGGCCATCTTCCGGACAGTGATAAATTTGTGAAAGCTTACAGTCTTCACCCTTTTTCATACGAAAAGCCAAATCTGTGGTCGAAAAAATTATTATGGACCACGGAGCTAAGGTTGTAGGGTATCTTCTGTATTACCCCTTTTTTTCCCGAACCAGTTGACACCTAAATATGGATGAATCTTCAGGTTTCTGGCCTCCAATGTCGCGTAGTTGGTTATCAATAAATTGGAGCTGTTTGCGGCGGCAACTTCAAAAGTAATGCTTGTGTTGCTTGTTGGGAAAAAGCGGCGGTTTCGCTCGAGCGGCGTCTTCTGGCGTGTAACTGAACCAATCTGCATTTTTGAATGTTCATAAGGGCCTGGAGGATGAATGCTGTACAAAGGTGATGGTCAAGAAGCTAAAAGGTGTCTGGAAATTTACTGTAGGCATGGCCAACCTAGGGGAGATGCTAAATAGATGGGTGACCTTATGGCCAGGGGTGGTGAAATCATACACACTCTTTATCAAGGCATAAGAAAAGTGGGACTGAGGTTTAGAAAGGAAGAGGAGGGGAACACAGGGAGGAGCCTGCTGACAGAAGGAGGGAGAAGCAGGAGATCCGAGAAAGAAGAAGCACATTAGAGGAATTTGGGGATTTCTGTTGCACGCTATGTGTATGCTAGGATGTGTATTGCCAGACTGAGCCAGGCCACTGCCGACGGAGAGAGTGAGCAGAAGGAGGGTGTCGGATGGCCTTTGCTGGCCTGTCATTGGTTGATTTATTTTTATTTTATGCATAGAGTCTAAAGCCTTGTGCATCTGATATCATCAGTGGCAATATTAGTGTGCCCAGCACTGCACTAGGTCTAGTAATTGTAGCCAAGAGGGCATGCATAAAAAGGACATAGCAGCAAGCTAATTGCCCATGTTGTAGATGCATACGTTTGCATGTAGGGGCAGCAACCTAGAGAAATAAAAAAAAAAAACACAGTACGCACAGCCTGGGGACGCACGTCAAGGTAATGTTGTTTGGGGAAAGTCATTGTCGGGTAGGTCGGCCCATCTGGTTAGAGAATATGGGAGTGTGCTTTTTTGGGTCAGGAGGATCTTGGGTGGGATCATAGTGTGTACACGTGAAGGTTACGTGAAATATACACAGCTTGCATCTGAGCATGTTCCTTCATTTTATCTAGAGCATGTTCACGGATCGATTTCTTTGGGATAGATCCAGTGAAATTCATAGCAATCATTCCAGCATTGCAGGGGAGGTATTTGGATACTGTTTTAACAACCTTTTCAGAACAATGTCTGTCAGGGTAAGTGATGGGGTACAGGTGCTGAACACGTAGCTCCCAGAGCAGCTGTTCCCCATCCAAAAAGGAGAAGGTGGTGTGGGGCACAAAGGGTGCAGGCCGCGGAGGGGAAAATGGGGCCGCAGAATGCTGCCAGGAGTGACATAATGATGGGTCAGTTTAGGGGGCCTCCAGCAAGGGTGGCGTGATAGACTTGGAGGCCCAAGAGCAGATTTGGTATGGCAGTGCTGGGTGCTCACATGCCAGCAGTGTCACATGGGTATGATCGCAGCCCCTCAGGTTACAGCTGCTGCTGCTGGATTTCCAGGGCATAGGGGAATGGCTGGAGGGCTCTTGCAAGTTTTTGCTTGGGGTATGAACCCCAGGCAAGGGGGTGTATTCCCTGGCAGTGCAGGTTCCTGGCCAGTGCAAGGGAGTCAGTGGACATGGTGCAGAGGGCACTAACAGCAACATTTTGGGTGCACGGGGGGAGGGAGGGCGCTGCTCGGTGCAGGGCCAGGGCTTCAAAGTGTGGGGAAGGGAAGTACTGGTACTGGCACTGGGGATACTGTCTACCATAGTTCTTGCATTGCCATGGGCCAGGTTAAGACCCAAGGGGGTGCTAGTGGTCAGGCAGCTGGGCCAAGCGCAGGGCCACAGGGCAATCTCCACGGTCTACGTTGGGCAACACCTGGGACAGGGGGCGGTGCCCCGGCACCAGCTATATGATATGATGCATCATTTATAATGCGCCGGAACACAAGTGTTTCTAGCATGTTTCAAGAACACAGGTTGACGCAGGTGCGGATATGGCAATGGGGAATGGAAGGCGATAGGCGCCTCTGCCCCTGGGCAGGGCTATGTGTCAGGTATGCTCACGTCGCATGTGCCACAGGATACTAAATAAAAGATATGGAAAGAAAAATACATAGACATGTTTTCTCTGCTGGATTCTAGAAGGGTGGAGGAGAGGAGAGAACAGAAGGGAAAGAGGACATTTTATGTTGAAAGGTCTATCAGCAATTGGTTAACAGGTTTTACAATATTTGTGGCAATACTGGTGTTGTCATGTATCTTGGGTGTGTGTCTGGGGCATGGTTGGCATACGATGAGAGATGTAGGGGTGCCAAGCAGGAAACGCTCAAATGGATTGGGGAACTAGAGCAATGGACTTATGGGCCTGCTTTACAGTGGCTCGAACAGTACAACAAGGGAATGGGGTCCCCTAGGTTGGGTCTGTCCTTTCGGTCCAATAGAGAGACCAGTGTCAAGAGGGGGACGTGCTGGGCGTTCAATAGGGCATCATGTAGAAGTTTTTTTTAGCAGATTTAAACACGTCTGCACCTTCTGTGGGATGTCTCGGCATGATGAATGAAAATGCACCAAGCACAGTAAAGAAACCTTGTTTAAATAGGCTCATTACCTGGGAGGGAGCCGATCGGGCTTGCCCATGTGGATAGATGCACTACAGGCAAGAGCAAAAGGTATAACAGCACAAAGAAGAAAGGATAAGGATGTAGGATGAGGGTTTTTCACAAGGTTTTCAGATTTCGTTACAGGGAGTAATGAACCCCCCTCCCGCCTCCCCCAGACCCTGACAACCAGAGGTCTGGCTGGAGCCAAACAGAGGTATTGAGGGAGAAAGAGAACAAGGATTTGAAAATGGAGAGGGTGGCAGGCCCATTCTCATCCCCCTCATTGAAGCGCTTCATTTGTTCTCTCATGGGCAAAGTACCCAAAAGGAGGAAGCAAAGTTCAGGCTGATTCATAATTTGTCTTTTTTTCCAAATAGGGCATCAGTGAACGATGTTATCCATGATGACCTGTGTGCAGTTTGGCACGCCTCCTTTGACAGAGATCTCGCCCAGTTATAGCAGGTAGGGAGAAATCTGACATTGAATTAGCTTTTCGTTTGCTCACGATACACGTGGACGATTATCGATTGTTGGACTTCTGAGTAGGGGAGGAATTTTATTTTTGACAAATATATTCGGATGGGGAGTTTCATCTCCTGCTCCTATTTCAAGACTTTCAGCTCGATTCCAGAGTGGGTAACAAAAAGAGACAAAAGTCCTCCACTACTTGGACGATTTTCTGTTCATGGGCAAACATGGTACAGACCAGTGTGGAGAGGCACTCTCGGTGTTCCAACGGGTGACAGAGGAATTTGGGGTCCCGCTCACCACAGAAAAAAACAGAACGCCCAACTACGAGGCTCAGTTTCCTGGAGACAGAGAAAGCTGCCGAGCGTGGGGAATGCCATCTTTCGACTGGTAAGGTACTCAAATTCAAGGAGGCAGTAGCCGCCTGCCTAAAGGCACAGAAAGTTACATCAGGTCAACTTCAGAACTTGGTGGGACAATTTAATTTCGCCCTGTGAATAATCATGATGGGGAGGGCATTCTTGTGCGGTATCTCCAGGGCCATATCTGGGCGGACAAAGAAACACCATCACTAAGTTATCTAGGGAGGAAAAGGGGTATTTGACAATCTGGGACACCGTTTTGTCAAAATGTAATGGCATTCAGGTATTGCCAATGGAGGTAGCTACTAGAGAACAATTGGGCCTGTATACCTGGGCCTGTATACCAATGCGGCAGGAAGTGTGGCTTTTAGAGCCACCGTGGGTGACAAGTGTTGCGGGCAACAGTGGCACCGCATGTAGGGGGGGCAGTAGGGGGGCACTGGTTTGACCAGGAACGTGACCAATTGTGGTAGCACAGACTATCTGGGTTTATGACTTTAAGGGCAGGAGTATAATCTTTGGGTCTGACAGTATGTCTGTGGTATGTGCCGTGAGTAATCAGTGAACATCCTGTCCAATGGTGTTGACATTGCTGAAACATTTGGTGTTGCTCTGCCTTTGTGAGAATATGCTTTTTCAAGCTATGCATGTACTTGGAATTCTTAATAATGCGGCCAAAGCTTTATTCAATTTGAAACTACAGGAATTCTGCCGATGCTTGCCAACAGCATATCATGTGATGTCCCCTTTTCCGAACACACTCTGGGGGCTTGGTGCCCGGACTTAGAGTCACTGATTGAGGGATCACTGTCCAGAAAAACGAACCTGGCTTATGAGGACTCATTGAGGGAGTTTGGGAAATTTTATGGGGAGCAGGAAATGGCTGATTTGTTCCACAGGGATGCACTGCTTACATTTCTGGGGCATCTGCATGAACAGAGGGTGCCCATTGGGGTGGCTAGGATACAAGTAGCGGCTGTGGGGTTTGTGGCAGGGCTCCAAGACAGGGTGAGTCCATGCACAGATTTTGCACTTAGAAAAGTGCTACTGCGATGGAAACGGTTGGAAGGGTCGCGTAGGGACAACTGATGATCTTTCTATCCTACAAAAAATGGTTGCCCTCCTGCAGGCACTGGTGTGGATTTGCAGGGATGAGTTTGAGATGGCATTGTTTATGGCAGCTTTTGTTATTGCTTTTTTTGGGGTCTTCTGGATTGGCGAGTTAGTGGGGTAATCGACACGGGATAAGACTGGAGTGTTGGCTGTGGTGGACGTGTCCTTCAAGGGGGGTAACTTGGTTTGCCTTTTGTTTTGTAAGACTGCCCAGGAAGGTAAGGGGTCCAGAGTAATGCTCACGTGACTCAATGAGGCAAAGATATGTCCATGGAGGTTCCCCAAGGAGTTTCTCCTCCTCAGGGCAGAGGGACGGCCCCTGTTCTACACAAGGATGGTTCTAACATGCCCAAATTCCAGTTTAAGAGGATCTTTGAGAAAGCACTAAACATGGCAGGGTTGTCAGGGCTAGGGTTTGCCACTCATTCTTTCAGGAGTGAGGCGGCCACAACAGTCGCAGGGCGTGGTTTGAAGGTACAGCAGATTCAGGCAATTGGATGATGAAGATCTGGCGCCTACAAACGCTACATCAGACCGCACTTGTCATGTTGATGGGGAGCAGCAATGGGAGGTAACACCCGTGGTACAGTGCTTGGTTGAAGATGTCATTTTTTTCTTGTGCCTGAAGCCCTGCAAGTAATATGTTCTTTTTCCTGTCCTTGGAATAGAAGGCACGACAAGTGGTTTAGGTGATTGAGCACTAATTTATCTGCCAGATGGAGCAGGGGGTGCGGGATCACCCCGCGTTATTTTCGGATACGTCTATTGGTTTGGGATAAGGGGCCTACAGGTGGACCAGGTCCACAAAGCAGTGGAAGATTATGAGAAGAAGGAGGGGGTTGCCACCTCAGGCCGGGTGACACTGCACTTTTGGGGTTACGGCCTGTTTTCCTTTGGCAGAAATAGATTTAAGGAATGTTTATTTTCTCTGTTCGCCTGGCTGGGATATTTGTTCCCTGGTGCACGCCTTGCCTGGTCTCAAATGATCCCTCACATGAACTGGGGGTTGAAGGGCCCATTACACATCTTGACTCAAAGGGTTAACAACGAATCGGCTGGTTGGCAGCATACCACAGGCGTCTCAGGATGTTTTGCTGCGGTGTGTTTTTGTGGGGTTAAGTCACATTTTGGCATACAGTATGCTGTTTTCTTGAAGTGTTAATAACACGTGCTCAGTGTGGGAAGTGTGCTTACTTCTGGCCTGGCACTGCCCCATGCAAAGCCCAACCATTTCAATGATAGTGGGAACATGGAGTGGGGAGTAGCAACCTCCAGTGTTCTTGCAAATGGTGCTGCAGTGCCACCACACAGAGCTCAGAATATTTTAAGAATGTGCACATGCACAGCGTGATTTTAGACAGGCACCACACCATGGCCAAAGTTGTTCAGCACTTTGGATTGTTGAGCAATTGCAATTGTTTTTAATGTTCTGCAAACAGATTATGAAAGAGTTAACTTTCCCTCGCATCAAGCATGATCTATTCTGAATTTCTTTAACTACCCCCGCATGCACTATTATCTAACTGGACGCTGATTCTCCGCTTGCTGCAATGCTTAAGACATAAGTGTTTGGTGACCGTATTTTGATGTCTTGAGAAGGCCGACAACAAATCAAGCCGCAGATAATTGTAAGGGACTGGTTTCATCGCACAGCGCAAAGTGGTCTAACAGCTAGAGAAAGGAAATCAGAGTGGGGTCATTGTCCCAATTCCTACCCTTTAGATTAAAAACAAATACTGTGTCCCTGGAAGCAGAAACAATTGCTTAACGTGGCGCGATGTATTCCATAGGGTGAAACATAATATGTGTGTGAGATGGAAAGGTTTACACGCTTGAACAAGCAAAGATTGCTGGTCTGTTTCTATTTCCCATTTTCTCAACGTTGAGGTCAGCAGCCAATTAAGTGCAAGCGATTAAGCTTTTGTTGTGAACGGCAACGCTCTGTTAAGGGTTGAATTAGCGTATAGTCATGGTGAAAAGCTCTTACTCAGGCAACAATCAGTTGCAGCCACATAAATGCCATCTACCTGGGGACCTGCAATCTTAAGATTCTTACAAACGGGTCTTTTTAAAATAATAATAATAATAATAATAATAATAATAATAATAATAATAATAATAATAATAATAATAATAATAATAAGTTGCTCTTGTATTGGTCACCTCTGCTTATTGTCCACTTGTAAAAGGCAGATAGCTGAATTATACATTTTAAAACTATCATACAAGTGAAACACTGAAATAAAATGTACCAGTGCTTTAGTTAACTGTCGCCGGTCTATTATCATAGCGCAGGGGCACTACAGATTCATTGGTTAAATTGTGCCAAATAATGCAAAAAATGCAAATTAAACATAATTTAAAATGTACAAAGCTTTTGACCTTAAAGCAAAACTAGAGGCGTATTTTTTTTTTTTTAATGTTGAAAGAGCTGGTGGGCGTCACCTAAAGAGCGCTATCAACCCTCCTCAGCATAGCAGTAGCTGTGGTTTATCCACATGACTATACCTTGGGCCTCCTCCCCGACAGTGCAAAATTAGCAAAATACAAACTAACCAGTTTCAACTAACCACACTGTGTGTGTGCCCCTCACCCCTTACCCCCTGTGGCCCTCACACCCTTGCCTCCCGTGGAGTCTCTGTGTGGGCCCCTCACCCCTTTGCCCCTATGATGGCTGTGTGTGTGCCCCTCACCACCCTTGCCTCCAGTGAGGGCTGTGTGTGTGCCCCTCACACCCATTGCCTGTCGTGATGGCTGTGTGTGTGCATCTCACCCTCCTTGCCCCTCGTGATGACTGTGTGTGTGCCCCTCACCCCTTACCCCCTGTGGCCCTCACACCCTTGCCTCCCGTGAAGTCTCTGTTTGGGCCCCTCACCTCCCTTCCCCCCCATGCCCCTCACCCCTTTGCCCCTATGATGGCTGTGTGTGTGTGTGGCCCTCACCCCCTTTGCCCACCGTGACGGCTTTGGGTGCCCCTCACCCCCTTACCCCATGCCCCTCACCCTCCTTACCCCCGTGATGGCTGTGTGTGTGCCCCTCATCCCCCTTGCCCCTGTGATGGCTGTGTGTGTGTCCCTCATCCCCTTTGCCCCTTTCATGATGGATGAGTGTGTGCCCCTCACCCCCTTGCCCCATGATGGCAGTGTGTGTGCCCTTCACCCCCCTTGCCCCTCGTGCCCCTCACCCCCCTTGCCCCTCCTGATGGCTGTGTGTGTGCCCCTCACCCCCTTTGCCCTCCTTGATAGTTCTGTGTGTGCCCCTCAAGCCCCATTCCCCCTGTGATGGCTGTGTGTGTGCCCTTCACCCCCCTTTCCCCCGTGATGAGGGTGTGGGTGCCCCTCAACCCCCTTGCCTCCGTGATGGCTGTGTGTGTTCCCCTCACCCACCTTGCCCCCATGATGGCTGTGTGTGTGCCCATCACCCCCCTTACCTCCCGTGATGGTTGTGTGTGTGCCCCTCACCCACTGTGCTGCCATAATGGCTGTGTGTGTGTCCCTTGCCCGCCATGATCGCTGTGTGTATGCCCCTCACCCCCCTTGCCCCTCATGATGGCTGTGGGTGTGCCTCTCACCCCCCTTGCCCGCAATGATAGCTGTGTGTGGGCCCCCTCAACCCCCTTGAAACCCATGCCCCTCACCCTGCTTGATCCTGTGATGGCTGTGTGTGTGCCCCTCACCCCCTGCCCCCTGTGATGGCTGTCCGTGTGCCCCTCACCCCCTTGCCCCTGGTGATGGCTGTGTATGTGCCTCTCACCCTCCTTGCCCATATACCCATCAACGCTCTTGCCCCCTGTGATGGCTGTGTGTGCCCCTAACCAATTTTCTCCCCATGATGGCTGTGTGTGTGTGCCCCTCACCCCTCTTGCCCCCATGCCCCACACCCCCTTGCCCCCGGTGATGGCTGTGTGTGTGCCCCTCACCCCCTTCCCCCCATGATGGCTGTGTGTGTGCCCCTCACCCCACTTTCCCCCCATGATGGCTGTGTGGGCGCCTCTCCCCCTCTTGCCCCCTGTGATGGCTGTGTGTGTGCCTCTCTCCCCCTTCCCCCCTGTGATGGCTGTGTGTGTGCCCCTCACCCCACTTGCTCCCCGTGATGGCTATGTGTATGCCCCTCACCCCCTTGTCCCCTGCGATGGCCTTTTGTGTGCTCCTCACCCCTCTTGCCCCCCGTGATGGCTGTGTATGTGCCCCTGACCCCCTTTGCCCCCTGATGGTTTATGCACACACCCCTTGGTCCCGCTTGATGGTGTGTTGTTACCCCCCTTTTTCTCCCCCTATCCTTTTTCTAGCACTTTGCTATTCATACTTGCCCCCTGACTAGTATGATTGTTGCCTGTTTGTGTCCCCCCTCTTTTGTTCTCACCTATCCCTTCCCTCCAGTACTACTCTGTAAGTTTGTCTGGACTAGTAAGTTGGTTGCTTGTTTTGTCCTCCTCCCTCAACCCTTATCCCTCCTCCCGTGCCCCACTCTGTCAAATTCCAGCACTACCTCAATTGCAGTCAGGCATAGTTATTTATGCCGCCTGTCTTTCTCATCCAACTGCCCTCTCCCCTCCCCACCCCTCCCCTCCTCTTGTTAAATTCCAGCACTACCTCAATTGCTGACAGGCATAGTAATTTGTAGCCGCCTGTCTTTCTGATCCTCCTGCCCTCTCCTCTGCCACACCCCTCCCCTCTTCTTGTTAAATTTTGGCACTACCTCAATTGCCATCAGGCATAGTAATTGTAGCTGCCTGTCTTTCTCATCCTCCTGCCCTCTCATCCTCCCTACCCCTGCCCTGCCCTCCCCTCCTCTTGTTAAATTCCGGTACTACCTCAATTGCCGTCAGACATAGTAATTGTAGCCTCCTGTCTTTCTCTTTCACCTGCTCTCGCCTCTTCCCCTCTCTATTACTGTTCATTAGCACGTACTCCATCAATTGTCTCTTGACCTTTGTGATAGTAGCCTGTTTGTCTCTCCCCCACTTCTCTCCTTGTCTTCTCCTCCCTCTTCCCACTCCAGCACTATTTCTGAAACATTGTCAGATGTAGTATGTTAGTCGCTTGTGTTGTTCCTCTCCTTCTCCCTCACGCCATATCCCCCCCTCCTCTTGTTAATTTTCCAGCACTACATGAATTGTCATCAGGCATAGTAATGTAACTGCTTGTTTTTGGCTCATAATCCCCCCCATGCCCCTCCCCTCCTCCCTTATTGTTCCTTGCACTTGCACTATCTGAATTGTTTTCAGGCTGATTAAGTTATTTTTCACATTCTGAATTGTTTCAAGGATTTGTAAGAATGTAACTGTGTTCTCCCATTGTCCCTCCCTCCTTGAAGCACTTTGAAACACTTTGTGTATAGACGTTATACAAATAAACAATCATTCAGTCAAAACACATATTGCCTTGACAATGACGAAGGGTCGAAACATGTGTCGCCTACACAAAAACAGACTGTTTGCACTCCTCAAATTGAGTTTCTCACTCATAATTAGAGATAATAAACTCTCATCCTAATCCCAGCACCTGGCACGATTGTGAAGGGTCTCAACCACCAATTCCATATTTCGAGTCCATGACAGCGGGGCACTGTCCTAAGTAAACCCCACTGCATGCAGTCGGGTACACAGTACCTACCTAATCAAGCTTGGATTATCCATGTGACTATACCTTGGGGCTCCTCCTCGGCACAGCAACAGACTAACTGCCTAGTCTGAACTAAGCACATATCACCTTGAAAATGACCCTGGGGGTCAAAACGCGTGTTGGCTGCACAAATAAACACTTGATGCACTCCTCAATTTGAGTGTCTCAGTCATTATTAGAGAGAATATGCTCTCGTCCTCATCTCAGTAGAAGGCACAATTGTGAAGAGTCTAAACTACAAATTCCATATTTTATTAAGATACCACAAAGTTAATGTGCAGAATGCATGACAGCAATTGGCCCACCCTTTTTAAATAAGTTAAAAAGCAGGCCTCCAATTCATTATAATTCAGCCAACAGAAGCCAATATTCACATTTCAAGTTGTCCCATGCAGCACATCATTCCCTGCCTTCTTAGTACTTTGCCACTGCCAGCCCTTGCATTTATAATGGAAATGAACAACTACAAGGACCTGAATGGCAAGAAACAATCAGTACAGGATGTAACACTGCTATCTGACTTTGATTGTAGTTGTATAGCTTCTTTTTTCAATTCTTTGCACACTTCAAACTTTAGCTCTGCACCATTATCTCTACATAAAACAAGCAACTCAAATTGTCAGATGCCACACTGGCATAGTCTTTGTCCTGGACATTTGAAGGGTCTTGTTCTTTTTCTCCCTCGACAGAAACCTAAACCTTTGGTTCATTAGGAGTTGGCAAGTGAAAAAAGTGAAATATTACAAAATTACAAAGAAAACTTTGAGAGTATTGCATTGGGAAGAAAATAGGTTAAGACTAGCCAAGATAGGAAGAATCATCTTCCAGGTTAAATGGATGTTCGCTGATACTTTGCTTTAACAATAAACACAAAAAAAAGTGAAAAAGACCAGAGATGGCACACTCTTTGAATGCAGTGATGTTATGTTATGTTATGTTATGTTATGTTATGTTAGGTTGTCTTATACCATGCACCATTACCATTAGTATGGTCTCCCAGTACAATCGTGGATCTGTTAGAGAAAGGGTTCAGTAGTTTAGTGGGAGAAGAGGGCGTATGATAGAAATTGTGCATTTCTTTTTGTGGCTGTAGAACCAGGAAGAACTAGTGCAAGTCAGAATTCTTTATGTGCTTGGGATATGTGCACTAGGCTATAGTTTACGAATCGGTAGCATCCACGAATTGAGTATTTGTTTGTGGCAGTTAATTTTGTCGTTGATGGATAGGTTGTGAGTTTCAGTGGAGACTAGGTTGATCCAGAGGATCCTATGAGGTAAGTGTTGGTATGCGGGAGAGGAGTTGGAAGTGGGAGGTTAGTAATTGGTACTTTTTATTTCAGTCCCTGTTGTGCCATTGGGAATGTCCACTTTGTGCTGGTCATCTGGAGTTAAACAGCCAGGTGTTTAGTCATTTTCTGCAGATGAGATTGTCTTGTATTGGCCTGATGTCCTTTGGCATTGTGTTCGATAGGTTGGCTATTAGGCATGAACATGCTGTTCCTACAGATTTCCTTTTTTTGTATTGTTTCCTTTCGATTTGGAGGTTGTCGCTGGATTGTAAATCTCTTCCTGGATGTTAGTGGTTGATTTTGGCCTGGAAGACTTCGGCTCCTTGTCTATGCAGTGATTTGTGGCCAATGAAGAGGGTGTTTAACTGATTTTAATTTCTTTACTGGGAGCCAGTGTAGGCTTCCTAGAGCTGGTGTAATGTGGTCTTTTTAGTCTCAGGTGTATCCTTGGTGTCGTGTTTTGAACATGCCGGAGTGTTTTGGTGAACTGTTCAGGCATTTCAAAGTAGAGGCTGTTTGCATAGTCTATTCTTGATAAAACTAGGGAGTTGATTGTGAGGGTTCTGTGTGGGAATGAGGCATAGGGCATCACCCCTCTGATTAATATTTTGAGGTAGAAGCAATTCTTGGAAATAGCGTTGGCTTGTGATTCCAGTGAGTCCATTAGTATTCCCAGGTTCTTTGCCATATTTGAATTCTCTAGTTGAGTTCCCATGCCAGGTGGCCAGTCCAGTTGTGAGTTGATTGTGGTGTCCTCTGGAGGTGAGATCATCATTTCCATTTTGGCTGAGTTTAATTTGAGATTCTTCGTTTTCATCCAGCTCTATATTTCTGTGAGGCACTTGTTGAGGGTGTCTCTTTGGCCTTGAGTTGTGGCTATCTTTATGATCAATTGTGTATCATCTGCATAGTTGTAGATGGTCAGTCCATGGTTATGAATGCTTTTTATCAAGGGGGACATGTTAAGGTTGATGAGCAAAAGATATATTATCCAATGAGAGCCTGTTTCTACATCATGATGAGAGGATACCAAATAAGTACAGAATACCGCTAATTCTATTAAACGTGACAATAATTGGCATCTGGAACTTTCTGTGTGGAATAGTATTACTAAAGGGGGACTTCAAATAACGTAATTAAATGCTCATTTTATTACAAAGACAGGACTGTAGATCAACATCTGTCACGGATTTGGAAATGTCTACCTTAACAAGAAAAGACTGACTTATTCAAAATGTAGAGAAACATTGGAAAATACACTAGTTGAAATCAGTATCAAGGACAAAGTCAGGTATGTCAGTTGGGGATCACAGCTGCAACCCCTGGTGACTCCTTTGAGACCCCACATTTTTTTTAAACAGAAGCTCCTGGTGTACCTTCAGGGTAAAGGCTGGGCCGTGAGATGCTCAGTAGAGGTTGGCATTGGAGCTGACCGTGACATGTGGCACATTTCGCATGCCATGTGCAGATCCAACCCCTTCTCCCTCGGCTTCCTGGCAACACAAATACAGGAAACAGGAAGCTGCGGGTGGCCTGGAAGGATGAACTGAAACTGCAAGAAAAAGGTAAGAAGGCTTTTAAAAAAAAATATGATGTGTATTTTGCAAGTGTGAAGTGTGTGTCAGATGTATGTATATATGTATGTATGTATGTATGTATGTATGTATGTATGTATGTATGTATGTATGTGAATGGTGGGCGAATGAGAAGTAATGTTTGTTTTTGAATGTTCTGGGTGGGTGGGTGAATGTGTGCCTGTGTAGAGAATGCAATGAGTGGATATAAGAGAAGGTGTGAGGAAGTGACTGGTGGGTGAACGAGTATGCATGTGATGGTGTGTTTTTGAATGTTGTGGATGGGTGTGTGCCTGTGTGGAGAATGCAATGAGTGGATGTAAGAAAAGGTGTGAGTGACTGGTGGGTGAATGAGTATGAAGTGATGGTGTGTTTTGAATGTTCTGGGTGGGTGGGTAGGTGTGTGTCTGTTTAGAGAATGCTATAAGTGGATATAAGCGATGGTGTGAGTGAGTGAATGACAGGTGGGTGAATGTTTACGAATGTTATGGTGTGTTATTGAATGTGCTATGTGGGCGGGTGTGTGCCTGTGTAGAGAATGCATTGGGTGGAGGTAGGAAAAGGTGTATGAGTGAATGACTGGTGGGTCAATGAGTATGAATGTGGTAGTGTGTGTTTGAATGTACTAGGTGGGGTTAGGTCTGTGCCTGTGTGGTGAATTCAGTGTGAATAAATATGAGAGTGACTGGTGGGTGAAAGGGGATGCATGTTTGCATGCATCTGTAAAGCCCTGGTAGACTGTGATCACTGGAAAATGTTTGCTTTATCCTTTAATGACTTTGCATATTTAACTGGTATTTTCAGGCAGAGTCAAGCGTATGTGTATAATTACCTGGCTAGACTGGCATTTTGGTGCAGTCACTCTAGCCATTGCTGACTGTGGCATGACATTTATTACTCAGCATCTCTAAAAAAAGCAAGCATGGTAAGCAGTGTTACCTCGTTAGACTGATGTTTTGGTATAGCGGCCTGTATATTTTTTTAATGTAGCATAACGTTTTTATTGACTGATCATCTATGATGAATCATGCATTATAAGTGTTCTTATGGGTCTAGACTGGCTTACATTGGAACTGGTTTGAACATTTTTTCATATTGTCACATGTCACTTTTAATTGCCAAACCAACGTATATGCTTACATAGGAGTACTGGCATATATTGGCAGAGCCATTTTTGTGCCAGGTGCCAGTAATGATGCTATAAAAAACATCTTAAAGCGAACATGAGTATGGCCTTATATGGGAATACTACCATATGTTGGTGGAGCCAGCATGGACATTTATGGACAGAGCCAGCATAACAATGTTTTTAATACTGTCATATATTATAGGGACTGACATGACAATGCATTGGGAAATGCCCTGTGCACTTTTGGTGAATTGCATCTATTGTACTTCTTTCATAATTTATCAAACATCCTACAAAACCAATGGTTGATCATTTACCCAAATTATTGGCCTTGTATCCATATGTTCACAGAAAGTGTGCTGTTTAATGCACCATTTGAACCCATTATTCAAAATATTTTTTCTAGGGAGGGAGAAGAATCCTCCTGACCTTCCCCCTTGCTAGTTCGGGCTCCCTCTCTACGCTTGGTTGCAATCACATACTTGTCGCAAATATTTACACCATCAAAAAAAACAACTCAGCAGCTACCACCAGTGGCTGGTGTAGTTGTGGACCAGGCACCGTCCCTTCTTTCTACTCTACTTAAAACATTTAAGCTTTGATTACAAAACATATTTACTTATTTCACTGGCAGTAGTGCATGCCCCTGCAAAGGCATAATAATCATAGACATTGCTCACATGTGTTGGTCCCGGCCAGCCCAGTGTGTGCTATGCCGTGTGCTTGTTAAGGAGCTTGGTGGGCCCCCCACAGCATGGCTTGCAGGGCAGCCACCAAATGTTGTGCTAAGTCAATGGCCACCAATGGGTCTGACAAAGGGTTAGTGTGCAGTGCATCCCTTGAAGTCTTCCAGTGAGTCCTCTGGTGAGAATCAACTTGTGGATGTTTACAAATTAAAATAACTGTGTGGTGCCATGGATGTATGTGTACAGCAATACTATTACATTAAATGGTGGGGGCTTTTTAAGTCCTATGACACCCAGTATTATGCTTAGATAATAGAAACAATGGGAGGTCTTAGGCATATGGAAATAACCATTCCCAAGTATTATACTCCAGCAAAGATAACATTATCAGGCACACCACCATGTCTGCACACAAACCAGCCTAATAGGTTTCTTCTATCGTAGTGTAGCTGACTCATAGATACTACTATAACCAGTGAATTTTGTTGATACTAAATCCAGGTCAATGATTTCATTTTCAGGCCGTGCTCGTCCTCATTATCCAGCAGCGCATGCTTCACCAGGTCAGTACTTTTTTGGCTAGCTTATAGTTTAACACAGCAACGCCACAGACAACTAGTACTTCTGCATCCATTGATCTATAGATGTTTCATACACTAGCTGTAGCCTGCATTAGCAATTGTGGTTACCCTGTTTCAAGTACTGCATTATGTATATTTTACATACAGACCCCACGTCGAATCTGGAAAATTACATTGCCCAAATGTGTGATCATGGACAAATCACGCCTCCATCTGTGCATCGGTTCTTATATCTGACTGAAATGAGAGTGTCTGGACACATCTGAAAATGCTGAAGTTTGTTTGCCATCACTTCCCTTGAGGTCAATTGGTGGTGGGGTCAAATGAAATCACTTCCTCTGTTGTCTTCATGGGTCAAGGGGCATGTGATGTCACTTCAGTTACCCCAGGGATTATGATAGAATGATGTACCTGGACACAATGTGGGAAAACATTCTAAAGAGCATTAGACCATGTTCAAGGAACTCAAACGTCAGGTTGATGAAACAAAGCATTCTGTTCAGAGTGGTCGGTAACTGGAGAACATTTTTACATTGGGTAACATGGAAAATACTTTTGGTCCTTTAATCATCTAATTGATACATAGGTCCTCTACATGTCAATACGAATTGTTCAGTTTGCAACATCAAGAGTAGGGACAGCAGGCTGACACAAATATACAATTAGTCCACATCTCTAGAAAATACATCAAACTGACATACTAAAGAATATAAACGTTTATTATGTTGCACATATACATCTCTATTATGTCAAATATACTATATTATAAAAACAGTAACAGTATAAAAGGACTCTCCTCACCACACTGCCTCAAAGTTTCATGAATGTAATTATAGCATTGTGCCAATGTAAAAGTAGTGTCACCATACAATCAGATGTTATGTAATGCTGGGTTTATTCCAATACTTGGTATATGCTAAGAGAGTCTAGTCTTTTAATATCAATCTCAATACCTGGAATTTGGTGTGACTCCTCGATGTATTATGACAATACATGGCATGTGGTGTAATCACAACTCAGATACTCCAATCATACATCAGCTATTAGCATTATACGCCAAAGTAGCATCATAAGCCAGTGATATACCAGGTCAATAAAGCATTCTGTATGCCAGGTGCATGCACATGCTCTCACTATATAGCAACTGACCAGGTACTCCACCATATGCCCTTCTACCCTGACATGACCCCTTTTCTGTGTATTCACCTACTTGTTTTTATGCCCTCATGACATATTACTTGTCCATGCACCTAGTTAATGCCATAGGCATCACTGTTCAGCGGGGTACTGTTACTGTTTATGGGCACATGGGTGTTGTGGGATGTATTGACCCACTTTTGCTCTGCTATGCTGCATCACTCTGTTATGATGGTGCCAGAAATAGCAAAATGGCCGAAAAACCTTTGTGCGTGCCAAAACGCCTGAAAATCGTGCTTTTCAATGCACAGAAAGATGACTGACCAATCTGCCACGCATGTTGTCAGTGGTGGAACAGAGCTCTCACTACTGAAAGGTGTCACTTTGCCCCACAACAATTGAAAATGGAGTGCAGAAGGAAAAAGCAGTGCTTTGCTATATGAAACCCCAAATCGTGCTTTAAATCACCTTTTCTTTACTGTGAATGCCGGTACAGAACACCTTTCAAATATTCTAAATTCTTGCTGGGTGCTATCATTCACTTAGTTTAAGAAATCATTGTGAACTTACAAGGTCCTGAAAGGCTGAGAGCATGAAGAGATTTCCACAGCAAAAGTGGCCTGCCTGTGGATGTGTCAAAAAATCTCTGTGTAGCAGAGGGCTGCTGTGATGACAGCTGCGAGGGGCCTGCCTGATTTAACTTTAACATGTATAAACTGAAAATCAAATGTTTGCAATCTAAGAGGCCTGTTACTGATAGAAACCCATATTGTAATTGTTTTGATCCCATGGTTTAAAATCTTGAATGAGAATTCTAGCTGTTATTTGAAACAACAATTTTATTTTGTGCTAAGGAAAAGTTAACAGAGTTAATTAAATTAAACCTGGCTGAAGCTGCCAAACTGGAATAGAAGGTTTTTCTCACAGAAGGAAGGTCTTTCCCCCCAGCAGGAAATCACAGAGAAGCGTTAATTACAGGGTAGGAAAGAACCTGGACTACAGGGTCA
The DNA here is from genome assembly GCF_040938575.1 of Ambystoma mexicanum. Classification (NCBI taxonomy): domain Eukaryota; kingdom Metazoa; phylum Chordata; class Amphibia; order Caudata; family Ambystomatidae; genus Ambystoma; species Ambystoma mexicanum. The sequence continues at coordinate 1,370,762,603 of NC_090931.1, forward strand.
AAAGAAACAATGACAAGCTGCAGCTCAGGAAATTCAAAGTGTGAAGACAGTTGTAAATGGTCTCTGCAAGGAATAAAGATGGGGGATGGCTCCTGGGCTTCCAGGGAGAGACCAAGGGGTGGAGCCAAGCAACCTATTGTTGCTTAACATGGACAAAGAACACATTTTAAAAAGACTGATAACTTACTATTCAAAATTGCGAAAAATTTAAAAATAAGAGTTGTCAATGTCATTTTTGGATGCACGGGTGAAGAGGCGCCAGAGCTGTGTGACATGTTCTGGACAGCAATGGCAAGAAATGTGATTTTATGCAAAATGTATTTCCGCTAGAATTGTGAAACTTTATACACTAATCCCAATGTTAAACACGCACATTTGTAGAAATGTGCTTAACAATTGGACATTGTGTTCATAGTGAAAAGGGCACAATTCTGTGAAAAGCGGAGACAAGATCCCACAGCTAGGAGGTTTTTAGGAATAGCTGCTAGGTAAAATATGTAATCTGTATATGGGATTTTTATAGAGGTTGCACATGTTGAAATATGTATTTTGCGAAAAGTAGATTTTGTGCTACAGGGGCTAGGGGTGCATTCTCAGCCTCATAAAATTGCACCATAAAGATGACTCTCTGTTTCTCTCCTCCTATCAAGGCAGAGAGTAGACTCTGATCCAATCACCTTTCAAAGGGGCAAGCTAAGGATAAACCGGCCCATACACCCCCTTTATGATGTTATTTCAGAGCATAAATAGAGACAGCTCACCACACATAAAGACACACAGATTCACTCACTATCCTGATGCTGGCGAAGCACCCAGCTGCTGAACTCTATATCTTCCTTGCTCCAGACTCCAGAAACTTGGCAAAGCAAAAGGCCTATTGCATAGCTGAACCATTCTCAGCTAGACCTCAAAATCTAGAACAGAACCCCCAAAAGCCTAAGGGGGAAGCATCATAATACAGCCGGGCTGTGCTGTTACTGCTTGCCTGCTGAAAATAAATATCCTCAGAACCAAGAAGGGTAGATCTGATCCAGTCCTGTGCTGTGCTGTGACCAGAGCACCTTGCTGACTCTGCCCAGTCTGATGTGCCCAGCCGTCTTTCCTAAACCAGATCCAATTCCCTGACGGTCCCATCTAAAAACCTATCCAGTGAGTATAAATAGGAAGCATTGTGTCACTAGCATATGTAACTTTGCATAGACGTATCCCTAACTTAGACCCTTCATATCTAGTATTCAGAACCGGTATTGTTAGGAGTATCTCTGCATTGTCTGAAACCTCTCTCCATCTCATCCTATCTTTCCTTCATAACCAATATTGTTAGAACTATCTCTGTGCTGATCCTTTCTCATCTGAAGAAGGCGAGTTTCCTTTGCAGGCGGTCACCCTGATCAAGTGACTGTGTTCCTGTGTGGTATTCGTTTTGTTAATAGTCATCCTATATCTTAAGAAAACCCATTTGTCATTTTTAAAAGCGCCTTCCTCTTTTCCTTCTTGCGCCTATCTCGAAAAAACAACCTCTACTAAAACTTCTGTAACTACCTCCGTTTTTGTGATAGAAACTCCCGTTATCGCGAATATCGCGCAGTGAAAAGTTTGCCACAAATTATTGTTTTGGAAAATGTTTACACGTGTAAAACAGCTTTTAATTGCTTTGACTTGAATATTAATATTTCAAATGTTTTCTCTGGAGTAAATCATTGCTTCGGTTTGTGGTCAACTATCCAAAGCGGATTCCATAAGAATTGATAACAATTTCAGCAATTTTGACCATAGTTGGTGTTTTTGTCCAGTCGATTCTAAAGACAACCTGAAAAGCCATTCTGACAGCTGGATAGTCAATTCCGTTTTTATTTTCTCTTGTGTTTGAAAAGGGGAAAGTGGGATTGATATTCTGTTTTATTTCTGCCATTCCTGAATACCTGCTCTCTCCTCCTATCTATTTACATTGCCTATTGGGGTTGAGGGGTGTGCAGGGGGAATCTCTAACCACAGTGCTATCTGATCTGAACCACCACAAACATATTATTTCCTTGCTGAATTGTTTTGCTCACTACTTACTCCTTGTGTATTAAAGAGATTATTCAGTGTTACATCACCCCATTGGTGATTGTTGTGAACCTATTAAATCATATTGTGATTAAATCTTAAATACATAAATAAATATATATTTACCTTTGCAAACCAGCCTGATTCCTGGTTCAGTGTGACCCGTGGGGTTCCAGGAGAAGGGCGTGATATGAGTGGTATATCGTTCAGAATAATGAATTTTAGACACAAATAAATAAGGATTTCAGTTGTGCACTACATGCTAGGTGTTGACTTGGGTGTGTGCCAGATTGAAATCACTTACAGCTTGGGGGCTTGTAGCGAGATCCTGAATTAGACATGCCACTTGTGACTTGTGAGCGTGCTAACTGACGGGGTACATACCCCTCGTTGGGCTACCATACTGTGGTACACTGTAAAAGCATCCTTCAAAAGAAATACCCAAAGGAGTTGGGTCTGTTTTGCAAAAGTAAAGTAACCCTGAGATAAGTCAGAAGGAAATTAATATTTCTGGAATGGCGGCCCCAGTGGAAATCAATATGGCAAGGGAACACCTACTACACACATTGTTTGTCAGGGGTTAATGGGTAGAGCAGGATGAGAATGCTTGACTGCAAGAAATCAAACACAAGTCACTGCCACAGAATTAGATAAATGGCAGGACCAGGGTCCATTACATGAGGCAATTAGTGAATTATATATGGTCCCAAAAGCTAAAGAAGAGCAATGTAAAATTGCCAAAATAGCAGCTTACCTGTACCTCCACGTTGGAGTAATACAGGATAAATATGCCGAAAGCCTACATCTGGCAAAGAGGCAAGTACAATTCCTAGAGAAAACCCAAACTGATCTGGACTCTACAGAGCAAAGGCTACAAAAGAGCCACAAATCAGAGAGAGAAACCAGACAGTACCTGACAAAAGTAAAAGAAGATCTGGATCTCCTGCAGCAAGAGAAGGCATAGCAAGATACCAAATTACTGGCACTGCAAAAAGAGTGTCAAGAAAGGTTGGATTCTCTACAGCAGCGCCAACAAAAGCTGGAACAGCAATTAAATTATAATAGAGCCTGTGCAGGGCAGATAATTGCCCTGGAATGTCAGATTGATGAACTAAAGGAGGAAAATTATAAATTAATAGTGAAGGATCTCCACACTCAAACAGATTTTGATGAGGAGTGCCAGAAATGATATGCCATTAGAAAACAAAGGGACAACCTGACTGCACAGAGGGGCACTCTAACTCAGGAAAGGGATGCCTTAGGCCAGGAAGTCAGCCATTTAAAAAACAAGTTGGAAAAATATCACCTGGCCCTTCAGGGACTGTGTGAACTCAAAATGGACTATGAAACGCTGTTAGAGCATACCAGGAGTTTGGAAGATGCTCTGGCAATGAATAATCAGGCCGTTAAGGACCACATTCAGGAGGGGAGTCTCATGCAGCAAAAATCGGCCCGATACTCCCAAAGCAGGCAGGAAGCACAGAGAGGCAATGAGGCTCTATGTGAAAGGAATGACAGGCTCCATAGATAGATAGCCATACAGGAACAACTCATAGAGACCAGTAAGGCCTTAATAGTGGAACAAAAGGGTCAGATTTTGTCAGGTTATCAGGGATTAGGGGCTGAAAGAGATGAGGTCAGATGGGAGAGGGAAACCTCTGAGCATAACCACAGGAACCCTGGCATCAGGGACTTTAATCCCTTCAATTCCATGGACTCTGCCACCCCCATGTGCACTGGTTCAGATGAACAAAGGGCCACAGGGATGGTAGAATTCAACCTAATGGGAAATATGGGACTGATAGGTCAGCGCCTCCCAGAAATGGATGGGCGGGCATCTATGTACAGGTTCCCAAGTGCTAGGGACATCATCTCTGATCAGGGAGACTCCAGTGAGGGGAGAATCTGAGAAATGGATCCTCAGTAATATCACATACCTAGGGATCAGTCGATCACATTGGGTGGGGAATTCCATGAGACTAGGCCCACTAAGAGCATACTAAAAACCTCTTCCCAGCTAGGACAGCGGGGGGGTGTACTCAACCAATCCTGGGAGCAAGAAAGAGTCAGGAGACTCTTCTGAGCACCACAGGTCCCAAGAGACTAGGCCCCCACATTCTGCCAGCCATTCCCAAGCTCGCAGAATCCGGGAGAGTCCAGAAGATCAGATAGCCACCTCTGGTAGCAGTGCCTCTGAGTCAGAGGATGAGTGGACCAGGGTGACCAGAACTAAAAAGGCTAACAAAGTTAAGAGAGCTTTACTCAAGGTTCCCCTGAAGCAAATAATAGCTATTAGGAGCGTCATCACGCCCTACCACAAAAATGCCAAATATTTCATTTGGGAGCACCTTGAATTTTTTAAGCAGATGATGGAGACTTTACACCTGAAGGACAGCTAAAGCTGTATCCAGTATGTAAAGTGGACATTTTCACCTGAGTACTCCAGCTTCTTTGCTGGCTGGAGGATCAGAACCATTCCAGATGGTCCACCTATAGGGCGGCCATCCTGACACATTTTTCTATTCATAGAAACCCTCAAGAGGCCCACAAGGCAGCCTACAACCTACAATGTGGGGAAGACCAGGCCCCACAGGAATTTGTCCAGGAATTGAAACACGCCTTTGCGCAGACCACTAGAAGGGTGCACACTGACAGTAAGGAATTTGTGAACACCTTCTTTCATGCTCTCCCTAAATACATTATGACCCAGCTAGTGAGGGACTTTCATGAGAAAAGATCACTAGACTGGTTCATTGTACAAGCATCGCACATCTATGATGTGCAGAAGCCACTAGAAAGTAAAAGTATTAGCAAAAGCCCAAAACCAACCAACACCCCTGCTGCTGCTAAGGTGGGATGGGGGGGGGCCTAAAAACCTAACCGCGCAGAATCCAACTAACCCCAGACCCAGAAGGCCCTCGGGCCAATCCCAAACAGGGAATCAGGGAGGTAACCCCACAAATAGGACCCCTAACTCCCCTGACTACATCAGCCCACGTTACAAGGGCAACATCCCAATCCTGGGCTATGTGTGGACTCCCCCAGCCCAAGGGGGTGGGGAGATCCAACCAAACAGCTGGAAACCCAGGAAACTTCCCTCCTCACTTTCCCCAGGAGGGCAGTAATCCCCCAAATGCCGGACCAAATTTCTTTCCCAGGTACCCACCAAACCTCAACCCCCAAAACAACCTGTCTTTCTTTCCCTACTTTCCTGAGCCCAGACAGCCCAATCCGGGAGAGGGGAGGCCAAGGGTGGAGGGTACCCAAACTATCCTAACCAGGGGTATTATGCGAGAAGGGATAGTTACCCTTCCCGGGATCAACCCAGGGTAGACCAATGGACCATGCACCAGCCAGAGCGGGTGTCCCAACTGGAGCACCAGGTCCTGAACATGGCACAGGATCTGGGTTGCATGCTGAGGGCCTCAGATGAGCATGGCAGCTCAGAACTCCTCAAATCAAGGGTCTGGTGCTCCAGAACAATGACGGGGTAGAACCCCGACAACCAACCGGTTCCCAGGGAGGAGGCACAAGGGGAAGGGGGGTGTAAAGCCTTAGAGGAAGCTTCCTTCTCTACTTGTGGAAAGCCCCTGGAAACCCAGGAACCAGAACTAGAATCTCCTGCCCCCGAAAGTCTGCAACCCAAGGAACAGGTGGGTAGGAGAATTAAAGATCCTAAAAAGGCCCATTTTGTGGAGGAGGTCCAAATCTTCCAGTTTGAAGGAGAGGGGTCCACAGAGGATCCTGGGAAAAAGATCTTCTCCTTCAGGGATGGCGGAACTCCTCCCAAAGAAAAATGGTTCCCAAAGGATCCCAATCCAAACTGGGTAGATGTGGGGACCGAGTTAAAACCGCCCATCATCAAACCCCAGAATGACAGGCACGAAAATCCCCTTGTTAAAACCCATTCTGGTGACTGCCTCCAAAAAGGGAGGGTGGGGGCAGCACAGAATCAGAGCCAGGGGAGCCCAACATTTCCCCCATATCTAGCTGTCACCTTTTTCTTACAGATTCCCAAGATCCCAAACAGAATCCGGCCCAAATCACCTCTCTTTCAGTATCCAAAGCCAAGAAATTAACCCACCATTTGGCCAAAAATGTGCATTATCTTTGCCCCCTTGAGGAAAAGGAGGGAAGATTGTATGCCCCGGTCCAAATACAGGGGCAATGTACAATTTTGGCACTGGTGGACACTGGATCCCAAGCCACCCTTCTGTCAAAAAGGGCCTTTGATCAGCTGAATTCTGGAAGGGGGAGACGTACCAACTTCCCCTCACCCCTCTTCCTGGACAACTTCAGAACTTCGATGGGAAGGAAATTCCTGTCGAGGGGACTGCGAATTTAGACATTAAAATTGGGTGACACAAGGTAAAGCACCCGGTCATAGTTGTGACACCATAGGGCACACCATGTTTGCTAGGGAATGACATCCTGCGTAGATTGTCTCCCCTCATAGATTGTGTAAACAAGATCCTATGGACCCAGACTAACCGACCAATAAAATTGAAACATAGTGTCAACCATGTTAGTTTAAAAGGCACATGCCACATGGTTGAACAAAAACCTGACCAAGTTGAATTCCGCTTCCAGAATAACCATGTCCCAGACGTGACAGTAATTGCAGTAGGACAACAAACTGGTGATGGGGGAGTCCTCTCTATTTCTGAAAATCAACCTTCCTGGAAGGAAACACTCTGAAATTCTCTACAAATTCACAGTTAGAAAATCCCATTCCTATAGTCCAAAAACATGAGAAATAATCTCAAAGCTTGGCTGATATTCAGAAAATTGGAGAGCAGTTGTTCATCCCTATTCAGTTAAATGAGGGGAAGGACTCTGTTCTCACCCGAGTGTGTGTGAACAACGGTAAGAGCTTCATCAGCGAGGCCATGTTCTGCAAACTCCCTAAAGATCCAGCCATTCACACATTTAAATTGTTGGACAAATGGGAAATGGGCCTGGAAACACTCAATTCCAGACATCTCCTGCCTACAGGTGTATGGTCAAAATTTCCATAGGCAACAAGAGCATAGTCCATAATTGTTGGGTCGTGTGAGATGTCCCTGCTGCATTTAATTTGGGCAGTGACATTCTCAATCGCTATGCCATTAGTTTGGACCGAATAAACTTCAGATCTTGGTCCCAATTAGCGGGTAATCCCATGGACTTTGATGACCCAGAGAAAGCATTTCGGTCAGCTCAACTTTTGCCATATGCAGTTGAAATTCAGATTGGAGAGGAAGTCACCATCCAAGTACGGACTCGACAATTCTCCCTTGAAGTTAAAATTAAAAGAGGACAGAAACTGAAAAATCCTGACACCTATGTTCATTTTAATGCTCATTTCCAACAGCAAAGGTTGGGGTTAAACCCAACACCACTAGTCAATATAGAACACAACACCATTCCAATAGATGTATATATCAGCGATCTAAAGAGTATAACTCTGGGCGCAGGCACCATTATTGGAATGGCGGTTGATGACCGTCATTTTTCCATAGATTTAGGTAACAAACTGTTAGGACCAATCCCCAAGACCATTTTTGACAGTGATAGCGACGATGACACAACACCAGACAGGATCTTCACCCGGCATGGGAGGAATTTCCTGGTGTACTCTTACTGCCTTTATGGTAAGGAAGATGTGACCTGTGACTTCAGGAGGGATGAGGTGATCTTTCAAGTCCAAAAGGACTGCCTTCCCAACCGGAAGCTATTAGTCTAAGTCAATACCCTGACCAGGGACTTTTCCACAAAGCTGGAGGAGGCCGCTGAGATAGCCAAATCGAAAGTCTTTCCAGGCTTCAGGCAGATGATTGAAAAGGGAGTCAACCTAGCTGATGCCTGTGAGACTCTGGAGCAAATGCAAAAATGGAAAAAAGTTTTCTTAAATTTTCAAGATCTCTTTGCGGTGGACTCATATGACTGTTGTCGCACCGACATCCACACAACAATTCCACGGACCCTGCCAGTGTTTGTGAAGCAATATCGCTTGTCTCTCGCATCAATGGAGTCCCTTACTGAAATAATTAAGAACCTTGAGTCCCGTGGGATAATTCGTCCAGTCCATAGCACCTTCAATAATCCGGTGCTCGGTATTTTGAAACCAAACGGCCAGTGGAGACTCTGTGCTGACCTAATGAAGCTCAACAAACGGGTCCACACTTCCCGATGGCCTCTTCCCTACATTAACCAAGAGCTGGCCTAGATCCAGGGGTCGAAGGTATTCACTGCCATTGACCTGACCAATGGGTACTGGACTGTACCTGTCAGTAGGGAGGACCAGAAAGGGGGGGGTGGGAAGCTGGCCTTTACCTTCGGGGGGGCAGCAGTACACTTGGACCCAGACTCCCTTCGGATACATCAACTCTGGCAATTAATTTGACATCTTTCTACATTACGCCATGCCCAACCTGGGTGAAAGGGGTATCTGAAGCTCTACTGTGGAGGAACACATAGAGGAGATCCGTTATGTCCTGACACTGCCAGAGCAAAACTCTCTTTCCAAAAGGCACAGTGGTGCAGAACCCATGTCAATTTCTTGGGGCATGAGATAACTCCTCAGGGTCTCTGTCCCCAGGAAAAGAAAGTAGAAGCCCTCCAGAAAATAAAAGACATCACAACTCTGCGGGAACTAAGGAGCCTCCTTGGACTAACTAATTACAACAGAAAGTTCATTGAGGACTACGCAGAGATCACAAGACACCTGATCCATCGTTTGAAGTGGGGGGTCAAGTGGGAGTGGGGTCCCGAACAAGCCGAGGCAGAAGGACAACTCAAAAGAAGCCTCTCACAAGTGCCTTGCCTAGCTTACCCTGTCAAAAACAAGTAGTTCTTGTTGGAGACAGGGTTCTCAAATACATGCTTGACTGCAGTATTATATCAAAAGCATGACAAGGTCAAAAAAGTAATCTCCTATGCGAGTAAGACTTTATCCCCTGTGGAGGAACAATTCAACGATTGTGAGAAGGCACTCCTGGCAACAGTGTGGGCATTGAAGAACTACCGCCCGTTTATCCAGGGGCAACATATAATAGTGGAGACTTCACACCAACCTTTGCAATATCTTCAAAGTGACAGAATATGGGCCGGAAATGTGAGTAATTCCCAAATTACTTCCTGGATTCTGTCAATGCAAGGCTTTCCTGTGGAGGTCAGATATGGCAAAAACAAGAAGAGTCCCCGCACGCAAGGTCTGGCGGACTTGCATGATTGTGCCAGAGAAAACTGTCTCGAGGACGAAAGTCTCAATATCAAGGACAACATGGAGACCTACCTTCATTTCCTACACAAAGTCTATGATGAAGACCAGTGTGAGGGAATTCCCACTGTCTATGTGGATGGGTGCTCCTACCATGTTGACAACAACGGGGAAAAGGACCTTGTGGCTCGCGTAGGGAATGCATGGGTGAATGATGCCCCAGAACCCTCCACTGGGTACAAAATTGGTCCCCGAAGTAGTGAAGTGGCAGAGTTGGTGGCTGTGCATCAAACCATCCTCACTTCTGTTGAACACCATCTCCACGAACTGGTCATAATCACAGACTCAGATTATGTACGGAACAGGTTCATGAAGCACCTGGTTAACTGGAAAACCAGAGGCATGCTATGGGCTAACAATAAACCATTGAAACTTGGAAAATTAATACAAAATATTGATGATCTGGTCACCTCGAATGGGATGGCCATCTACTGGAAAAAGATCAAGGGTCATTCTAAAGTAGAGGGACCAGACAAAACTGGAAATGACCTAGCTGATCAGCTGGCCAAAACCGGAGCCATCCAAGGGGATCTACTTGAGAATGAGTCCCTGTTGAGGGAAATCCAGGTCTCTGCTATCACTAGGTTCCAGACAAATTCTCACAATGAACTCTGAACTGCACAATGGAGTAAGGAGAGCCCAGATGCTGATATGATTACGGCTCAAAAAGGGGATCCAATAATTGGTAAGTTTTATCAACACATTGAGAACCCTGAGAACTTTCCCGTGATGGATACCGATTACATTGGGAAAGAGGACCTCAAAGTGTTGATGAAATGTCCAAAAATGTTCCGAATCCAAGACGGTTTGTTGGTGAGGAAATCCATATCTGGCCATGAACTGTGGGTGGTCCCTACCTCATTCCGAAGCCTGATGCTAAGTCACGCCCATGATGCGGCCACAGCTGGTCATCAGGGGTTTCATACGACAGTAGAAATCTTGCGAGAGGTTGCATACTGGCCACACATGGGGCAGGACCTTGACCAATATTTGAAGTGGTGTCTTGTGTGTACACAATTTCAGCCAACATCACTCACACACCGTGCTCCCCTCCAAAAGAGGGGGATGACACTGCCTTGGTCAGATTTACAAGTCGATTTTATCAGGCCCGTGATTTGCTCCTCTAGGGGGAACAAGTACATGTTGACCGTAACATGCTTGTTCACTAAATGGGTAGAAGGTCTCCCGACCCCAAATTGCTAGGCAGAAACAGCAGCTGCCCTGATGATCAATCACATCTTCTCGCGTTTTGGACTACCCTAAAGGATTGAGTCAGACCGAGGTAGCCATTTAACTAGCAAAGTCATGACAAAGATATGGGAGACCCTTGGGGTCAAAAGGAAACTACACATTGCCTACTGGATTTCCTCTAGTGGTGGAGTTGAGAGATATAACAAAATTATTGTGAGCATATTAAAAAAGTTTGTGGCAGATTCTGGGCCAAGTTGGTACATTTGATTACCCCTTGTCCTGATGGCCATCAGATCTACCACTTCTTCTGCAACAAAAATGTCTCCATTTGAGCTGATGACTGGAGAAAGGATGGTGCTACCCCAGCATCTGCTCTATAGAACCCAAGAGTAGACCTTGATAAATGCCTCCACAACTCATGAGTATGTTGAGAATCTGAGAAAATACCTTCAACATGCTTTTGCCTATGCTCAGCGAAATCTAGAAAGATCTGTGGACAGTATGAAGACCCACTATAATTTTAAGACAACTAAAAAAGAATATCAAGTAGGAGACCGGTTTTACTTGTACAATGTCCAAAGGAACCAAGCCAAAGAGCTCAAATTCCTCCCAAGTTGGCGGGGTCCTTTTGAAATTGTGGACAGAATCTCACCAGTCGCCTACAGAATCCCCATCCCCAAGCGCAGTTTGGCAGTAGGGGAAGACAAGTGGGTCCACATAAACCAGCTGAAGAGTTGCCATCCCAGGCATACTTTGAGGCAAATAGAGGAGCCAAACGGAAACCCAGAGGGGGAAATTCCAGCAACCTAGAAGAACCCACCTGTTAAAACCATTAGTAAATAAAGGCGGGGGATATTGTAAATTGTATTCAATGCATGCATCTGGCCCACTACACCATCGGGGAGTAGTAGTGGGAACATTTCCATAACCATGCTATGTTCTGTCTCCTAGCATCTGGAACTAAGAATTTCTAATTACCAAGGAGGACCACTCTGGGACCGGGAGGAAAGACCCAAGGAGCCCGGAGTGCCATTCCATACTCCCAACCAGAACCGGCGAGGAGAGCGTGTCTATCCAGCACTGATGGGAGAAGCAGATGACTTTCTCCACCGGGACCAAAGAAAAAAAGAACATCCCAATCTCCCGACTTCCCCATGACGGGCGGTCAAAACAAGTCAGGAGGGGGGCTCTGTGGGATGTATTGACCCACTTTTGCGCTGCTATGCTGCATCACTCTGTTATGGTGGTGTCAGAAATAGCAAAATGGCCGAAATAGCCGAAATGGCCGAAAAACCTTTGTGCGTGCCAAAACCTCTGAAAATTTCGCTTTTCAATGCACAAAAAGATGGCTGACCAATCTTCCGTGAATGTTGTCAGTGGAGGAACAGAGCTCTCACTACTGAAATGTGTCACTGGGCCCCACAACAATTGAAAATGGAGTGCAGAAGGAAAAAGCAGTGCTTTGCTAAATGAATCCCAAATCGTGCTTTTCTTTACTGCTGAAACTTCAGCATGCCATTACAGAACACCTTTCAAATATTCAAAATTCTTGCTGGGTGCTACAATTCACTTAGTTTAAGAAATCATTGTGAACTTACAAGGTCCTGAAAGGCTGAGATCATAAATAGATTTCCACAGCAAAAGTGGCCTGCCTGTGCATCTGTCAAAAATCTCTGTGTAGCAGAGGGCTGCTGTGATGACAGCTGTCAGGGGCCTGCCTGATTAAACTTTAACATGTACACACTGAAATTCAAATGTTTGCAATCTAAGAGACCTGTTACTGATAGTAACTCATGTTGTAATTGTTTTGATCCCATGGTTTAAAATCTTGAATGAGAATTATAGCTATTATTTGAAACAACAAATGTATTTTGTGCTGAGGAAAAGTCAACAGAGTTAACAATTAAATTAAACATGGCTGAAGCTGCCGACTGGAATAGAAGGTTTTTTCTCACAGAAGGAAGGTGTTTCCCCCAGCAGTAAATCACAGAGAAGTGTTAATTACAGGGTAGGAATGAACCTGGTCTACAGAAGCACAAAGAACAATGACAAGATGCAGCTCAGGAAATTTGAAGTGTTAGACAGTCGTAAATGGCCTCTGCAAGGAACAAACACGGGGGTGGCTCCTGGGCTTCCAGGGAGAGACCAAGGGGTGGAGCCAAGCAACCATTTGTTGCTTAACATGGACAAAGAACACATTTTAAAAAGACTGAAAACTTACTATTCAGAATTGTGAAAAATTTAAAAATAAGACAGTTATCAATGTAATTTCTGGATGCACGGGTGAAGAGGTGCCAGAACTGTGTGACATGTTCTGGACAGCAATGGCAAAAAATGTGATTTTACGCAAAATGTATTTCTGCTAGAATTGTGAAACTTTATACACTCATAAACCATGTTAAACACGCACATTTGTAGAAATGTGCTTAAAAATTGGACATTGTGTTCATAGTGAAAAGGGCAACATTCTGTGAAAAGCAGAGACAAGATCCCACAGCTACAGGGTTTTTAGGAATAGCTGCTTGGTAAAATATGTAATCTGTATATGTGATTTTTATAGATGTTGCACATGTGGAAATATTTATTTTGCCAAAAGTAGATTTTGTGTTCGAGGGGCTAGGGGTGGATTCTCAGCCTCATAAAATTGCACCATAAAGATGACTCTCTGTTTCTCTCCTCCTATCAATGCAGAGAGTAGACTCTGACCCAATCACCTTTGAAAGGGGCAAGCTTAGGCTAAGCCGGTCCATACACCCCTTTATGATGTTATTTCAGAGCATAAATAGAGACAGCTCACCGCACATAAAGACACACAGATTCAGTCACTATCCTGATGCTGGCGGAGCCCCCTGCTGCTGAACTCTACGTTTTCCTTGCTCCAGACTCCAGAAACTTGGCAAAGCAAAAGGTCTATTGCATAGCTGAACCATTCTCAGCAAGGCCTCAAATTCTAGAATAGAACCCCAAACACCCTAAGGGGAAGCATCATAATACAGCCGGGCTGTGCTGTTACTTCTTGCCTGCTGAAAATAAATATGCTCATAACCAAGAAGGGCAGATCCGATCCAATCCAGTGCCATGCTGTGACCAGAGCTCCTTGCTGACCCTTCCCAGTCCGATGTGCCCAGCCGTTTTTCCTAAACCAGATCTAATTCCCTGACCAGAACTGACGGTTCCCTTTATCGCCCATTATCGCGAATATCGCGCAGTGAAAAGTTTGCCGCGAGTTTTCATATTGGGAAATTTTCACACGTGTAAAACAGCTTTTAATTGCTTCTGACTTGAATTCTAAGATTATAAATGTTTTCTTTGGAGTAAATCATTGCTTGTGTTTGTGTGCAACTATCCAAAGCGGCTCCCATAAGAATTTATAACAATTTCAGCAATTTTTACCATATATGGTGTTTTTGCCCATTCCATTCTAAAGACAACCTGAAAAGCCATTCTGACAGCTGGATGTCAATTCCGTTTTTCTCTTGTGTTTGAAAGGGGGAAAGTGGGATTGATATTCTGTTTGATTTATCCCATTCCTGAATACCTGCTCTCTCCTCCTTTCTCTTTACATTGCTTATTGAGGTTGAGGGCTGTGCAGGGGGAACCTCTAACCACAGTGCTATCTGATCTGAACCAACACAAAAGTATTATTTTGTGTGCTGAATTGTTTTGCTCACTTATTAACCTTGTTTATTAAAGAGATTATTCAGCATTGCATCACCCCAACGGTGATTGTGGTGTACCTATTAAATCATATTGTGATTAAATCTTAAATACATAAATAAATGTTTACCTTTGCAAACCAGCATAATTCCTGGTTGAGTGTGACTGGGGGGTTCCAGGAGAAGGGTGTGATATGAGTGGTATATCGTTCAGAATAATGAACTTTTAGACAAAAATAAATAAGAATTTCAGTTGTGCACTACATGCTAGGCGTTGACTTGGGTGTGTGCCGGATTGAAATCACTTACAGTGTTAGGGAGAATTCTCAAGAATGTGCTAATTTACCTTACCTTTTGAGAGCCGCAGCAACTTTTCTGGATTTCTAGGATTTGAATTTTTACCTGGAAAGAGTGTGAGCCTTTTTTTTCCAAACTCTTTCATGTATTTTGATGTTGAATTTTACCTTTGTATTCTTTGGATATGGAGTTTTAAACAACTCCATAGGCATCATCTTTTTTCTTGTTTGTCACACAGCAACTTCAGTGCAGTGGCACAGGGGTGTCTTTCAGACTCCTCAAGGTTTAAATACCTTCTCTGGGACAGACTACTGTCTCCCAGAGCATGTAAAGTTAAATTGACTTTGCTAGTCTTTTTAAATGCATAGACCAAGCACACACTATCTTCCTATAGAGTGCTGGAGGGGTTGCCTAGCATCCCCTGTGTCTAAACACTCATGTAACAGTCAATGGCTGGTGACAGTGGTTTTAGAACGAACTACCATGATTTTTCCAGACCGCGAACACCGGTAGCTAAAAATTGGGTCAGCCATATTTTTCAATATGGCGCCCATGACCCCTCTGTAACAACAGACTCGGGCCATCATTTTTTGCTGTTTCTTTTAGGAAAGGTACTTCGTGTGTTTAACTCTGCGTTCCAAACTAGGTTTGGTCCCTTTTTTCTATGCCCTTTGGTGGGCTTCAGTGCTGATGCCCTCCTCTGGTGCCTGAGTGTCCGGGGTAGACAGGATGTGAGGGAGGTGCCCGAAATTCCCTGTGCTTAGTCTCCTAGGAGACTTGGATGCACTCTGGTGTGATTGGCTGGCTGACTGTCTGGCAAGTACAGCCACCCTGCTGTGTGAGTGACAGCTAGGCTGGAATGAATGGGATCAAACTGTTGAAAAGGTGAGTCTGCAGGACTGGAAGGCAGAGTCGACCACTGGAACGAAGGAACCGAAGATGAGCTGAAGGAAGACGAATGCTGCAATTCCTGGACCATTGATTTGCCCAGTGAAGCCCTGCTGGATGTCCAAATTGCCTGAAACTCCATCAACAGAGAAGCCCCTTCAAGGACGACTTCTTCCCTTGAGCTGGTGTGAACAACCAACTCGTAATCCACCTGGACACTGTCTCCACACTGGTCTAATTTTCATCAGAGTGCTGTTGAAAACTGGATAGCCAATGAAAAGTATACCAGTTCGTGGAATTTAAGGCACTCACACCTTAAAACCGACATTTTGCTAAGCTTGTGGCCTCTTCCATAGGCAGTGCAGGAACCTCCCGACGTCCTCCGTCTTGTCCCCACGACTGAAGCTCAGGAACAGCGAGATCTGCAGGAACAGCCAGGAACAACTGGCTCAGCTACAGCTTTTCTTCACTTAAGGTACTGTGCAAAACGCAGTGTGGAAATCCTTTCCGACGTGGTGGAATTTTGTGATAATTTCCCAACTTTGGAGTCTTGTTCGCTCCTAATCCGATGTATAACTGTTTTCTGGCGAACTACTTCTAAGAACATTGGCAAAGACTTAACCGTTTGAACTACTGTGATGGCAAGTCCTTTGTGTAACATCTTGTACTGCTCACATCCCTCTTGAGATACGTCTGGCTGCTCAGCCACTGCTACCACATAACTATGTAGTACAGGCTTGTACCAAAGGTGAGTTTATGCTTACACCTGTAGTCTTAATTGTGTGTAGTGTTCCCAAAGGGTATTGCATGTAATTCTGCCTAACACTGTTGGCAGTGGTGGGATAAAGTATAGTTATTACATAGAGAGTGCTGCTCTTACCTTTCTTCAAATAACCCTCACAAGGCTAAGCACCACTAGAAAAGCTATAGTTTTATCATGCCTGATATGGATAGCTACAGACAGGAGACCCTGGTCATTTTAACAGTTGATCAGCTGAGAGAAATGTGTAAAGCTAGGAACCTCATTGTTAAAGGCAAAAATAATTAATTGATAGAAAAGATGTTGGAATGTCAAAGTCAAAGAAACAGGTCTTCTGTACCTACCGCTGATGAAAATGTGGAAAATGATGATGAAGATTATAATAATTCAGAGTCCAACTTAAATGTTAATGATGAGTTAGATGAGGCAGAGGAGTCTGAAGATGTAGGCCTCACTTTACTTCTACCTGCTCTTAGGCCTCAGTTTTTTGCCACAGGGGCTCTACCAGGTCCCATCCTGAGTTCAGAGTTTGTTTATCTTGAGAAGATGAGACTTGAGTTAGAATTTAAAAGAATCCAAGCCCAAACTGAAAGTAAACATCAAGAACTTAAACTAAGGGAAATGGAATTACAACATGGTCTGAAAATGAAGAAAATGTCTCTTGAAAATGGTTATCGCCCAGAGTCCTCTAGGTCTTCCAGTCCTAAGAGGCCTCACATGCCCAAAGATTAAGTAAGTATGTATGAGGTTAAGCTTGATATTTTGGACTGGTTGGCAACATTTGAATATAACCATGGGATTCAGAACATTACAGGGAATAAGCTGATTCATTGGCTTTTTTCTAGGCTACCCCCAGTTGCATCTGATGTTGTAATGGAGATTGGAGGAGTAGACAGAATGGAGTATGAAAGTGCGAAACTAGCTTTGATAGCTAGGTTTGGGAAAACTCCTTCCCTGTATCCTAAGAGGTTTAGAACCCCCAATAAGCATGCTGGTACCCCTTGGGCTACCTGGGTGTGCACATTTTTGAAAAACCTAGAAGGTTGGGTTAAGGGTTACAGAAATAACACTTATGAAGGTGTGAGAAATCCAAAGAAGTTGGCAAAGGCTACTGACTTGTGGGTTGCCAACACGTCTACTCACAAGGATTCTGGGGCAACTCAGCTGAAGGATGACGGAAAGCAGCACAAGAAAGATAACAAAGAGAATTCTAATACCTCCAATCCAAAGGAGGGCCAAAAACATAACAAAGGTAACCCACAAGGGAAACCAAATCAGGCTACTGTAACCCCTGGTGCTAAACCAAAGGTGGGTCAGGCCAAACCCCCATTCATAAAGACATTTGGAAAATGTTATGCTTGTGGGGCAACTGACCATGTGAAAGGGGATCCCAGATGTAAGGGTAAACCTTCAGGGGTCCACACTGTCTCCTTAGCCTTCTCCCCAGAGGAAGAAGTTCAAATGGCAAGTGGAAATCTTCACCTACTGGCTGAGGAACCCATGAACGTTTCAGCCAGTGTTTCTTTAGTGTCCTTGGGTCTGTGGGAACAGCATAACTTAGATGTCTACAATTCAATTCCAGACAATACTAAAGAGCATTACAAAGACAGTGTTCTTGTGAATGATCAGGAGACCCCTGCCATCAGACACACTGGGGCCAGCAGTAGTGGATGACTCTTTTTTCAAGGTAGAGGATGTTGCTAAGGCACCCATATAGCTCACTAAGCTTGCTGGAGGCCCTGTCCAAATGCTTCCACAGTTACCAGTTCTCATCCAGTGCAATGCCATGACTGTCAAGATACATGTTAGTACCTAGTAGAGTCATGTTGGGGTATGACTTAAAAACTCTTGGAGTTATATCAAGCACCCCCAGGCCTCCCAGCAAAAGGATACAGGAGAAGACAAGGAAGGCCAGAGAGAGTACCTTGTGAGGCTCTCCAGAGGAACCTATAGAGGAAACTATGACCCCCAGTCCACAGGACTTACAGACTGCAATTTCTAAGAAAAAAGGGTAAAAAGGGAAACCTAAAGCCTCAAAGAAATAGTCAGCCAGCACTCCTGTGCTACCAACAAGGACTTCCCTAGAGGACTGTCCAAAGTCATACCTGTGACTCCTCCACCAGCAGATGTTGAGTGTGAGGAACAACCTAGTGTGGTGGAATCAGAGCTGGAAGAGGACCTTGATCCTGTTGAAGAATGGGATCCTGTAGACTATCATGAGCTGCAGTCTTTACTGGCAGAAGGTGGAACCTGCAGGGCAGACTTCAGCAGAGGTCAAAGAGAGTGTCCTACTCTTGAACGTCTTCACCAACAGACGGCTTCCCAGCTGGAAGGGCAAGAGTCAGGGAAGCATAGGTTATACTGGTAGGATGACCTCTTCTACAGTGAACCTACTGAGTCTATTCCAGGAGACTACAGAAGACTTGTAGTGCCTCTGGAAAGCATACAACGAGGTTACCCCATGAGATTTCTTTGGCTGGTCACTTAAGCGTCAAGAAGAAAAAGGAAAGGTTTTCTCTGTAGTTCTACTGGCCTAAATTGGGCTATGGTGTAAATAAATTATGTAGGAGCTGTCACACTTGTCAGACATCTGGCAAGAGTGGAGCCAAGAATGTGGCACTCTTGGTGCCTCTCTGTAATGCTCACCTGGTATCCACGGGGACGTCACTCATCCTGTTCTGACCTCTTATGACCTCAAACCCTTCCCTGGAGACTAGGCCTGAAACACAGGATTGGTAGAGTTTAACTCCCTATTGTCTCTGTGTGCTTGAACCCCTTCTTCCCCGGGGTCCAACCCTTCCCTTTGATCCACAGCTCACCTTGTTTTCTTGGAAAGTGTGCTCTCCATCCTGCTTTCACCGCAGGGGCGCTTTGATTGATGTGGGCTCGTTGCTGCCTAGTTACTTCACTGGCAAGAGTCCGACAGGTAAGTATAATGAGTCTTTTGAACAGTTCTCTAACTTCGTTCCTTTCCTTCCTTAGATGATGGCCGGCGTCCGGGGATGGTGACGTGCTGCTAAGATGAGTAGCACTGAATGTGAGTGAGAGTGCGATGCGCGATGCAACCCTTTCATATTTGTATTGAACTGAGTTCTTTTTCTGTGTCTTTTAGGTGCCGCAACGTTTTCAGCGTGGATGCCGGTTATGAAGAAGAAATGCGGTGAGTAAACGCGGTATGCAGCGCCTCTAGATGTTTCCACGCTAACCTGGAGTGTCTTTTCCCTCTTGCAGATGGATGAGAAGTTCCAGAGACAGAGTTCCCCCAGAGCGGCTGGGATTCAGGTAAGCGTTTGAAGCTCGTACAGTCTTTAAAAATAAGCGAAGATTTGGTGAATGCTTACTAATGCCTTTTTTCTGTTCTTTTCCCTTTTCCTCAGGAAACGGCGTGCCGGGATAGGAATGACTCCGCCGAAGATGGCCCCCACCGTCCAGGTGCAGAAAACACAAAGCATGTTTCTCAGCCTGGGCGTGGCTTGAATAGTCTCTGTGTATCCCAGGTGTCTCTGGGCTGAACCACACCCAAAAGACTAGACTGCACATGCAGTTCTCGGAACCGAAATATGTGGGGGCATCCATCTTGTCCCCATCAATGCACTCCAAGTCCAATCCCCAATGTTATCCTATAGGAGTGAGTGAGTCTGGTGCCACAAGCTCCAAGTCTGACTCCAAGTGGGTCTTTGGAGGGATGGAGAGGCCCTTGAGGTCCATGTAGGTGATCGTGGCCTGTCTCCAGCCTGACATCTTGGAGGGCTGGGGACATATGGGGCAGGAATCATGACAGTCCCTTTTGAGAGGGTAGGAATTGACATTGTTGGTCCTTTAGATCCTCCATCTTCTTCAGGCAACAGGTTTATCCTGGTTGTAGTAGACCATACTATTAGTTACCCTGAAGCAATACCTACGAGGACTGTTCCAGCTCAGGCTGTTGCCAAGGGCCTACTTGGTATTTTTACCAGGGTAGGTTTTCCTAAGGTAGTTATCTCTGACAGGGGATCCAATGTTATGTCCCACTACATGCAGGCCATGTAGAGGAACTGTGGAGTGACGTAAACGTTCTCAACTGCCTACCATCCCAAGACAAATGGATTGGTAGAGACGTTTAACCGTACAATGAAGAGCATGATAGGTGCTTTAGAGGAATCCCTTAGAAGAAAGTGGGATCTTCTACTGCCATGCCTTCTAATCGCTTATAGAGAAGTCCCTCGGGAGGGAGTTGGATTTAGTCCATTTGAGCTACTCTATGACCATCTAGTTAGAGGTCCATTGGCCCTAATTAAGAAAGGGTTGGAAGTGCTCCTTCCCCCAAGCCAGTGAGAGTCACTGACTATGTGATAGGACTCCGGAGGAGACTGTCACACATGAGAGCAGAAGCATCAGATAACTTGAAAGCAGGTCAGGCTCTGGTGAAGCATTGGCAGGCACAACCAGAAGGCCAACATGGTTGAGTTTTCTTAAGACCATCAAGTTCTAGTTATGGTACCTACAAGGCAAAGGGCCTTACATGACAAGTGGATAGGACCCTTTAAGGTTGCGGGCAAACTTGGAGTGGTCAACTATCTGGTGGACTTGGCAAACCTAAGGAGGCTCCCAGAGTCATTCACACCAACCGTCTAAAAGCTTATGTCTCAAGAACAGAAGTCGGAGCTTTGATTCTAGGTTCAGCTGAGGAGGAAGAGAGTGAACCTCTACCTGACCTACTCAGAGGACAGCCTTTAGATGAGAAGCTAGAAGGAGACAATCTATCTTTTAATCTGACACTGGAACAACAGGAGGAGTGCATGTTTCTGTTTAATCAGTTTACCTCCCTGTTTTCACTATCACCAGGCTTGACCCCTTGGGGCAAGCATGATCTTCTCACTGGTGACTGTTTACCTGTTAAAAGCATGTTACAGGATGTCAGATCATGTAAGAACCCACATAAAGAAAGAAGTCAACGAGATGTTTGATCTCGGGGTTATAGAGCCATCTACCAATCCATGGTCTAGTCCAGTTGTACTAGTACCAAAGGCAGGATCAAATGAGTTGAGGTTATGTGTGGACTATAGAGCTCTTAAAGCAGTCACAAAGACTGATGCCCATCCTTCACCAAGGACAGATGAACTGGTGGACAAACTTGGTACAGCCAAGTACCTCAGTACATTTGCTCTCACTTCAGGCTATTGGCAAATAGCACTGACAGAGCATGCCAGGGAGAAAACTGCATTCTCAAACCCAGCAGGCCTCTACCAGTTTAAGGTAATGCCTTTTGGACTAAAAAATGCCCCAGAAACATTCCAAATGATGGTTAATCAAGTTCTGAATGGGATGGAGGACATCTGCATGGCATACTTGAATGACATTGCAGTGTTCAGCCCTACTTGGAAAGAAAATGCTGACCACTTAGGATATGTTTTGCAAGCTCTTGAGCAGGCCCATCTGACCATAAAAGGCAAGTAAGTGTCAAATTGTTCAGAGTAAATTGGTCTACCTTGGACATGAGGTGGGAGGAGGTGATATCAGGCCATTGCCTAGCTAGGTAAAAGCTATAAAAAACTGGGCCACCCCTACTACTCAAACCTAAGTGTGAGCCTTTCTAGGCCTCACTGGTTACTATTGGAACTTCATAGAGAACTGTGAGACCATAACTTCTCCATTGAATGTGATTGCCTCACCCACATTTCCTAAAAAGGTCAGGTGGAGTGAGGAGTGCACTCAAGCATTTGAAGGACTTAAGAAATCCCTTTTTCAAGCTCCAGTCATAAGAGCTCCTGAATACAACCAAACCTTCATTGTGCAAACAGATGCTTCCAATACAGGTATAGGTGCAGTTCTGAGTCAGCTGGATGAGAAATGTAGGGAGCACCCCATTTGCTTTATCAGCAGGACGCTGAAATAACCTGAAACAAGGTGGGCAACCAATGAAAGAGAATGTTTTGCTATTGTGTGGTCATTGAAGAAGTTTAGGCCATACTTGTATGGATCTACTTTTGTGATTCAGACTGACCAACAACCCTTGAGATGGTTGATCCAAATGAAAGGGGAAAACCCTAAACTACTGAGATGGTCAATCAGCCTGCAAGGGTTTGATTTTTCCATTGAACACAGGTCTGGGTGTCACTACCAAAATGCTGATGGTCTCTCCAGGATGTTTGACCGACTGGAGTAAGGAGATTCATCCACACGTGGATTACATCCTCCTGGCCCTTAGTCTGGGGGGGGGGACGAGTGTTAGGGAGAATTCTCAAGAAGGTGCTAATTTCCCTTACCTTTTCAGACCCCCAGCAACTTTGCTGGATTTCTAGTTTTTTAATTTTTACCTGGAAAGAGTGTGAGCCTTTTTCCCCCACTCTTACATGTATTTTGATGTGTGTTTTACTTTTGTGTTCTTTGGATATGGAGTTTTAAACAACTCCATAGGCATCATCTTTTTCTTGTGAGTCACACAGAACCTTCAGTGCAGTGGCACAGGGGTGTCTTTCAGTCTCCCCAAGTTTTAAGTAGCTTCTCTGGGACTGACTACCATCTCCCAGAGCATGTAAAGTTAAATTGACTTTGCTAGTCCTTTTAAATTCATAGGTCCAGAACACACTATCTTCATATAGAGTGCTGGAGGGGTGCTTGGCATCCCATGTGTCTAAACACTCATGTAACAGTCTAATGTTACCCTTTCTGCTTGAAATGGCTGTTGGCAGCTTGAACTACCATGATTTTCCCTGACCGCGAACACCGCTAGCTAAAAATCGGGTCAGCCATGTTTTTCAATATGGCGCACATGACCCCTCTGTAAAAACAGACTCCGGTCATCTTTTTTCACCGTTTCCTTTAGGAAAGTTCCTTCTTGTGTTTAGCTCTACGTGCCAAACCAGGTTTATTCCCTTTGTTCTATGTTCTTTGGTGGGCTTCAGTGCTGAAGCCCTCCTCTGGCGCCTGAGTGTCTGGGGTGGACAGGATGTGAGGGAGGTGCCCGAAACTCCCTGTGCTTAGGCTCCTGGGAGACCTGAATGCACTCTGGTGAGATCGGCTGGCTGACTGTCTGGCAAGGACAGCCACCCTGTTGGGTGAGTGAGAGCTAGTCTGGAATGAATAGGAGAAAACGTTTTAAAAGGCGAGTCTCCAGGACTGGAAGGCATAGTCGACCACTGGAATGAAAGAACCGAAGAGGAGCTGAAGGAAGATGACTGCCGCAACTCCTGGACCGTTGGTTTGCCCGGTGAAGCCCTGCTGCAGGTCCGAATTGCATGAAACTCCATTGACAGAGAAGCCTCTTCAAGGATGACTTCTTCACTTGGGCTGGTGGGAACAAGCCACCTGGACACAGTCTCCATACTGGTCCAATTTTCATCAAAGTGCTGTTGAAAACCGGATAGCCAATGAGAAGGATACAAGTTTGTGGACTTTAAGGCACTCACACCTTAAAATCGACGTTTTGCCAAGCTTGTGGCCTCTTCCCTGGGCAGTGCAGGAACCTCCCGACGTCCTTCTTCTTGTCCCGACTGAAGCTCAGGAACAGCGAGATCTGCAGGAACTGCCAGGAACAACTACAACTCTTATTCATGCTTAAGGTACTGTGCAAACGCAGTGTGGAAATCTTTTCTGCTGCCGTGGAAGTTTGTGAAACTTTCCCAACTTTGGAGTCTTGTTCGCTCCTAATCAAGCATATAACTGTTTTTCTGGCAAACTACTTCTAAGGACATTGCAAAGACTTAACCGTTTACTATCAGAACTGTTCTATCCTATAAGGCATTGAACCATTGACTTTGGCCCAGGCCTATTGAATTGAATTGCCTGTTGTAGTGAACTGTAACTATTTGCCCTGCCTATGAAAGTAATTGTACTTTAATTCTTTTAACCTTTGTCTTTCTACCACTTTTGAAAGTTACTGAAGTGCCATTTTGCTCCCACTTCAGGGGAGCCTAACTTGTTCAGAAACGTATTGGTTGTGTACTGTAGTGTATTAGATTGTGATATTGAGCTGCTTCTTACTAGTAGAATATTTTCCAACTGTCTGTGTAAATAAATGTATATTCGTTTACGAAGAAACCTTGAATAGTGTTTGTACATCTTGTACTGCTCACAAGCCTATTGCGATAAATCTGGCTGCTCAACCACTGCAACCACATAACTGTGTAGTACAGGCTTGTACCAAAGGTGAGATTGTGCTTACACCTGTAGTCTTAATTGTGTGTAGTGTTCCCAAAAGGGTACTGCATGTAATTCTGCCTAACAATGGGTAGCTATGCCGAATGGAGTATTGGACCTTATTGGTAATAAAGGGCATGCTATCGGCGATTGGGCGAGGCAGCCCTTGGCATGTTCTCATAAACAAAGCAGGCGTTAGCACTGATAGCACTGAGGACATTAAGGTTGACGATGACTGGTGCTTTAAGTTTACTCCCATTAATGAACAGCAGAAACTAGTCTGTTTTATCAACATTTTCCGTGGTGAAACTTAATTAATGTTTATTTCATTTTTTACCCCAGCCCTGATCACCATTCAGTGTGTCATGCTCGTTTAAGCACTGACATGTCATCGTATGCCTGCAGATGTCCATGCAGACACACAATAAATGGACTCAAATGGAATTTGCCTCTAATTAGCACTTGCTAATGAGCAGGACACATCTATAGAGATCCATAAAGTGAACACTGCCTAAGAAGCGTAAATTGCAAGCCATGTTCACTGTTTTGCAAAACAGAGCATGCAGCTGAAGAATGAAGACAACTTTGATTTTTTTTTTTTTTGCTCTCCAGTTCTGCACTTAAACCTGCAAATGATGAAAATTGCAAGTAGGGGTACCCACATTAAATATGTATTAACGTTTGCGGCCACCTACCCCGCATGAAATTAGCATTCAATTTGAAACTGAGCTCCAATGTGATATTGGGCACAATGCTCTATTTGACAGTGTATTGTAATTCATGGCTTCAGTCTCTGACTAATTTAGGAGATATTGGGCCTGATTCACAGAGCTTTTTCCAATGAGATTGTGCCATTATAAAACGCTTCTGTGCATCAGGCCCCTTATCATACATCACCCTATTGTAAGCCTCGTGCAGAGTGTTCAATATGAACATAGTGTGATCTGTATTTATATATTGTGTTTATATATTGTGACTACTAATGTACACATTGCTGCTCAATTGTACATATTGTGATTTGTGTCTGTATTTTGTGGCCAGTACCATATGACCATTTACACACATATTTGAAGTACTTTTTTTAGCCTGCGTTCCAATATTTGCGAACCATGTAGACATCGTACGATCCATGCAACGGCTTGTCACTTATTTACCTATCTAGTGACTTGTGTGTCCATTGCTGGATCCATGGGAATCACTTTTGAGCAGTGACTTAATGTGCCTCTTGTGATCATGTCTGTGTGGCTTTTTCTTCATGTTCTTCTCATTTGCCCAGGTGCATATATTATGATGAGCTTTGTTTGGGCCATGCATGTACAATTACTCAAACATAGAAAAACAATAAGGCATTAGCTAATATCCGACATTCACTACTAAGTCACAGTCCCGTTTTTTTGTTGCATTGGGCCATGTCTCTACAGAGATATTAACCAGACATATACCCAAAGCCAGGATTTCATCATTTCAAGGCAGATGGCCTCAGCTTATTCTGGACCTTGAGGATGAGTCTGAGCCATAGATGGGTGAGGTCTGCTAATCTGGCTCTCACCAGAGGTGAAGGCACCCCTGCAGGTGCCTGCTAATCTCGCTGCAGTGGGAATCCAGCAGAAAGATGACCACAAATACCAACTGTGATGTTTTTAGATCAAGGCATAAGAAGAAAAGAACCAGGTGGGGTAGGAGGAAGAAAAAACAGTCAGATGGTTCAGAACAGATATCCTTCACGGGGAACTTATTTATTAACGTTTCCAGAAGAAAATTGACTACAGCAGAGATGAACACTTTGCAGAAAGGATTTAACTGTGTTCCAACACACAGTCCTAACCTCTTCAAAACAAAAAAATGAACTTTTCAAATTCATTTGCAAAGTGAAATTTAAATCTTTATTTGCTAATCTAGAAACCCAAGTTAGGGAGATCAAGATAAAGATGAGATGGGAAGCTTTGAGTTTAAATGTCAAAGCAATATCATGCCACCTGTGGCACACTCTACGATAGTTTTGCATGAGACAGTTCTTAGAGACTTGAAGAAATGAATATACAAGGCACCTACATTTAGAAACTTAATGAAAAGGACCTAGATGTCATCAGAGATATATATGAGGATGACAGCATCACCATTCGGCCTCCAGACAAAAGGTATGGTTATCATGAACACTGATGACTACTATGACTAACAATTGAGTTACAAGCAAACATATCCTCCTCTTGACCATGATCCCACTTTTGAAATCTTAGAGAATCTTAAAGTCCTGTTACAGAGGGCTGAGTAAATAAAATGGATGAATGACAAGACCAAAACATTTTTACAGAAAAAACACTGAATTGTATCTCTTACCCAAAATCCAATAGCCCTATAGAAGCCACCACAGCAATAAATGTCATAACCCCTAGGCATCTATGTGGACACCATTTTGCAACCCATTATACAGAAGTGCAATGCCTATATCAAAAACACTACACATTTCTTGAACATTCTCAATTTTCTTAGATACACAGAATTCTACTGACTAGAGGCAGAACAAGCCTATACACATCCATAGCCCATAGTAGGATATTAGAAGTAGTGGAATGGTTCTTGCTGAAGGAGGAGAGGCTAGGTTCAGCAAAATGATCCATGATTTGAATGCTTGGTTTTATATCGCAAAACTTACACTTCAAATATAAATTTCACTACTATCTATAGATTATTGGTACTTCTATAGCTGTCACTATGGAACCAGCTTACACCAACAGCTTCATGCTGAAGTTTGAGGACGACTATATCATCAAATACACAGTATGGCAAAATACATTAGATAATGGAGAAAGAACATCAATGATGTCTTTATGATCTGGATGGGTACCATGGAGATTCTATCTAACTTTCTTGAGCATCTGAATACCATTGACTTGAAGATCCAGTTCACGCATGAAATTGGAAACCCAGGTATTCATTTCCTGGAGGTTCAGTTGAAACCTAATGTACCAGGTTTCAATACCAGGATACACCACAGACCTAGACTGAAATAACCTGCTACACCACCAAGGTTTTCATCCACCCACAACACTGAAGAATGTTTTTTATAGTCAGCTATTGTGCATTAAGTGTATAGTTAACAATGAAGATACATGTAGACACACATTTGCTAAAAGAACCCACAGATTCCTACAGAGAGGCTTCTCTAGTAAAGAAATGGAGGTAGGAAAAACAAGGGTGAACCAACAAAAAAACAGACATCACTTCTGAGCACCAAGAAAGAGGTCTCAAAATCCACACATTAACGTTTGTGAGTAAATACTGTACCCAGTCACCTAGGATCAAAAAGAGTATAGTCAAACATTGGACAATGCTTACTTGTGATAACAAACTACAGGATCTTTTTAAAGATAAACCCATATTTGACTATCAAAGAAGTAATAACCTTATAGATCTATGTGTTAACACCCAACCAGACCACTCTAATAAAATATAAGAACTGGCACATGTCCATGTTTATCTTGTAATTGTAATAACAATATCAAAGTCAACATTGTTCTGCAGTCTGAGACAGGAGAAAAAATAACATTAAAATCATGTTTCATCCTGTGACACCACTAATGTAATACCTGCAACAACAAAAAAAACAGCAGTATTTTATATGTTGCACAGACAAGGCAGAAGTCGAAAGTAAGCTGGAACAAGCACATATCTAACATCAGATTGGAAATCCCCAATTCAATGGTATGTGATGAATCTAGTGAGATTGTCACTAAAACAGTGGTATGGGCCTCCTCTCATGTGGCTAGGAAAAGGCAGCTGCAACCTGATCCGAAACCTGGGGGTGGTATTATGTGGAGGGATGACATGGGAGGGGACTCATGCCAGGGGAATTGATTACATAATTACCCATGATTCCCCTATGCTCGCCAAAGTGTTGATGGTTTATTGTAAAATGGAACAAACTTGCTGCTACTGCTATACAATTGATTGGGGACTTCAGTAACCATAATGTGTATAATTTAATTTAGCATTTATATAGCTTATGGTACTGGGATGAGGAGGAAGGGCACCGAGGCAATGCGGATTAAGAATGCTATTAACCAAAAGGTGTGGTCTAGTTTTTGCAGACCAGGGCATCTGAGTGGGACACTTAAATCCCAAAATGAGGTTCAACTGGAGAAAGGAGGTGAAGGTAATGTAGAAAGCAGTGCGGAAGGCGTTACTGAAGGAGAGGTTCTCTGAGGTGCAGGAACAGCCCGCGAGAGAAGAACGCCAGTGGAAGCCGTTGTGAAGAAAGAAAGTGAATGGCACTACAGAGGTCATGAAGCAGAAAGCGGTGTGATTAGAAGAAACCCAACAGATGAGAGGTTGGGCTTCCAATTCAGCACATGGCATGTCGGTGAGTGTGAAGCTGCAGGAAAGATGCACAGCCCATCAGAGGTAGGCAGAAGCTGTAGAGAGAGCAGACAGGATGTCAGAGGTCCACCATGACAGCTGACAGTGAGAAGGACAAGCCAGAGAAAGCAGGTGAGTTGGATAAATACTCATGCTGCTCCAAACAAGTCCATTTCTAAAAAAATATAATTTTAAATACAGAACAAATAAAGAAACAAAGCAGAAACCCTATAACTTTGAATACTAAACAATTAAAGAAACAAAGCAGAGACCATATCACTTTGAATACCGAACAATTAAAGGTACAAAGCAGAAACCCTATAACTTTGACTACTGACCAATTTAACAAGCATAGAAAAAGTGGCAAGAGTGTAAGTCCTGTTATGTTGGAATACACTTGGGGAAAACACATAGCCAACATTTCCAACAGCCAAAAGTATGTGAGAAAACCACCCTAAAACAAAATAGGCATACATCCCTGTGTAGAAGATATAAATTGGGGAAAGCTTATAACCAGCATTGCCAATGGCCATGAGACTGTGAAACCATACACAGGGGACAAGAGCACAACTCTCCCTTTATGGGATATCAACTGGGAGACACGTGTAACCCACACTGCCAACAGTCAAGAGGCTTTCAATAAGTAGTTAAAAGACAATCTGAACGCAATGCTTCTATATTTTTTTTTTAAAGAATCTACAGTTTGAACACAAGATTCAAACTTTTGTTTCAAAAGAAAGAGACAACAAGAGAAAAGAAAAAGGAAAAGAAAACTCCACAAGCCCTCCAGAAGACCAGCACGAAGACTAATCAGAGGTATTAAGTATCTGCTTTCAAAGTCACGTCAAGATAGTTCACAATTGCGCACACAAGTTTTATATTATGTCCAGAGTTGATCCTACCCCACCACCCATCCACATCTTCGCCCAATGGGGCAAACTTTCCAAGGTGCAGTGAGCGTTGGCTGACTGTCTGTTTACATTAGATTATCAGATGTTTAGATGTTTCAGTAGCCTGTCCACAGAAGCGGCAAAGGTTATCTTTTATAGATTTATCATTTCTTTGCCAAAGAATTTCTCTGGTTTTTAGGATATTCGCCCGAAACCTAAGAAATTGCTCTCGATGATGACGAGATGGACAATGTAGTAAGTAGTGTGCTGGT
Source organism: Ambystoma mexicanum (assembly GCF_040938575.1). Classification (NCBI taxonomy): domain Eukaryota; kingdom Metazoa; phylum Chordata; class Amphibia; order Caudata; family Ambystomatidae; genus Ambystoma; species Ambystoma mexicanum. The sequence continues at coordinate 1,370,792,341 of NC_090931.1, forward strand.
TCATTTAGTTTCCTGTGAACGCCTCTCTCGAGCTTTGTTGATTTTAGCTTTTGTCGTGATTCGTTGTTGACAATCCAGGCCCAATTTTCGAATTTCTTTTTGGCAAGCTGCGGGCAATTTAGAAGATCTTGGTTATTTATGTCTGCAGCCGTTAAGAATGCTAGTAACTTGCGAAACCATGTATTCAGTAAGGTTTGGTTGTTTGGAGAATATTCATTGGCAAAGATTTTTTGTGCCGGTGCCTATATTGAACTTCCAGTATGGGGAAACTGAAACACACATTACCAAGAGTCAAAAGATTGTAGGAAAGGCACCTATTTCTCAGCCCTCCTTCCAAGAGATGTTGTTGTGGAGAATCTTGGAATCAATATTGCCCTCCAGTTTGATTGTAGTTGCAGGAGTTTTCTTCCTGGCAGGCGAGTATATAAGCAAAAGGGATCATCCTAGTTTGTAATGGTAGGCGAGTATACAAGGAAAGAAGATGATTTGAAGAAGTATGTTTGTGGCAAAAAGGTGAAGTAGAAAGAACGTGTTAACCTTATCATTTGATTGACAGCTGTCACATCACCAACAGTAAATGCTGTACTATCCTGACAAAAGTATTTCACATAAAGAAGGTGTGATATGCTGATAATTTATGAACATTTTGAAAATAATGTTAGCTTTGAGTTTTGAACTTATGTGGTAAAAGAAAGTCATTTGCCTTTCCAAAAGGATACTGTGGAGAATAACAGTGATCTTGAGTTGTGAACACAAATTTGTGTAAAAGACATTTGTGGTATCAAGGGTAAAGACACAGTGGATGGAAGACATGTTTTGTGTTTCATTGAATGAAACTTTGTGGAATCAGAACTTTACTCACAATATTCTTGAATTGATTGAGGGGAAGGGAGACCAACCCTGGTCACAAGGAGTACTTTAGAAAACTATAAAGTTTGAGCTGACACATTGTTCTTTATAACTAAAAGAGAGTTCTGCATTCCATTAATAATTTTATTGTATGTATTAGTGTGAGGGTCAGAGACTTTTTGGACACTAGGTCACTTTTCTTTAGTTTTAGTTTGCAGGTAGGGGCTCTTGTCTTGGTAGGATAGGGACAGATAGATGTTCATCCCATCTTTTTTGATCCAACAAAATGCAAATCTTGAGAAAACTCTACCTGTATGTCTGTCTCACAATTCTGATCCCTCGCCGGTAGCTTGACATTTTGATGAGCAGAGACACCAAATAGCACAACCTCGGTTTAAAATATAGAGGTAATAGAGACTAAGAATCTCAACATGAACATCAATAGGAAGCTTGAACAAAGGGAGGCATCATGGATAGGCAGACCAAACACTGTCTTCCCCAACAGGATGAATGAAGAGCTATGTCTTATCTGTTTCCTGTAAGAAACAATCTCCTTAATATTGTTAATGGCTCACAACAGCTATTTCTACAGCTAGCCCCATCCATGCTCCATGCGTATAGACACACATTGGCCTCACTTTGTCCTATAAAAATATCAGTGAATTGTTTTGCATTTGAAGTCTACGGTGTATAGTAGTCGCCATGTGTACATAATTTTGTTTAGACAGAATATATGTATAATATGATTTACACCCTATGCTAAGGGGACACAAACTAAGACTGTAAACTCGTGGAAGTTTCCCACTGTTTGACATCACTATAACATTGATATTGCAAGAATTTGGCAAAAAGTATGGCTTGTAAATATGTGCGAATTGTGTATATTCCCATTGTTGTTAGCAGGTCGCAACAGAAGCCAATACCTCTAATTACGTCTAACACTGACTTCTATAAATATCAGGTACACCATTCAATGATATTGTGATTGTAACTTTGTTTGTCCCTTTTCATTCACTTTATCCATCATTCTAGAATATTTTAATACAGCACATATAAGCATTCAAGTGCACACGTGTTTATTGTTTGCATCTTACTGTAACAAACTCCTGTAACAAACACCATTCTTGTAATATGTATCCTTTCTAGTTGTAGCTCATTATTGAAGGTCATCACTGTACGCAGTACTGTATGTATCACTGTACGTTTATGCCAATACCCAGAATGACAATTATTTATTGCATGCATCCCATTGTATTAGATGAGTGTTGCATTCGATATTCCTGTTGTATGTATTTCACAGTATGATACAGTTTTCCTGTTTTATCAGAAATAGAAACTTTACTGCAGCATCCGCATTGCTTCCTGCATAGCCCAGGTTATTTAAATAAAATCATTATTTTAGGTTCCCAAAGAGGAGCCTGTTCGCTTTACAGCACCGTCCCTCTCACCGGAACAATGAGGCCATAACAAGATTAAACTGAAATCACTGCTCTCTATGAATGTGTAACTATGGACACTAATACGCACACATATTTCCAGACATTATTTTAATGTTGTGTACTTTCATTCTGACAATTAAATCATGGAGACGGGCACCTGCAACGCTTCCGGCTTGTGTTGAATACGGTGCACCAACGTGATTATCTCACCGCATGTCGCCATTACATTTTTTTTTTTTTTTTTTTTTTGGAGGAACAGCATGGACAATGTAAACTGTGCCTCGAATCTCTCTCAAGCTATCCCTACACATTTGTCTTCACCTTGAGGGCATATGAGTAACTCTTTGATCGTGATTCTTAGGTTTGGAAATATTGATAATCGTTTACATTGCAGATTCGATCCACATTCTCAAATACTCCATCACGCCTGATGAGGTACTTACACTTTTGACTTGTATGTGTTTTATGCAGTTTTGCATCATTGAGTACCAGACAGTTAGTTACCTATTATCACACAAGTTCATATGACACAGAACATCGTTTTCTGTACAAATAGGTCTCAATCACTTGTGACATATCCTGCAGGGTCAGGTATGTCGAATTTGAAAATACAAATGTTGTTGTTAAAATAACCAACGTTGCTGCCATCCGATTGTAAATCGTTTTCTGTGGCTTACTTGTATTATTCATAGAACTCGCTCTGATGATGGACTAAGTCCTAAATGCATTGGGCATTTGTTCTGTCTCTTATGCTTTATTGATGGCACAACATGCATCATTACCAAGAAGATACAAGTGAATCCCTTTGTCACTGTATTATTATGTTTATTTTTAATGCATTAGTATTTAATACATAGGGTGGTCTACATATCTGGAGATGAACAACATCAACTTTGTCTCAAGGCTCTATTACCTGAAAGGGTGTATTTCAGGTTACTGGTAGACCCTGAATACCAAATGTATCACACATAAAACGTAGGTCCCACCATCATTACCCACAATGCAGCAGAAGGACTCATCTCTCTCTGTAGCTAGACTGACTAAGGCATGCCATTATTAAAATGTAGATCAGAGGTGCGTAAGGTTAAAGAGCCACCTCTTCCTGCAGGAACGTCGTGTTCCAGCAGCTGTTAAGGAGGCATATGTGACCTTTATACCTGCCCTGTGGCACAATGAAGCATGGTGCTGAGGGTGCCTGTAGGCTGTCCCCTAAATGCATGTGTGCACCATTATTTTGGCATGGAACATTTAGGAAAGGGAGTCTGGTTAGCAGCCCTCCTTTTTCAGAAACAAAACTACTTATATCAACGTCTCCAGTACTTGCAGATAGAAATCCGTCACAATGCCATCCATATGGTTGAATTTAGAAATTAAACAAGTACCTAAAGGAACCTGCAGACGCATGTGCTGAGGCATCCACTGCTTGATTTGCCAGATACAATGGCATGCAAATGTTACAATGGTGCAGAGCATTGGCTGGGTTCTGCACTAACTCCAATACTAATCCAGCAATGTCTCCTGTTCTACTAAAGTAAAAACAACCGCAAGTATGCCCTTACCCTCTGTCAAGGGATCAGGAAGCAGAGGAAAATGTGGTAATTTTCCGAAGGACAGGTATTTCTTTTCACAGTATGCCAAACATCTGATTACAATTAGAATGGTATTGAGAAGAATGTATTGAAACAAAGAATTTGAATGCATTTCAAATTGCATGTCTCAAATGTACACATTTTGTTAGTGGTCAAGCTACATTTTAAGTACAAGATGCATCAATAATTCGTTATATCCAAGTATTTCTTGTGACTGGTTCTACAAAGACAATCAAACGAGTCATCATCTCATTTAAGGGACTGCATTTTGATACACAGGTACCTGTAAAGTGGCTCTTTCTTAAGAAGGGTCGTTTTGACCATCGTATGATGAGCCAGCACAGGCAGCGTTCTGATGATCAGGAATAGATCAACGTGCAGCCATTTACCAAAGGCCATGACGTTCTTTTGCCAGGTTTCCAACATGTTTACAACTATTGTGATCTGAAATAAGAATGTTTTAATTAGCAAAATGTATTCATTTTGAATTGTTTCACATCCGTGTGCAACTTTTACAATTATTTGGCATCTTAAATTCTGAAAGTACCTAATGCATTTATAATAATCTACATTGAATAATTTCTCAGACATGATTACACAAAGGCAGTCGATAGAGTTGCATCTCATTAAAGGAGTTTTTACAAATCCCCTCTCAAATTACACATCTTTGGCAAAATGGGCAATCTCATAGTGGAAGCTTAAACTTAACTGCGGGGGTGGCCGGAGCCTACAGGGGGTAAGCATGATACTCCCAGCTATGCACTGAAAAAAGTTATACCTTGTTCTATCAACATCAGATAAGGATGACATTTCTATTATATATCATGTACATGTTCATCATTTTACAGAATAACAGATCTGAACAGTGCATCAATGTGTACTGCATTAAAGTGTTTAATATGATAAAATACAATTTGTTATCATGAAATTGAAATATCTGCTGTTGGATACTTGAATGCAACAATGTCAACATCTGGCAATGATTTTCATAATATGGCCCCAATTTGGTGGTCTGAAGGACTTCAGCATTTTCACTGCTCTGGTCGCAATTTTCGCCCCAGCATGGATAGATATACAGTATTCTCCGAGTGATAGACAGTGCGGCGAGCAATTAATGTGCTCCATTCTCAGTCTCTGAATAGCTTATTTTCAGCCACCGAAACTTAATTACAAAATGCATACTTGATGCGGAGAGGCTGATTAAAAGAGGACAATGGGAAATTGCAGAAGAGAGTGATTAATTTAGGTTACCGCTTGGACTGATTACTCCATCTCCCATTACTTTTACACAAGGATTCAACAATTTCAGCTATTATTCCATTTCCCTGGGCGAAAGGCACTCTTCGACAGGGTAATGTGCATGGTGAAACAGCACTGGAGTGATACATAAGTACCTGTACAAGAACTCTAGATAGCGGTCCAAAGATGGATATGATTGCAATAGTAGAAGCTCGAGCCACCTTCTCCTGTAAGGCTCTGGACTATCAGTATATTGCACATCCAGTCCAATTCTACAAATAATATGAATGCAATGTGCAGAATGTTTTTGCATTACACCGACTGCCACTGCAGGGCTGGACAATCCACTGTCACTACAGCTCTGGACAATTCAATCAGTTTCTCTTCATGACATTGGACCAATTTCCACAAAAGTGTGCTGGGAAAATGCATGACACACAGAGGAAAAAAGTGTGTTTTCCAATCACAGAGCCCATTTGATCCAACTAACGTTATGCTTCCCCCAGCCATGAAATGTCCCCCACTCCACCCTTGCCCGCCACCAATGCATTCAGAGAATAAGTAAACTATTTTTTTTTATATTTCCACTGCTTTAACGCAGGGGTGTACTGGCCTATAGGGAACTCTGGAGATTCCCCAGTAGGCCTCTGCACCCTGGTCCTCTTTTGTGTGGTATTTCTAAATTTCCCCATAGGAAAAGTGTTGGCCTTGCTGAAAATGGGAAAAGTGTGGCCACTTAGAACATTATTTCCAGGGCCTCTTTTGGTTCCTAGTCCACCCCTGCATGGATGGCCTTATTGGACGTTAACCACTATCCAGTGGGGGATTGCAGGTGCCTGACTGTTCTTGCAACATACAAAATCTTTACCCGGAGACTGAGTTACTTAAAACTTCCCTGGATAAATCTCTGGAAAAGTCTAAGGGCCTGATTCATGTAAGTGTTTCATAATGGCGCAATCCCATAGGAAAACGTTCCATGAATCGGGTGGGAGCAAATGTGGATGATTCTGCAAAATTGCAAACCATTTTGATTAGTAGGACCATTCTATGCTCTGACCTGGATGTACCTACAAAGGTAGCACAACTGCAGCACGAGAACATATTTTGAAGTGTGCTCAAACTTTATGAACTTTTCTACATCACATTGTAACTGAAAGTGAGTACTATGAGTAGAAGCAGGATCTCAATCTGAGAAGGATGAACTCTCAGTTCTGAATTCTACTCCTCTGATCCTGACTTTCTTTATCCCTTGCTTCACGTCTCAGGCCTGCATATTTGGGCCACCCTACAGTTTTTGCAACTAATCATATAACAACTTCTCTCCACAGGATAGCTATGTGGATGAGCCTAACACTATTAAAATCGTGCTGTCTGCTCTTAATACACCCCTGATTGGTTTAACAAAAGGATTTCACAAAAGCAAAACTGCATAAGTAGGATGTTTGGCTGAAGGCCAGTTTTTGAAAAGACTGAACTTGCAGATTCCAGACCAAAGGGCTGCATTTCGCAGGCTCCACCTTTTGCAACGACCCTCTCCTGGTCCCTTTGGGGAGGCACTCCCTCCGGCACCCCTGGCTGCTGGGATGTCCACACCTCGGCTCCACCCCTGCCACCTCCACTCCACCCCACTTACCTGATGTACTCTGGTGCACAAGCCATGCTCTTGTCCAGATCCCTTCAGACCTCATCCACTAAATGCCTATGTACGGGAGGCAGGCTTCTGCATGCACCCTTCTGCACACAGGCATTCATGGAATATTGCCTACAGACCACGAACAGAAAAACATTACGCCTGTAGCACAGGATATGCCCGGGCTTCATTCAGCAATGCCTGCTTTGAATTGTGTGTGAGTGTTACAGATCGTCTTGATAGCCAGATCATTATCTTTCACCTATGTTGTGGTTTCAGCTTAAGGTATAAAAACATACTGTGGAAATCGGTATAATATTGTGACCCCAATCGCATTGTTTAAATGTATGTTGGCCTACGCCAAGCTGTCTAAAAGTACACTGTGAACATAGGTTCCGCGGCAAGGTCTTGACCTCAATGTATTGTGTAAGTCGCCATCTTGGATTTAGCCGCCATTTTAGGTATTCTTGCAGTGTGGAAGTCACCCCGAACCACAAAATGGAGGCCGAATGACATTGCGAGTAAAGACTTCGGCCATGGTGACCTCCGCACACGTGAATAAACAATATGTCCGCAAGCTATTTATTAGGGTCATGAACTAAGACCCTGTCCCCTGTTCAACCTCTTGTAAATCTGTAACTGTATCAGCGGAACTGATCTAAATTGTATGTTCGACCTGGCTACGAACCCTAGCCACAGTCCTAGGAATGATTAATCTACAAGAGGGCTGGTCAATGCGGTACAAATCATATAAAAGACAGAGCATCCAGACATTCGGTCTCTCCCACTTGCGGTACGAACCTTATCGTTGAAGGTTCGTATGTGAGTCAGAGAGCCGAATAGCTATTCGCATGTCAATTGACTTTGATACTTTGGTAAACTTTGAACTTTGAAATAAAGCGCTTTATATGGTCCTTTGTAACCTGTGTTGGTGTGTTTTCCATTTGGGCTTCCCGGCCTCATGTCAATTTTTATGTTTCCACAGTTGGCGCCCGAATAGGGACCCTCAAGATTGATGCCGGATCATTGAAGGTTGACGCAGACTATCGAATCGGGATCGGACGGTGTGATTCTGCGGGCCCGACCGATCGAGACGCGATACCTCGGCAGCGCTGCACGATCCGATCCTTGGGCGATAGTCGTGCGGTCTGACACGGCATCTTGACGAGGGTCCAAATCCGAGGTGGGCAGATTTGCCGAAAACCACTAAACGCAGGTAAACTTCGTTAGTTGAAGTCCTTTGAAAACCGTACGGTCCTCCTTAGGTTTGGTCAGGTGCAGTCGTAAGGCTCTTAATTTAACCCTGACATTTGAATTTGGTCAGGTGCAGTCGTGACCCGGCTCTTAATTTAACCCTGACATTTGAATTTGAAGTATTGTATCTGCAGACACAATTATTGAACCAGGTAACACCAAGTCTTTGAGAAATGCCTGGGAAATTGTCTAGCTGCTTTAGGGCTCTATTCCGCAGCGATCGACAATCCTTTGAATTTAGCCGTCCGGCACCACAGGAGGGGTCGCCGGCGTGTACTATGTACTGTAAGTATGGCATTGGTAGTATTGTATTTAATGATATTTGGCACAGACAGACCAGAAATGCCTCCGAATTTCAGTGGCCAATCAATGGTAGTTTTGAGATCCCCCGTATTGAATACTTAGAGTCGATTCTGCTTAAAAAGAAGGCTAGGCCAGCAGCCTTCGATGTGTTACAAAATTGGAAAAAGGAAGCATTACAGCAGCTTAAGAGTAGGGATAAGCATGCACGACGTCATAAAACGAATGCCGAAAAGGCATTGTTATATGACAAGGAAAAACGATTAGATGAAACCCAGAGAATGGATAGAGCTTTCTCGCTCGGAGTCCAGAAAATTTACCCTTCTAAAGATTTTCATGTTTCTGAGGAGTTTATTGAAAAGATATTAAATGAACGGAGGCCTGATTCTTCAGCGCCGCCTCCATATGCTCCTGGTGCGGGCGCTTTGCCCGTTCCTGCTGTTGTTCCTATTTCTACTCTCACTCCTCCTGCGCAGCCTCCTCCTGCGCAGCCTGCTGTTCCTAGTTCCTTGGCCGTCGCTTCTTTGTCTATTCCGTCTGCTACACTACCTCTTTCCTTTGTACCTCAGTTAGGCCCCCCTATCCTTCCGATTTCGGGGAGTCCCGTATCTACTGAATTAGACCTTGGTGCAAGGTCGAAAATTGTAACCCGTAGTACTGTTCCTGCGGGCAGGAAACAGGAACTATTTGCTTGGGCTAAACATTGCATGGAAAAGGGTGATCAAAACGATGCATTTTCAACATTGTCTAATTTGCACGATTTTCCCGAGAAAAACGTTTTTATTGAAGGGCTGGGGATTCACTTAGGTGTAATGTGGGGTAGATTGCAGACTTCGGATCTCCCACAAGGAGTGAGAGATCTGAACGATCTAGCACTCTCGAGGGATACCGAACAGAAGGTACATGGACATGTCGATAGACTATTCGAATTTAGACAGGATTTTGAAAGATTGCGAAATGAGGATGATGAAGACGATAGAATATATATGCAGAAACGGTTCCTTTCGTGCCGAAGATCAGCACCCGAGGAAGTACGAATTTGTACTAGAGATGCGGTCAGATGGATCTCGGATTCATCGATACCGCCGGATGAGGTATACGATACCTACAGTCAATATACGGTAGAAATGCAAAGGAAGGTAATTCAAGTGATGGTACAGCACTTGCAGGAAGAATGTATAAGAAAGAAGGTTGGTTGCCCCATAGAATTAGTTGGTATTTGTAAAAGAGCTTTTTCGCCCGACACCTCTACAGCTGCCTTAGCGCTCGATTTGGCCTTATTGCTCAGTAAGCGGTCGGAGGTCCCGGTATCTCAGTTGCCTATGAGAGAGGTCCCTCCGACCCTTGTCCCAAAAGTAGAAATCCCCGCCAACGCGGCGACTGGTACTCCCGCGGTGGATATCCCAGCACACTATGTATCACAGTTTGTTCACGTCCCGTTCTCTCGACAGGAAGTGAACACGATCAGACAATCGGTACCAGATATTAGGAAGAACCCGACAGGGTTTTATAAGGAAATCGAATCCGTTTTGCAGTCTTCTGTGTTCACCTTAAGTGACATGGATTTATTGTTTCCAGTACTTTTGCCCGTCGATGTATGGAAACAAATACGGACAGTAGATGATGTGCCGGGATTAGGGGATACATGGGTAAATCTAACTAGACTAGATGGGGAACGACCAGCTGGTGAGAAACCACCCCAGGTAATACTCACTTTACCCGATAGAATAGTTGCCAAATTAAAAACTATAATTCCAGAAAAAAGGATTATTTGGGACAAGCTTACTGCCTGTGTCCAAGGGAAAACCGAAGGTACCACCGAGTTCTTTAATAGGTTCGAACAAGTATTCTCCGACTTTAGTGGACAGGATTTGGGTACCGAGTCGGGGAAGAGGTTGTTTGTGGACAAATTCGTGCGTGGATTGTTGCCTGACATCCAGTCACAGATTATGTCCTCGGAGAGCGCTTGGCAGGCAAAATCTCAGTCAGAGGTTTTGCACATGGCTCAGTACTATGAGAATCGGGTTAATAACGAAAAAGAGAAAATCGAAAAAAGAAGGGGTGACCTGAAAACTAAGGTATTATTGCAACAAATTGTTAGAAACCCTAGAGGAGGTGCGACGCAAACCAGAGGTCAGTACATTCCGAGAGGAAATACTCCTCCAAACATTAATCAGTGTGCTTATTGCCGCCAGGAAGGTCACTGGCGAGCACAATGCCCTGCCCTCAGTCAGAGGTCAGGAGGCACATTTGGAGGTATGGGTAGGCGACCACGGGGCCGCCCTGGAGCAGGGGGCCCTGATAGGGGTCAGCTTCTACGAAATCCCCAGCAACCTTTTTCACAGGAAAATCAGACTCCGAGTATGGACTCGAGAAATATATTTGATCACCCTTCTGCCGTCTATCTTTCTGAGGAACTTCCCTTTGATGAAGTTCTGCCTTACTAGGATTGCCCGAAGCAGCGTTTGGAACCACGACCTATTCCTGTTATTCAGAAGGGCCCCTATGTTGAACTGTTGGTAGGGAATAGGAAACACCAATTCTTGATCGACACTGGAGCACAGAAGTGCTCCATTGACCATTCTCGGGTTCCAAACATTCCCCTGTCAGGGCAATCAAATGTTTCTATAGGGTTTTCTGGCATACCAACTGTTTGTCCGGTCTCTGCGCCGGTGTCTGTCTCTTTGGGTCCTTTTACTGACCAGTGCCCTTTTCTTCTTACTTCAAACTGTGGAGAAAATTTGCTGGGGTTGAATTTGTTGAAGAAACTGAATGCAGTGATTCATTGTTCCCCTGATGGAATAAGATTGACAGTTTCACCTCAGCAACCCTTTAACTCCCAATATTTGACCCGACCTCTACCTCCTGAATTTGATATTGTCCCAGAATGCTTGTGGGCAATAGACGACAATGATGTCGGGATTTTACACATTGACCCTGTAAGAATAGTATTAAAACATGGGGTCAAGCTACCGCGCATTCCGCAATATAAAGCGCGCTTTGAAATGCATTGTCTCCGATTTTGTGCATCGTGGAGTGATCGAAGAGATTACAGGTAGTTTATGTAACAGCCCGATCTTACCGGTATATAAGAAAGGCGACAATGCAATTCCGTACCGGTTTATAATAGATCTTCGTGCTATTAACCGGGTAGTGGCCCCACAATTTCCAATCGTGCCTGATGTAACGACGATTTTAACAATGATCCCTGCTACGGCTACGCACTTTAGTGTCGTAGATCTAAAAAACGCCTTCTTTAGTATTCCGATACATAAAGAGAGCAGGTATTTGTTCGCGTTCACCTTAGGGGGACGCTCGTTTACATTCACTAGGGCGCCTCAAGGGTATACTGAAAGTCCTAGTATCTATAGTAGGGCTTTAAAAGAGCAGCTCGACACCCTTGAATTGCCACCTACTTGTACGCTGCTTCAATATGTAGACGATTTGCTTCTGGCTGCAGACTCTGAGGAAGCTTGTAGAGAAGGCACTATATTGTTGCTTGTTCATTTAGCTGTAAATGGTCACAAAGCTTCTCTTAAGAAATTTCAATATTGTTGCCAGGAGGTTGCCTATTTAGGCTACCTCCTGTCAAAGGAGGGGAGAAGATTGACACCTGAACGAATCAAACACATTTCTGGCATGTCTGTCCCAAGAACGCAGAAGGAAGTCAGAGCCCTGATAGGGATGGCGTCCTACTGTAGAATGTGGATCCCAAACTTTGCCCTAGTGGTAAAACCGATGTTGGCTTTGACGAAGAAGGGCATTTCTCTGCCACTGCCATGGGAATCGGAACAACAACGATCATTTGAGCTTCTCAAAGCCGCGCTGTGTTCAGCACCGGTTCTGGGTACACCAAATTACGATAAGGCCTTTGTTTTGTTTGTGCATGAGTGTAATGGATGTGCTTTGTCTGTGTTAACACAGGAACATGGAGGGAAGAATAGGCCGTGCGGCTATTATTCCTCCGCCCTCGATCCTGTTGCATGCGCTTTGCCGCGATGTCTGCGCGCTGTTGCTGCTGCTGCTGCGTCTGTTAAACAGAGTGAGGGGATGGTTCTAGGCCACGATTTGATTTTGATGGTACCTCACTCTGTCGATATTCTATTGAACAAAACTCAAACGCAACACCTTACTTCTGCCCGGTTGACCAGGTATGAATTAGTTCTATTTGCTCCTCATATCCAAATTAAAAGGTGTTGTGTTCTTAATCCGGCTGAACTTTTGCCTCTCCCGCAAACTATTGCTTGCGGTGATGATGGATCACATGACTGCCTATATGCCACCGAACAAGAAACGAAGGGCAGAATAGATCTCTCAGATATTTCTTTGGAAAATGCGGAAGGGGAGCTGTTTTGTGATGGCTACTGCTTTAAACTTCCGAATGGCACATCCACAGCTGCCTATGCGGTTACGACCTTGAATAAGGTCATAGAGACTAAAAGGATTCCGCATAACTCTGCGCAGGCCGCAGAGATTATAGCATTGACCCGTGCTTGTGAACTCTCCCAAGGGCTTAGAGTTAATATTTATACGGATAGTCAGTACGCCTTTGGGGTGGCTCACAACTTCGGAAAATTGTGGTCGGAAAGAGGGTTTCTGACCTCACATGGGACCAAGATTCAGCATGGTCCCCTAATAGTACAGTTACTTTCGGCACTCTCACTCCCTAAACAGCTAGCGATTATGAAATGTGCAGCTCATCGTAAGGTCATAGACGATGTGGGCAAAGGAAATGCTTTTGCAGATTCGATAGCTAGACAGACAGCCACAGACCTTAGCACAGACATGTATATCACGAGGGAAGTGAGAGATGGTTGTATAATAGATGAAGGCATTGGGTCTGTACGGGATATTCAGACTGATGCCACTGTTGATGAATCTAGGAAGTGGGCTGAAGGCATGGGGAAATTGGATGACGAAGGGTGTTGGGTGGACGCATCTAACGGGAAATGGTTGCTTCCAGATTCCTATGTGATTGCAATGGTTACGATGGCACACGGCCCAACACATGTGTGTGCTCAACAGATTGTGAAAATACTGCAGCAGGTTTGGGTGAATGATAAGATTTTGGAAATAGCAAAAAGATATGTCCAGAATTGTATAATCTGCTTGCAGCATAATGTGGGTAAAGGGACAGTGGCTCCAAGGGGAAGTTTTGGACCTCCCTCTGTTCCCTTCGAAACCATTCACCTTGATTTTATTGAAATGGAGCGTTGTAACAACTTGAAATATGTTCTCATTATTATTTGTGCTTTTAGCAAATGGGTCGAGGCTTTCCCCGTCAAAGATGCCACCGCCATGACGACCGCAAAGATCTTGGTCAAAGAATATTTTCCTCGTTTTGGGCTCCCGAGGATAATCTGGTCGGACAATGGGCCCCACTTCATCGCAGCCGTAATGTTGCAAATATGTGTTGCCTTGGGAATAGAGAAACGTTTTCATTCAGCTAGGCACCCTCAAAGTGCGGGGTTGGTAGAAAGACACAATGGTATTCTAAAGAATAAACTTGCAAAAACATGTGCTGATACTAAATTGAAATGGCCAGATGCCTTACCTATTGTTTTGTTAGCAATGCGCACCACACCCCAGACTAGAACTGGGCTCTCTCCATTTGAAATAGTGATGGGAAGACCCGCCAATATTTGGGGTCTCCCTAAACCTAAAGCCCTGAGGGATGTGGAAAATGTATTATTCGTAGACTACTGTAACCAATTGACTAAAAATCTGTATTTCATTTACCACCAGGTGAATGCTGCCTTACCTGTACGGTTTACGGGCCCAGGACACGATATATTGCCGGGCAGCTGGGTCTTGGTCAAGGCCTACGAAAGGTCTTCCTGTCTCGCGCCTCGCTGGCGTGGACCCTACCAGGTCCTATTGGTCACCCGAACGGCAGTCCGAGTGGCGGGCAAGAAACATTGGATACATGCAACGCATCTGAAGAAGATTCCTCACCCGACGCCACACGCTACAGAAGAAACAGAACCCCTCGCTGATGCTACGATCTCTGATCTCGGAGTAGCAGTCAGCGCTGTGAGTGCATCGGAGAAGTCCTCTGAGCCTGAGGAGCTCGGGGAATCGTCCATCTTGTCTCCACACTCTTTTGATCAATCACTTCCGGAAAATCCTGTTTTGAGTTCTGCGACTTCCGTCGCCACCGACGCGACGCTCCCCTCAGGGAGCGACGATACTTTGTTTTTGGATTCAGCAAACTTGGGTACCATCAGGTACAATCTTCGATCACGGGAAAAGTTGTTGCACGACCGTCGTGCATCGGAAGGGAAAAAGTGATTGAAATACTGATATCTTTTTTTTTTGTGAACAAAGGGAAAAAAGGAGGGTTCTGTTGGCTAGGGTTGGGAAGGACTAAGAAGTCGCTCGGCCGAAGTGCCGCCAGCAAACGAACATTTGGGGCCGACAATCGGAACAAGCACGATGCCTGCCGCTTTCGCCACTGCTCCTCGTATCGAACTTTCTAACAAAGAGGTGACCAATTCGAACAATGGACAATGCTCCTGGGCCCTGAAAACGTACTGTTGTGTCCTTGTTTTTATAATTGTTAGTTTTGCAACTGCTGCCGTGGGACTATGGTACTTTGAAGACATTTATCCTTTGAAGCCTTTGTTACCGACCGAAATTGTACCAACTGTTTTGACTCCCTCTGTACACCTTCATACTCTGTCCCCTAGGGACTCTCGGCATAGACAGAAATATCATAATAACACTTTGATGATAGTGATGAATGCTACGCATGCAATATTTAATAAGAGCAATTGTTGGGTTTGCACGCACTTGCCACAACATGGGAACAAGGGACTGGGATGGTATATACATCCCTTACCTCTGACAACCTCCTGCTATGCTTCTCTTAGAGCACTTTTCTTTGGCCGATGGAATGATAGCATCTCAGGGAACTTCGATGGCACTAATTTGAACGAATTTGAGAGACGTGAATTGACTCCCCTGGGATGCTCGCTTTTCGCAAATAGGAGTAGACCTAACATCGCTTCTATTAGGCCGTCTGATAAACTTTCTTTTCCTTTTCAAAATCTAATATCTTTCAAGATGGCTCCGATAGGCAATAAGGATGCCATGCCTCCTTCTTACTCTATAAATCACAATCCTGATTCTGTCCCTTTCTGTGTACAACGAAATGGCACTAGGCCAATGGGAGATTTTGAGCTTTGTGTAAATATTGTAAAATTGACTGGGGAAAATAGGCCTTTGTATGTAGGGGGACCCGTTTATTTTGTTTGTGGTAGTTTAGCTTTTCCTTGGTTGCCTAAAGATTGGCAGGGAACTTGTTACTTAGGGATATTATTACCAGGTGTGTTTATAGCCAGTACCTTAGAGGTATCTAAGGCTCGCCCACGGCGAGATAGCGATGGAGATACCCCCGGACAAGTGTTCGGGGATATAGCCAAATCAGTAGTCCCTTTCTGGGGGCAAATAGCAAATTCGGAAAACATTAGGAGATTAGCGAGGGTATTGGAGAAAACGATCAACCGGACCACAGACATACTCTACAATATGACCTTAGAGCAAAAGGCGATAAGATTGGTAGCGTTACAAAATCGAATGGCATTAGATGTCATTTTAGCTGAACGAGGTGGAGTATGCAAATTAGTGGGGTCCGCTTGCTGTGTTTTCGTACCAGATTCTTCACCAACTATATTCAAAGCAATTCAGAACTTACACACTCTCAGTTCTGAAGTCCATATCCCTGTAGGAGACTGGAGCCTTAGTACTTGGTTTTGGGACTCTCTGCGATCTTGGGGGTGGAAGGTGCTTTCCGTTATTTTAGGTATTTTAGGGACTCTGTTATTCCTTTGTTGTTGTTTTCAATGTCTCCCAAATATATGCGGAATGATGGGGGGATGTTGTGCTCAGGTAATGAGTGCAATAGGGCGTAAAATATACACCCCGAAGACAGCATCTAAAGAGTTCATGTTGCAAGAAGTTCTTGTGAACGACCTTATGGCTATTGATGTTTCGGACAATGATGCGGAACCTATAAATGATAATGCCTTTAAGTATTTTCAAAAGTACTAGAGAAATTGTGTTTTAGCACTTGGCATAGGCCAAAAGGAGGGTCTGTGGAAATCGGTATAATATTGTGACCCCAATCGCATTGTTTAAATGTATGTTGGCCTACGCCAAGCTGTCTAAAAGTACACTGTGAACATAGGTTCCGCGGCAAGGTCTTGACCTCAATGTATTGTGTAAGTCGCCATCTTGGATTTAGCCGCCATTTTAGGTATTCTTGCAGTGTGGAAGTCACCCCGAACCACAAAATGGAGGCCGAATGACATTGCGAGTAAAGACTTCGGCCATGGTGACCTCCGCACACGTGAATAAACAATATGTCCGCAAGCTATTTATTAGGGTCATGAACTAAGACCCTGTCCCCTGTTCAACCTCTTGTAAATCTGTAACTGTATCAGCGGAACTGATCTAAATTGTATGTTCGACCTGGCTACGAACCCTAGCCACAGTCCTAGGAATGATTAATCTACAAGAGGGCTGGTCAATGCGGTACAAATCATATAAAAGACAGAGCATCCAGACATTCGGTCTCTCCCACTTGCGGTACGAACCTTATCGTTGAAGGTTCGTATGTGAGTCAGAGAGCCGAATAGCTATTCGCATGTCAATTGACTTTGATACTTTGGTAAACTTTGAACTTTGAAATAAAGCGCTTTATATGGTCCTTTGTAACCTGTGTTGGTGTGTTTTCCATTTGGGCTTCCCGGCCTCATGTCAATTTTTATGTTTCCACAATACTAGCTTATTCTGAAAACCATGGGGTATCTGGGCTCAGTACACGATAATGCAGTTTCTTGGTTACACAGAATACTGGAAAAATAAAGGCACACATAGGGCCTCATCACGACTTCGGCAGTAACCCTTAAATCCAGTGTTAGCGCTATTACCGCCGGATTTAAGGGTCCGAATCAGGGCTTCGGCGGATTTCGCCCCAGCTCTGAGCTGGGGGGAAATCCGCTGAAAATTCGCGCTATTACCGCCAGCGGGAAATCTGCCAGCGGAATTAGCGCGAAGATTCCCCATTGAGCCCAATGGGGAATGGGGCATTCCCGAATGGGCTCAGTGGGGAATGGGGACTTACATTACCGCCGAATTCGTGATCCGGCTCTATTAGCGCCGGGGAGTTCGGCGGTAGGGCTAATACTGCCCGCGCTAATAGCGTTACCGTTACCGCCCAAGTCGTGATGAGGCCCATAGTCTGACATGTATACATATACATGTAAGAGGGTCATTCACAGTTACAGGATTATTAAGGCACACAAAATCGAATATAAATACAAATAGGTGGCACCTTTGTTCACAGTTACAGGCAGATATATGTCTAACATATGTACAACAATATTAACAAAGTTATTCGTTATTATAACAAGCATGGTGGTCTAGAGAAGGTTACATTATAGCATTGGTGCATGTGATATTTACATAGATACATAGGAGAGGCATGTGTATTACTGAGGGGCATCGTTGGTGATAAGCCAATTTTTCATATTCTTTCTAAAGCAGTGGAAGGATTGCTTAGTTGTAAAATTGGAAAGTAGTGAGTTCTGTATTGCCTCCAACATTTTTGAGTTTGTATCTGGGAATTTGTAGATGGCCTGCGTTAGAAGATCTAGTTATACGTAAGTATTGTTTCAAGGTGAATTTATCAGAGAGGTATTGTGGGGCTGTGTTGGTAAGGCATCTGTAGGTTAGGGAAGCCGTTTTAAGTTTTATTCTTTCTTTGATAGAGAGCCAATTGTGGTCCTTGTGATAACTTGAGGGTATTTTCACACAATAGCTTAATGTTTGGATAATAAAGTACCTCTGAACTCATCAATATAACATTATTTTCTTTGTAAATACGTCGTTTTGCAAAGTGATTTAATAGCCATTATTTTAATTGATTTTTGAAATGTTTAACAATTTCGAATAAGGATCTGAAATGTTGTATAACTAATCACACTATAACAAAATAAAATAGAATTAGCCATTTTTCCCAGTTGGGAACATTTTCAAGATGATGTGAGCACCATCAGCTCTGGACTGAACTGTGCATCCACTCTCTTGGGCGAGGCAGCAATAGTATTGCATTCTGTAGGCGATTTCAATCCGGCACACACCCAAGTCAACGCCTAGCATGTAGTGCACAACTGAAATCCTTATTTATTTGTTGTCTAACAGTTCATTATTCTGAAGGATATACCACTCATATCACGTCCTTCTCCTGGACCACCCTCCCCCCACCCCCGCCCGCTCACACTGAACCAGGAATCAGGCTGGTTTACAAAGGTAAATATTTATGTATGTATTTAAAATGTAATCACAATGGGCCTCATTACGACCCAGGCGGTAAGTTACCGCCTGGGCCGTGACTTTACCACCATGGCGTAAACTACGTTTACGCCATGGTGGTTGGCGGACTTACCGCCCCATTCCGACCTTGGCGGGGCGGTAAGTCTCCAATCCCCATTTACCCTTCCCCATTCCCATTTTTGCCCCATAGGGCATAATGGGAGTGGGGAAGGCGTTAATTACGCCACCGTAAATTACGGTGGCGTAATTAACTCCATGGTCCCTTAGCGCCATGGATTTTAACACCTGCTAAAAGCTGGTGTTAAAACCTCCATGGCGCTAAGGGACCTCGGAATCAGGCGTTAAGGGTCGGCGCTGTTTACGCCGCCGTTAACCCCTTACCGCCTGGGTCCTAATGAGGCCCAATATGTTTTAATAGGAACACAGCATTCACCAATGGGGTGAAGTATCACTGAATAATCTCTTTAATACATGAGGAGTAAGTAGTGAGCAAAACAATTCAGCACAGAAAACTATACTTTTGAGTTGGTTCAGATCCGATAGCACTGTGGTTAGAGGTTCCCACTGCACACCCCTCAACCCCCAATAGGCAATGTAAAGAGATAGGAGGCGAGAGCATGTATTCAGGAATGGCAGAAATCAAACAGAATATAAATCCCACTTTCCTCCTTTCAAACACAAGAAAAAAAGGAATTGACTGTCAAGCTGTCAGCATTGGCTTTTAAAGTTATCTTTAGAATGGACTGGGCAAAAACACCAAATGGCAGAAATTGTTGTAAATTATTATGGGAGCCACTTTGGATAGTTACACACAAACACAAGCAATGATTTAATCCAAGGATAATATTTGAGATCTTAAAATTCAAGTCGGAAGCAGTTAAAAGCTGTTTTACATTTGCAGCAAACCTTTCATTGCACGATATTCTCGATAACGGGATGTGGGAGAATCGCATTGATTTGGAATTATGTTTCTATCACAAAAACTGAGGGAGTTACAGACGTTTTAGTAAAGGTTGTTTTTCGAGATAGGCGCAAGAATGGAAAACAGGAGTGCACTTTTAAAAATGACAAATGGGTTTCTTACACTAGAGGATGACTGTGAACAAAATGAATACTACACAGGACACAGTCACTTGATCAGGGTGACTGCCTGCTAAGGAAACTCGCCTTCTTCACATGAGTAAAGGATCAGCGCAGAGATAGTTTTATCAATACTAGTTCTGAAGGAAAGATAGGATGGTTTGGAGAGAGGGTTCAGACAATGCAATGATACTCCTAACAATACAGGTTCTGAATAAAAGATAGGATGGGTCTAAGATAGGGATAAGATTATGCAAAGTACTTATGCTAGTGACACAATTCTTCCTATTTATACTCACTGGGTAAGTGTTTAAATGGGACGTCAGTTCTGGTCAGGGCACTGGAACTGGTTTAGGAAAGACAGCACTGCACATCAGACAGGGTCACCTTGGTGTTCTGGTCACAGCATGGCACAGGACTGGACAGGTTCTGCCCTTCTTGGTTCTGAGGATATTTCACTTCAGCAGGCAAGCAGTAACAGCACAACCCGGTTGTATTATGAAGTTTCCCCCTAGGCTTGTGGGGTTCTGTTCTAGAATTTGAGTCCTAGCAGAGAACGGTTCAGCTATGCTGTAGGGCTTTTGCTTTGACAAGTTTCTGGAGTCTGGAGCAAAGAAGATGTAGATTTCAGCAGCAGGGTGCTCTGCCAGCATCAGGATAGTGAGTGAATCTGTCTGTCCTAATGTGTGGTGAGCTGTCTCTATTTATGCTCTGAAATGGCATTATAAAGGGGGTGTGTGGGCCGGTTTAGCCAAGCCTGCCCCTTTGAAAGGTGATTGGGTCAGAGTCTACTCTCTGCCTTGATAGGAGGAGAGAAACAGAGTGTCATCTTTATGGTACAATTTTATGAAGCTAAGAATCCACCCCTATCCCCTGGAACACAAAGTCTACTTTTGGCAAAATACATATTTCCACACGTGCAACCTCTCTAAAAATCACATATACAGATGACATATTTTACCTAGCACCTATTCCTCAAAACCCCGTAGCTGTGGGATCTTGTCTCAGCTTTCCACTGAATTTTGCAATTTTCACTATGAACACAATGTCCAAAGTATGCGTGTTTAACATGGGAATGCATGTATAAAGTTTCACGATTCTAGCGGAAATGCGTTTTGCGTAAAATCACATGTCTTGCCATTGCTGTCCAGAACATATCACACAGTTCTGGTGCCTCTTCCCCCGTGCAGCCAGAAATTACATTAACAACTCTGTTATTTTTATATTTTTCACAATTTTGAATAGTAAGTTATCAGTCTTTTTAAAATGTGTTCTATGTCCTTCTCAAGCAACAAATGGTTGCTTGGCTCCACCCCTTGATCTCTCCATGGAAGCCCAGGGCCCACCCCCCATGTTTGTTCCTTGCAGAGGCCATTTACGACTGTCTTCAAACTTTGAATTTTCCTGAGCTGCAGCTTGTCATTGTTATTTTTCCCACTGTAGAACAGGTTCTTTCCTACCCATTAATTAACGCCTCTCTGTGATTTCCTGCTGGGGAAAAGACCTTCCTTCTGTGAGAAAAACCTGCTTCAGCCAGGTTTAATTTAATTGTTAACTCTGTTGACATTTCCTCAGCACAAAACAAACTTGTTGTATCAAATAACAGCTAGAATTCTCAATCAAGATTTTAAACCCATGGGATCAAAACAATTACAATATGGGTTACTATCAGTAACAGGCCTCTTAGATTGCAAACATTTGACTTTCAGTTTATACATGTTAAAGTTTAATCAGGCAAGACCCTGACAGCTGTCATCACAGCAGCCCTCTGCTGCACAGAGATTTTTGACAGATCCACATGCAGGCCACTTTTGCTGTGGAAATCTCTTTACGCTCTCAGCCTTTCAGGTCATTGTAAGTTCACAATGATTCCTTAACTAAGTGAATTGTAGCACCCAGCAAGACTTTTGAATATTTGAAAGGTGTTCTGAACCAGCATTCTGAAGTTTCAGCAGCACATAAAAGGTGATTTAAGGCAATATTTGGAGTTTCATTTAGCAAAGGACTGCTTTTTCTCTCAGCACTCCACTTTCAATTGTTGTGGGGTCCAGTGACAACATGCATGGCAGATTGGGCAGCCATCTTTTTGTGCATTGAAAAGTGTGATTTTCAGGGGTTTTGGCACGCACAAAGGTTTTGAGGCCATTTTACAGTTTCTGGCACTACCATAACAGAGTGATGCAGCATAGCAGAGCACAAGTGGGTCAATAAATCCCACAGAGCAGATGGTGTGAAGTGTTTCAAGGAACAAGGACATTGGATTACAGGGATTGTTGATGGACGCTTATAACCATATGAGTTAAACAATCCTACCCTTTCAAACTCATCAGGTGAATGCATGTGTTTTTCAATTTGGATGCAGATACAAAAAAGTTCTGTGTTTAGGAAGTGACGTTGCATAAACTATGGCTAGCAAGGGAAACAGGACACCTGATACACTCTGTGGGATGTTTTAACCCACTCTGCTCTGCCCTGCGACATCCCTGCGTGCTGGTGGCACCATAATCAGCAAAATGGCCATAGAAGCCCTATGCGTGCCAAAAAACCTATGGAAATGGTGCTCCACCAAGCACAAAAAGATGACTGCCAGATCTACTTTGCATGTTGTCAGTAGTGGGAAGGAGACCTCACTGCTGAAACCTGTCACTAGGCTGCCTACCAAGTAAAAATGGAAACTGCATGAAAGGCAGTGCTTTTTTGCAAGAAACCCAGAAATTGCTCTTAAACCCCTTTTTCTTGGTTGCTGAAAATACCAGATCAAAACACCATAAAACATCCAATATCTTTGCTGGGTGTTACCCGCCACTTCATTTAAGGAATCAATATGAACCAACAATGGCAGGAAAAGTGGAATCTATCATCAAAAGATCCACAGTAGTCAAGAGGCCACCAGGGGGCGCACAGGCAATGGCTGCCTGTGCACCGTGCTCCTGCCGAAGCCAGGCTGATACAGGGGATTGAGCACCCCCTAACCCCACCAGGCAGACCCAATTAGCCGGATTGGAGTGGTGACCCCCGGGGCCTCCCCCGCTCGAAAGAGCGACGTTCGAGGACCCCAGAGGGACTGAGAACGGGACTTGTGGCTTCCACAGGAAAAGCAATGTGAGGTCTCAACGGCCGCGGTGCCGGGGGAGGAGATGCGGCCCGCCGGAGTCGGGGGGGCCACGCCGGAGAGGCCGGCCCCTCTCCTCGACCCGCTCCCTGCACTCGCGGGAGGAGTGCACAGACGGAAGACAGCAACCCCAATAGAGCGGGGGAGCAGCCCCGGAGTGAGACACAGGCTCCTGCCACCCCCCGTGCTGGAGTGGATCGCGCCGGAGGCTCGGCCCGGTGGACACAGAGGACGCGCAGTCCTGGAGCCGGCATCCGGGAATTTGGAGCAGAGGCACCAGGGCCCAACTCCCCCTGGAACCTGTTGGAGCAGTGAGGCTGTGACAGGGTGGGTCCGGGCGCGGATGTCTCCCGCGATACACCTCGGAGCAGACCAAGGGGGGGTCGCGCCCCCCGTCCCTGCGGCATCGGTCCTGCTCCCTGAGCACGCCCAACAAAGAAAACACAAGCCGGCAGGAGGCCCCCGCATCATAGCCGAGCCCACAACACAACATCACCTAGGGAAGGAGCGTGGCCCATCCTCCCCTGGGGGTCCCCGGAGGGCACAGGGGCCACAATCACAAAGAGGACAGGTGGTGGGGCAGAGACCCGTTGAATTGGGGTACAAGCAGGTGGTGGCCCCTGGACCCAATCCCAGGGCGTGTGCCTGCCTGCCATCACCCAGGAGTGGACAGGAGGCATCAGGTAGGGGCGGTGGGTCAGCGCCGCCGGTCCCCCGCCTTTAGTGAGTGACCCCAGGGGCTTGTTCATACGATCTCCTCTGAAGATTCCATCCTCCCCCAGGGGCACAAAGAAGATATCATCAGTCTCGGGGAGAGGTCCAGGTGTGAGGCCCCGCCCAGTGTTGGTGGGGCGTGTGCCCGCCTGGAAGCTACCCCCCTGCAGAGTGGGTGCCCCCCTTTTGGCTCCCCCGTGGTACCCCTGTTTGGAGACGCCGGGAGGGGCCTGGAGAAGACCCCCCGACACCCCTGGACCACGGCTGGTCCCACAGCGGGCCCACTGGGCGACTGGATGAACTGGCAGAAGGCCCTGCAGGAATACCGCTATAAGGACACAGGGAGCAATAACAGCACCTCGTCCCTCGCTGGGGGTATGGCACAGCCGGAGGCCTTGATGCAGTCCACAACGGCAATGGAAAGGGGCTTCGCCTCTATCCTAAAAGAAATCAGGGAAATGCGATCAGACTTTGCTCAAAAATATGAAAAAATGGACCAAAGGGTGGACAAGGTCGAGGACAAGCTATTACAAGTGGAAATCAACCAATTGAAATCAGCGACCCAGGAGATACAAATAGACATGAGGCTAGCGGCCCTGGTGAAGAGGGACAAGGAAAGGGCCAGGCAGATGGACGACTTTCAAAACAGGGAAAGGTGGAGCAACCTCAGATTTTTCTGGGTCCCTGAAACGGAGGGAGAAACGGAGAGAGACTTATCCTGAGTGGTGATAGACATTATTACCCTCCTGTTTGCAGAAGAGATGACTACAGAACTCACGTTTGACCGGGTGCACAGGGCAGGGGGAAAGGTGGGGCGCCCCCGGTCGGTATTGGTCAAGTTCCACTACTATACGGAAAAGGCGAAGGTGCTGGAGGAAGCTAGGAAAGCGGGGGATATCTCCTACAACAAACCTCAGATTTCAGTTTTCCAAGATCTCTCCACGTATACTCTGGCCAAACGCAGAATGTGCCGCCCCCTAGCGCATTTACTAAAGGAGAAGGGTGTGCGCTACAGATGGGGGTACCCCTTCTCTCTGGCTTTTGTATTTATGGGTCAACGGACGATGCTGATCACGGAGGAGGAAATAAGGGGAGCCATCCAGGACTATGTGACGGAGCCGACCCCACAAAAGGGTCCCATCGGGCCGGCGGTGGGCGGTGCAGGCATTTCTGGCCAGCCGGGGGCCAGGAGAAGCAAAATTAGCACAAGGAAATCTTAAAAATTGAACACCCCGCCACCTGCAATGGAAGGAGAGCGTAATAACTCGGAGGGTTGAAGATCGGGGTGGCCCGACCAGTGGCGGGATAGGAGTGGAAGTTCTTGAGGTTCTACCGCAAGTAGAGTCCTCTTGAACAGCAAGTATAAAGGGGCTACTGAGGGGACGAAGCGATGGGGCGTGGGGCTCAAAGATTCGAGCATTTCACTGATTGCCTGGCCGAGGTGAGCAGGCTGGTGGTCCGGCCAAATGCCAGCAATGGCAGAACTAACTGACTGGACGCCGGGAGGGGGGACACACGAAAGTTGGGGTTGTTCATTTAGGGGTTGGGAACGGGGAGCAGTTAGGGAAAAGTTTAAGGTTCAAAACAAAAGAAGGAGAAGGCTCAGACTTTGAACCCTCCCGTCCCCTGCACACTATAGTGTGTTGGAAAAACCAACTACTGAAAACTCCAAGACAGTTAATTCAATTTGTAAATAATAAAAAGTCAAAAGCAAATTTTGTAGAACACAACAATGTGTATATTTTGTATGAGGTTCCAAACAACCAATATCTCTTTTCAAAGGAAACACAACAAGTGAAAATAATCACAATCTTCTTGCAAAAAAACAACAATATGATGAAATGTTGTTAGTAGTCTGCTTTTCAGTTGGCGACCAGTTTCGAGGATAAGAGCCTCTTCTTCTCAGGCCTTAACAGACTATAAAACAAGTGTGTAAAAATAAGTATACAAATGGAATATAGACACATTATATTTGCACATGCATGTTCAAGGATTAGTAATTTACAAGTTTATCAGCAACAATAGTTTGTATCTGACATTATTTCCAGACCATGGATACTTAATCATGCACTGGTATTAACGTTCACTATGACTGGTATTACATACATTCCCAATGACTACGGTACAACTTAAAGTGGTTTATATCCTAGATATCATAGTTAGCCACTGATGGCCCTAAAGACGGGCTTAAGCACTGTGTGGGTGGAGGTCTCAAAGTCGCCCCCAATCGTCCAACCCCAATGGTGACATTAAGATAAGGAAGAAAGTAGAAATGCAAATATGATTTACCTGATAGTTTAAAGAGAGTGATGAAGAAAATACAATAACAGCCGCTCCAAAAACGGAGGGGCTGTAGGTGCGTGCGTCAAGATGCGGGTAACTGCTACACATCAGTCTCGGTGTTGATTGACCAAGTCAAAAGTTCCTAATAGCTCAATCTGAAACAATAGCAAATGTAGTATGAAGCGGCTGAGAGGCCATAATCGCGTGCACCCTTAAGCAACATCTCAAAAGGTATATTCTAGTTTACATAAGTCACTCCCCCAGGAGCGGAAAGACTCGCCATAATGTCTGGTCAAAAAACGAATTATAAAAAATTAATTATGAAGACAGAAATGGCAACATGGTCTTATACCTGTTAAAGTAAACGTGAAGAGCATGAAATCGCAGGAAGCTAATTAGAATGCTAAATAGAATACTAGATAAAATACAAACCTAGAAAGTGAAGCCAAAATAAGTAAGGTATAGATAGGTCAAGAACCGGGCTGTGAGCCAGAAAAACCATATTATGGATAAGGAGAACAGGAACTCTCCGTAGATAGACTCGGACAACGATCAGTACAATGGTCTCCACACTGTAGGAGGAAAGTGTAGAATAAAGTAAAGAGGTATTCTAAATCTGCGCGTCCAGAAAATGTGAAGAATAACGTCTCCAGAAAGGGATCTCTATCTATCGTAGAAGCGATAGCTCTTACCTGAAGTCGTGCAGTCAGGAAAGTGAATCAGAGCTCGAAGTGTCCTCTCCTTAGACTCGGAGAAAGCCTTCGACAGGGTCGAATGGAGATACATGGAACTCTGCCTCCAAAAAATGGGCTTCAGGGCACACATTAAGAACTGGGTATCCGCACTCTACAGAGCCCCCACAGCAAGGGTACAAGTGAATGGGAAGTTGTTGGAACCATTCCCCCTTTCACGGGGGACAAGGCAGGGCTGCCCACTCTCCCCCTTGATATACATCCTTACGATGGAACCCCTAGCCATAGCGGTGAGAGCACATCCAGATATCAAAGGGATTAGAAAAGGTGAAGTAGAATTTAAGCTTTCCCTGTTTGCGGATGACATCCTAGCCTACCTGGTGGAACCCGGCTCCTCGCTCCCCCCTTCTTGTCCTTGGAGACCACGTTTGGGCGCTTTTCGGAGCTAAAAATGAATACTACAAAATCAGTATTGCTCCGAATGAGAGTTCGGGACCCGAGGCTAGACCCACTGGATAGGTTCAATGGGATCGCAGTAAGGAAGGACTCTATCCGATACCTGGGTGTCCTCATCACCAGGGACCTGTCGAACCTTGCCCCTACCAACTATGACCCCATAATGGCAGGGATCACATCAGATTTGAGGAGATGGGGCACGATGATTTTGTCCTTGTTTGGCCGTATGACGGCGGTAAAGGTGAATGTACTGCCACGGCTACTGTACCTCTTTACGGCGCTCCCAACCAGCGTCCCCGACCACACCTTCAGGGATCTTCAGAATACAGTCCAAGACTTCATATGGCAAGGGAAAACCCTGAGGACCGGGAGGGCCATCCTAACCCTACCGAGGGAAGAGGGAGGATTTGGGTTACCGGATTTTGTCTTTATTTCCACGCTGCACAGCTGTGCGTCCTCCTGCAACATATGAAAGAGGGGATGGGGACCTACTGGTCCTATTTAGAAGATATGGATGCCCACCCTCTAAAGGTTTGTGACCTTCTGTGGGCTCCGCGCAAGTCAATCCCGAGCAAACTGAAAACTCATCTGACCTTGGGAGTTCTCTGGGCAATTTGGAAAGAGGGTCCTCAGACTGCTTACCTTACCTCATGGCCGTCCCCGATGACCTCACTCTGGGGCCATTCTCTCAAACTGGGTAGAAGGAGGTTCCGGAACACCCAGGCCTGGTCGGATAGGGGATTGGAATGGGCGGGGCAGATGTTCAGAGAGGGTGAATTTCTAGCGTATGAGGAACTGAGGGACACTCTCGGGCGGGGGTCTCTCTCCATTTTTGAATACCTCCACCTGAAGGGCATCCTCTGCGACCAAACATGGGGTCAAAACTTGAGGAGACAGTTGACCCCCTTTGAAAAACTTCTAGACACAGCGATTTCGAGGCAGGGAGCAGTGTCCAAGATGTACAAAATTTTGAACACCATCAACCTAGCGTAAAGGCGGAGTTTCCGTTAGTTCTGGAACGTCTTGGCAGGGGAGGATATCTCTGAGGACGCTTGTTCAAGGATATTTAAAATAGCATTCCATGGGAACTTATTCATTTCGGATATGGAACATAAATTCAAGATTCTGCAGGGGTGGCATAGAGACCCAGTGAAACTGTCGAGGATGTTCCCAATGGTGTCACCTAGATGTCCAAGGGGATGTGGTCAGGTGGGTACCAGGGGCCACATGTGATGACACTGCCCAAAGGTCCAAGATTTCTGGGGGAAGGTGAGGGATTGGATTGCGGAGGTATCCGATGAACTACTCCCACAAAATCCTCTGACGATGTTGCTGGGACTCCCCCCAGAGGAAACGGAAATACATAGGTACCCAAGAATGTGGGAAACAATGTTGAGGGTGGGCAGGGTGGCCCTGGCACAGAAATGGAAGAACCAGGAGACCCCCTCCAAGGAAGACTGGTTGAGAAAAGTGAAGAACATGTTTCAGATGGACAAACTGACTGCCATGGTGAATAATGATTCTGGCTCATTCCTAGCAAATTGGTATGGGGTGCAGCAGTCCTGGGGATGGGATGTTCATTGACTCTAAGGCGAGGCCCTGGAAGAGGCCGGGGGTACGGGAATAGGGAAGTGCTGAAAGTAATCCGGGTGCCCGCGGGCCGGGGGACAGCAGCCTCAACTCAGCCATCAATGTTGTCAACAATCACATCAACCCTTAAGCACAGGATACAAAGAGGACACATGGAGTCTCCCATGGGGGAGGGACTGTGTTGGGGTGGGGGGTGAGGGGTGGAAGGGCAAGGGTTTAATGGGCCAGTTGATTGTATAATCTTCGAATCTGCATTGAGCCTGTTTGTAACATTAAGAAAATGCGAATAAAACCAAAGTTTAAAAGAAAATATATATCCACAGTAGAAAGTGTGATTATCTGTGGAAATCTGTCAAAATATGGGCACAGTACTATCAGCCGCTTGTGACTGTTTCAAAAGCCTGCATTTAAACTGCAAAGTTGCACCATTAAGATCTAATGTCTTAAATCTAAGTGACCTGTCATTAAGAAGAACATAGGTTGTAACTATTTAATCTCCATGGTTTAGAGACTGGAATCAGAGTTCAAGCTGCTTGATTAAAAATTGCAAGTTTTATTTTAAATTAAGAAAATGTTATAATTTGACAGTGAATTTAGCTGAAACTCAGAGTCATCAAACCAGTTCCCTCCAGCTTTCCCCAACAAAAGGCATCTCTCCTGCTTCCCATCAAAGGCCATGAACTCACATTTAGGTGTTGATTAAGAGGGGAGGAGATTTGGGCTGCTGCTCCTGGAGTAGACAATGAACCTTCCTTGGCTGAAAGGATATGAAGATTGTAAGTGTCAAGAGTGGCCTCTGCCAGAGGAAGAAGGGGGGATTGCTCTTGAGATAAAGAAACCTTTGGAGGAGGGGATAGACATTTTTGTTGATTCTCAATCGACAGAAAGCATATTGTTGGAAAAGACTGACAAAGGACTGTGAACATTTGTAAAAATTGTAAAGATACAATATTGTTAATGTGATTTTTGTGTGCAATTTTCTGAGAAGGCATAGTGAAAATGTTGGTTTTGTAGCAATTGTATTCATGTCAGAAGCATGAAACTTCATACGGTTATTCCCATATACAATGCGCACATATGCATAAAATTGTGGACAAATCAGATGTTGTGTTCCGGATGAAAAGTGCGAAAAATTGTCAAATCCAGAGCCAAGACCTCACAGCTACGGGGCTTGGAAGAATATTTGCTCCACAAAATATGTGATCTATGTATGTCATTGGTATAAAGATTGTACACATGTAAAGATGTATTATATCAAAAATAGATTTATGTGCAAAAGGCAAAGGGGAGGTATTCCCTGTCTCATAAACCGCATCATCATGATGAAACTGTTTTTACCTCCAATCAAGGGAGAGAGCAGACTTTAGCCAATGGAGTACCTAGGGGGTGCTCCTAGGATAATTCAGCATACCCACCCCTATAGGAAACACATAAATAGAGACAGTTTAGGATCTAGAAACACACTGATCCACCCACCATCTTTAATTTGGCGAAGCACTTTGAAGGAGATCCATCGATACTACTTGTTCCAAACTCCAAAAACTTTGCAAGCAGAAAGGCTCAGTGCATAGCTGAACCACTTTCAGCTGTGTCTAATTTCCAGAACCCATCCCTAAACTTAAAGGGGAAACCAAGAAGCAGCCAGGCTGTGCTGTAACTGCTTGCCTTTCAAAGAATCATCTTCATATCCAGAAGGGCAGATTAAACACTGTCCAGCCGTGCTGTGCTGTGCAGACCAGAGAGCCATTGCAGATCCAGTCCAGTCCTGCCGTGCGTTGTCCAGAGGGCCTTGCTGATCGCTGACCCGTCCAGTCCGGTGTGCCCAGCAGTCTGTCCCAGAAAAATCTTTGACCAGAATCGCTGACGGTTCCATTCAAAACATTGGTAGTGAGTATCCATAGCATAGGATTGCCACTAGCCTATGTACTATCTATAGTCATGCCTATCAAAATCAAATCTCTATTATATCCAGAACTGTATTGCTAGAAATCCTTTTTGTCTTGCCTGAACTCTCTCTCTCTTATCCTATGGTCCTTCTGTGATAATATTGTTAAAATCATCTTTGCTCTGATATATTTTATCTGAAGAAAGGCAAGCGGGCAAAACCTGATCGGTGACATTCTGATTTGGTGGCTGTGCTGTTGTGTAGTTTTATCTTCATAGTTTATCCCTTGTGTAGAGAAACATTGAAGCTAACAGCCTAAACTATCGAATGAACCCAAAACCGCATCTTAACTCCTTATAGTTTTTCCGCAATCGCGCTTATCGCGCGCGGAAAGTTTGCCACACATTTTTCGTTTGGCTAAGATCTGTAACTTGTAAAATAGCTTTTCATTGCACCCATCCTCAAAATTAAGTTTTCTACTTGCTTGTTGCTCTCTAATCATTGCTAGTGTTTCTCTGAACCCATACAAAGCAGTTCCATTTAGAATTTCAACAATTTGAGTGATTTAGACCATTTTCCTCATTTCATTCAAGCCAACTGTAAAACAATTTTTGACAAGTTTGCAATCATTCCTGTTTCTCTCTCTGTGTTTGCTGGGGGGAAATTGGTATTGATAGTATTTGCGTGAATTCTGCATTCCTGAAACCTGTTCTCTCTCCTTCTCTTTCTTTATATTGCATATTGGGGGGATTGAAGAGTGTGCAGTGGGAAATAGTAATCACATTGCCATTTGATTGAACACACACAAAAGGATTATTTCGATGCTGCAGTATTTTTCCCATCATTGCTCCTTGGGATTAAAGAGATTGTTGAGTGTGACATCACCCCACTGGTGATCATTGTTTAATCATTAAAAATAGTGTGATATATATTGTGCAATCCATAATTAAATATTTTAACTTTGCAAACCAGCCTGCTTCCTGGTTCAGTGTGACCGGGGGGGGGGGGGGATTCAAAGAGAGGGGCGTGATATAAGTGGTACATTGTTCGGAAATAAAAGAACTTATAGACACAAATAATTAATTAAGGGTTTCAGCTGTGCATCACATGCTAGGCATTGACTTAGGTGAAGTGCCGGGTTGAAATCAAAAAATTGGGGGCTCGATGCAGGGATTTCTGAATTAGACATACCACTTGTGATAGTCTAAAACAGTGTGCTAACTGACGGGGTATATAAACCCTGTTGGGCTACCACAGTGTGTTACACTGTGAAAAGCACCCTTCAATAGGAACGCTCTAAGGAATTTGGTCTGTTTTGAAAAAATAAAATAAACTCCTGTAAATCAGAAAGGAAATTAATATTTCCATAATGGCGACCTTGGTAGAAATCAATATGGCAAAAGAACACCTGCTGCACAAGTTATTTGTCAGGGGTTAATGGACAGAACAGGATCAGAATGTTTGGTTTCAGGGAATTAAGGCACAGGCCACTGCAACAGGATTAAATACATGGCAGGATCAGAGTCTATTACATATGGCACTGAATGAACTGTATATGGCCCCTAAGGTAAAAGAAGAGCAAAGTAAGATTGCCAAAATAGCAGCATATCTGTATCTCCACATTGGAGCAATACAGGACAAATATGCCGAGAACCTAGATCTGGCAAACAAGCAACTACAATCATTACAAAAAGCCCAAACTGATCTGGACTCTGCATAGCAAATGCTACAAAAGAGCTATGAATCAGAAAATGAAACTAGGCAGTGCCTGATAAAAATAAAGAAGATATCCTGCAGCAGGAGAAGGTAGAGCAGGATACCAAAGTACTGGCCCTGCAGAAGGAGTGCCAAGAAAGTTTGGACATTTCAATAGAGTATGCACAGAGCAGGTAGTCACCCGCCAAACCGTCTAGACCAAGAAAAAGAAGAAAATAATACATTAATTCTCAAAGACCTGGACACCCAGGCAGAATTTGATGAGGAGCACCAGAAAGCTGGTGCACTCCAAAAGCAAAGGGATGACCTGGCGGCACAGAGGGATACTCTTATTCAGGAAAGGGACAACTTAGGCCAGGAGTTCAGTTATTTAAAAGATAAGAAAATCACCTGGCCCTCCAGGGACTGGGTGAGCTCCAAAAAGATTACACAAAACTGTTAGAGCACTCCAGGAGGATGGAAGATGCTCTGGCAAAGAGTGACCAGGCCAGTAAGGACAGGACACAGGAGGTAACCCTCCTGCAGCAAAAATTGGCCCAGTACTCTAAAATGACACAGGAAGCACAGAGAGACAATGAGGCTCTCTGTGAGAAAAAATGACAGGCTCCACAGACAGGTAGCTATGCAAGAACAACTGATAGAGACTAGCAAGGCCTTGATGGAGGAGCAAAAAGGTCATGTTCTTGCATGGCAACAGGGAGCAGGGGAGCAGGGGCTGAGAGAGATGAGGTCCGATGGGAAATGGAAACACCTGAGCATAACTTCAGGAACCCTAGTACCACAGGCTTTCATCTCTTCAACCCCATGGACTCTGCAACCCCCATGTCCACTGGCACACATGAGCCCAGGGCCACGGGGATGGCAGACTTCAATCCAATGAGGAATATGGGGCTCAAAGATCAGCACCTCCCAGGAATATATATTCTCTGATCAGGGAGATTCCAATGAGGGATGGGTCAGAGAAATGGATCCTCAAAAATACCCTTTAACCAGAGACCAGATGGTAACATTTAGTGGGGAACTCCATGAGAGTAGGCCCACTAAGGGCATCTTGAAAACCTCTGCCCAGCTAGGATTGTGGGGGGGGGGGGGGTACTCAGCAAATCCTGGGAGAAAAGAGGAATCAGAAGACTCCTCTGAGCACCACAGGACTCATGAAACTAGACCCCCACATTCTGCCAGCCACTTCCAAGCTTGCAGAATCCGAGAGAACCTAGAAGACCAGACAGGCACCTCTGGTAGCAGTGCCTCTGAGTCAGAGGATAAATGGACCAGGGTCACCTGAACCAAAAAGCCAACAAGGTCAAAAGGGCCTTGCTCAAGCATCCCCTAAAACAAATCAAAGCCATTAGGAGCGTCATCACGCCCTATCATAAGAATGCAAAATATTTGGTTTTGGAGCACCTTGAGCTCTTTGAACAAATGATGGAGACTTTCCATTTGAAGGACAGCCAAAGTTGTATTAAATATGTAAAGTGGACCTTCTCTCCCGAGGATCAGAATCATTCCAGGTGGTCCACCTATAGGGCGGCCATCTTGAAACATTTTTCTGTGCACAGGAATCCTCAGGAGGCTCGCAAGGCGGCCTATACATTGCAATGTGGGGAAGATCAGGCCCCACAAGAATTTGTTCAAGAATTAAAATGTGCCTTTGTGCACACCACTAGAAGGGTGCGCACTGACAGCAAAGAGTTTGTAAATACTTTCTTCCATGCTCTCCCTAAATATATCATGACCCAGCTAGTGAGGGACTTTCGTGAGAAAAGATCGATAAACTGGGTCATCGAACAAGCCACACACATTTATGAGGTGCAAAAGCCAGTGGAAAATAAAAATAATCCCAAAAAACCCCAAACAACCAACACCCCTGCTGCTCCCAAGGTGGCAGAGGTGAAAGTTGGCCCATTTTAGATTTAGAGATGGGTGGGCCTAAAAACCTGCCCGCGCAGAATCAAAACAATCCCAAACCCAGAAGGCCTTTGGGCCAATCACAAACAGGGAGCCAGGGAGACAACCCCACAAATGGGACCCCTAACTCCCCAGACTACATCAGCCCACGCTACAAGGGCAATAGACCCATCCTGGGTTATGTGTGGACTCCTGCAGCCCAAGGGGGAGGATCCAATAAGACAGCAGCTAACCCAGGGAACTTCCCTCCTCACTTCCCCCAGGAGGGCAGTAATCCCCAAATACTGGACAGAACTTCTTCCCAAAGTACCCACAATATCTCAACCCCCAAAACAATCCATCCTTCTTTCCCCACTTTCCTGAGCCCAGACAACCCAATCAGGGAGAGGGGAGACCAAGGGTGGAGGGGTACCCGAATTTTTCCTAACCTGGGGTATTTTGGGAGAAGGGATAGCTACCCTTCCCGGGAGCAGCCCAGGGGAGACATGAGGACCCCGTATCAGCCAGTTCGGCTGTCCCAACCAGACCGCCAGGTCCAAAACTTGGCACAGGATCTGGGTTGCATGCTGAGGGCTCAACAGAACCCTCAAATGAGCATGGCGGCGCAGAATGCTTCAAATCCAGGACCTGGTGCTCCAGAGCAATGACAGGGGAAGAACCCTGACAACCCACCGGTTCCCAGGTAGGAGGCGCAAGGGTAAGGGGGGTGTAAAGCCTTGGAGGAAGCTTCCTTCCCCACTTGTAAAAAGCCCCTGGAAACCCAGGAACCGGAATCAAAATCTCCTGCCCCAAAAGTCTGCCACCCAAGGAGCAGAGGGGGATAGGAGAAAAAAAGAGCACAAAAAAGACCCATTTTGAGGAGGAGGTACAAGTCTTCCAGTTTGAAGGAGAGGGATCCTCAGAGGATCCTGGGAAAAGGATCTTCTCCTTCTGAGATGGGGGAATTCCTCCCAAAGAAAAATGGGTCCCAAAGGATCCAATCCAGACTGGGTAGATGTGGGGACTGAGTTAGCACCACACATCATCAAACCCCAGAATCACCAGCTTGAAAATATATATTGCACAATCCATAAATAAATATTTTAACTTTGCAAACCAGCCTGCTTCCTGGTTTAGTGTGACGGTGGTGATTCAAAGAGACGGACGTGATATAAGTGGTACATCGTTCGGAAATAGAAGAACTTATAGACACAAATGATTAATTAAGGGTTTCAGCTGTGCATCACATGCTAGGCATTGTCTTAGGTGAAGTGCCGGGTTGAAATCACTTGCAACTCATGGCTTGAAACACGTGTTTATAGGTACGCTATAAATAAAATATCATATCATATCATGCCAGCAAACTGAAACTAACTACCACAAGACTTTGTATTTTCTGCTTTGTTGAACGTTTGGGTGAACATTGTTTGGGGAGGAAGGATTGGGGGACATTTCAAGTTAGCAATGAGATATATATGGACAAGCTGGAATAAGACACATGTACAGGATCGGGGATCTTAAATTCAATGCCAAGCAAGCAACTTCAGGGGACAGCAGACAGTGGGACTCATTACGAGGAAGGAGGGAGCCAAGCCATGCTGCTATTTTCGGCTTGGCTACCCCAATTCTGGGTACCGGGTCCAGGTTCCTTGAATGAGGAATTACCAGCCATTCTGACCTTGGAGGGCCCGGTAATTCCTCATTCAAGGAACCTGGACCCGGCACATGCCCATTCCCATTTGAGCCCCTAGAGGCACTCAGTGTGTCAGTGTGTTTTGGTTTACACCTGCTTGATATTTGTATGCATTGCACCTGCATTTGACCGGGTGCAAAACCCAAGTGGATTAAAGCATGAAACACAATGCATTTACTTGTTTGCAGGTCAGAGGGCTGAGGGTGAAAGAGTAAAAGCATGTTTGCCTGACTTTCCTTCTTCTGTTCGTCTGGCAACGTTTTTAAGGGGAAACAACAGCATGTAAGTGCAAATAGTGGTGATCCCCCGCATGCAATTAAGATTTAATTTAAAATGACCCTGTATGTGTGCAATTGAACTGTTTGTGTACTTGTCTGTAAATAAATGGCATGCATGAGACAGTCAAACGCGATTATATGACAGAAGACAGACACAAAGTAGAGTGGCCGTTTACATAGCTGATCTCTGCAGCTGGGACATATTTGATGTAAGCTCCTCCGAATGCATGATGAGGCCCAACTTCTATTAACAGCTCTGCCAATCACTAAAAGTATTTTTTTAAACTTCTTTTTTATTATTTTCACCATAATAAACAAAGAAGAAAAAACAGATCCAAACAGGATCAAACTGAACCCGCCACCCCTCAACTCTTGCCACAGTGCCAATGGTCCTTCCCACCCTGTCGTTCTCCTTCCAACTTTTTAACCGTAGATTTCCAACAGTTTGAGTCTTTGAGGGCACCATTGTTCCCTAAATTCCCCATTCAGATAGGCTAGTGTCTCCCCCCAATCCACAGAGAGGTTCTCAAATGTATTATTGGCGGCATAAGTTGCCCATTCCATCGAGACTATATCCCACATTTTCCTTAACCAGTCTTGCTCTGTCGGAATCGCAGGGGTCTTCCACCTCTAATAGTACTTAAAAGTAAAAGCCCTGCTCATAGGCCTGCTATGAGGTCCTTTGTTTCCTTTTCTGCTTTAATATTGCTTGAATGTTTCTGAGAGCTTCTGTCTCTGAACAATTTTGTGATGTGACTTGGAATACTGTCAACGTGTAACCAGTGTGAATAATATGTTATTGCAAGTTGGAGCTTGCCTGCTGAGGAGTGAATGTTCTTCTGTATCTTATCTCCGGCCTAACTTTAACCCCCTGGGGACAAGATGTTTTCCAAAACCTAGAATTGCAGTGCAATAAAGCAGCCAAATGCAGACATTCATCTCTCCTGATATGGAAAGCTACAATTTCCACCATAACCTCAAAATCCAACCCTGACCCAGCATAAGAAGCACAATTTTACCATGGTTTCTGCAGAGTAGCAAGAAAAACAGCACCATCAATCTCTGGTGTGGGAAGCCTTTGAGCTGCCTGTGAGTAAAGATACAATCATTAGCAACTTTGGGTCACAGCTGCACTTGGTAACAGCAGTAAGGTAAGAACCTTTCCCTGTTAATTCCTACTTTTTAGCTCATTGGTAAAACATATGTCTCAGGAGGATAGCTCAGGGGCAATGTGCTCACCTTGGAAGCAAGATGACGCGGAGCAACACAGGTTCGATCCTCGGGTCCGCGCTTAGAAAACTCTGGGTATTAAGCGTGTTATAAATAACCAATTACAATTAAAATATGTGGTTGACTTCGATGAAACCTTTCACAGAGGACTCTCAAATGAGTCAACTGAGAGTTGGGGCTAAGGTGTGGGTGATGCACAGTTTCCAAATGTTGTTTAAGGCTCTATCTCAGGAGAGAGTGTCAGCATAGCAGAAATATCATCAACACAGAAATAATCACTTTGAAAAGCACACTCATGCTTATAGGAATGTGAGCCTGAGATGATGAGCATGGGGGAAGGCTGGGGTGAAGGGAAAATGTCAAAGATCCCTGGGTAAAGTGTTACTGACAGAGAGCTCAGAGTGAACTGTAAAGTGCTTGGGGTAGAGTTTGAAATGTTTAGAGAGGAGGGGTGAGGGGTCAGAAATGTGAGGCAGATAACTTGAAAAGGGCTTTTCACAAGATACCATTGTATTAACTCAAAATGATTTGACAAATGCCTTACTATATTCACCCTAAAGAGGATTCCCCAGCCTATCAAAATAAACGAAAGGAATCACTCTAACAAAAGGATTCTGTCCTTCACACGTATACATACATCAAACTCATAAAGGGAATGTAGGGCAATTCAAATGTAACAGAAATAAAAGTTATGTTCAACATAAAACGAATAACTGTGTATCCTTGTAACCTGGGTTGGATTGTCTTCCCCAGAGTCAAAGCAACATTTTCATTTACAAATTCAACCAAGAAAGTTCATTTTTGTAACCAAGTTATTATTATACATTTCTTCTTTCTCCAAAAAGTCTTTCAATGGGATTCTGGCAAAATTTCATTTAGACACCCAGTCTTAATCTCTCTTCTTGTAGAAAAGAGTTCAATATAACTTCTTGAGAAACAAAATACGTTCACAATTCTTCTATATCAAAAACAATGCTTTGTCAAGATGATTGTTCAACAATTTATGAAACACTCTTGTGGTCTTGCAATGTCTTCTTCTTCACAACCTTTGACTACAACACAATACGTAAATGATTTATTCCTGGTTCACTAACCTTTCAGCACTACCTCTACAAAGTCCCCATTGTGGTATACTCGCCAGCCAGGACAACAAGCTCCCAACACTACTACAGGTACTTCTGTGGTAAAGTTTACTTCAAACAGTTTGGGAACATATTTGACTTTCAATAACATCAAAATGTACTACTTGTTATTGCAAGACAATGTACTACTTCTGGCAAGACATGATACACATTGCTGCTGTCTGTTCCTTTTCTGTGATTGCCACATGCAAGGCAGGTTATATTCCTCTCCTTCTGAATGCTTTCTATCAGGAGGGCATTTGTCCTGCCACTCTTGTTTTCAAACCTTTACATAAAATACATGCTGGCCATGTATATTTATCACACTGGCTCTCCTTTGGCTTAGACAATGCTTGTTAAAGTATTTTTTCAACTATTGCCGCTTCCTCACTCTGGCAACAGGGGTCATCATGAACAGGCTTCAAAATGGCCCTATCTTGGCTTTGGCAATGTTGGTTATTGTAAACCTGTGTCAGTATTGGCCTTTCTTGACTTTGGCAATGATGGTTATTTTTAACTTATTTCATTCTTGTTCTCTCTTAGCTTTGGCAATAATGTTGGCCATTATAGTAACAATTATAACCTTCCCTTCCTTTCTTGTCTGTTTACAAAGTTCTTATTATGCCACTTCTACTTCTTTCTATCAGTTTGGTATTCATAATCATTATAAATGGCCAGTGGGCGATTGCAGTGCAATCACTGGTTTCTGCATATGTGACCGCTTGCTCCACTACCACAGTGCCTTCTGCCTCCTCTGCTGCCTCCTGCTTCAGTTTTGGAAAGTAGTGTTCCTTGCTCCTAAAACACTCCAGTGCTCACCTGCCACCGGAGCACAGCTTACATTAAGGAGAACTTAGGTCACCAGGGGGGAAGGCTTTTCACAATAACACTTCCTGTCGTGCAAATTCTGAATAAAAGGCCATCAAAGTTGGAGACCATCTCAGGACCTTCATCCTCTCTGTAGCAAGTAGAGGCTTCAGCATCATTGTTTCCCTTATTCTTCTGCTGTGAATGCAACATGGAGACTCTGCAGTCACTCCACCTCCTACTTCTCATGGCCGGCACCTGAGGGGGCATTAAATATTCAAAAGTCCTGCTGAGGTGTCTGTCATTAGAATCACTAGACAGCATATTGCAGTTTAGTGCATCTGAATCCCTCTTCTTTGTCCAAGTTCTTTGGGAATTGTGGGACTTAAAGTCGGAATTGTTTTGATTCTTTCTTGCGTTCTGAATATTGTCTTCAACTTCACTCACTTCACTCTTATCATTCATTTCTTATCATTAATTATACCTTCAAAAAGAGTTTTACAAGGGCTCAGTGGTTGGTTCAAGTTTCAAAGAAAGTTAGCTTTGTAAGTCCACATCTATCATCCTCCTGCTAATTACAAGAGTTTCCTCTACCATAAACATGGGTAACTTTGTGAAGGGAAATCTTACCCTTGACACATGATTGATTCCGATTTAAAGGGAATCAGATTCATAAGTGCCAGTATATGAATGTTCGGTCTCCTA
Organism: Ambystoma mexicanum; assembly: GCF_040938575.1. Taxonomy (NCBI): domain Eukaryota; kingdom Metazoa; phylum Chordata; class Amphibia; order Caudata; family Ambystomatidae; genus Ambystoma; species Ambystoma mexicanum. The sequence goes on from NC_090931.1 coordinate 1,370,832,228, forward strand.
TGATGATTATGACTGTTTACACAGCCAACAAAATGGATAGCTTGGGAAGGGAAACCTCGCTCTGACAACAAGCCATTACATACTCTTGCATCACATACATCTCTCCCTCTGAGTAAGACAAATACTGTGACCCTCCAGATGTAGTCCTCCTATTCCATTGGGACCCTTCTGTCCCAGGTGATCCTCCCAGCTAAACCACCCCCAGGGTTAGGATCAGGTAGCGGCTGCCTTACCAAGGCCATATGGGAGGAGACTTTAGGTATGGTCTTTGTGCAGACTCTGCAGGATTCATCACAGCCGGCTGTCGTCCAACATTGAGGGGACAAGATCAAAGGCAATGGGCTGTTGACAGAGTATGAATACCTGCAGGCAGATGATCAAGTGTTCATGGGACGAGATAAAACACTGAAAGGCAACCACTGAGAAGCTTTTTTGTGGGGTGGGGGTTGAGACAATTTGGTGTTGAGGTTATTGTGAAGGGCAAAGGGGAAGGACTGATCACAGAAAAGTTTAAGGAGTGTGATATTCTGTTTAAATTCTATATTGCATGTATTCCCTGTGTTTCCTCCCTGCTAAAAACCTTGAATGCTGCACCATTACATTCTACATTATGTGCAAGCCTTTATATGGGTGTTTCCTAGACATATTGCTACTTGTAGATGGGTCAATTTAAGTAAAGTTTCCATAATTCTGAAGAAACTTGATTGAGCATAGCTTTTATTTTGGACTACTGCATCACATTCACACTTCTTTGGAGAGTATAGCCTTCCCTCAGACAACGTTACCACAGACGGCAAATAAGTTCTATCTCTTGGCTGTATCAGTTTTACCTTTATGATTGGTATCACTGTTGGTTTGTAGAAGTGTGGGTGCTGAGTATGTGGTTTAGCCACTATCTGCAAAGTCATTTAATCACAAGATGCCAAAAAAGTCTGGATGTCAATGTTGGCAGTTTAATCTTAAAACATAAGTGATATCTGAGTTGGGGATTGGTGGCTGGTAATTCAAATCCTGATTAAATCCACTTCTGATCTGTATTATAAATCTGTCAACTCTGTGAGCCCAAGCACCCAATGGACAGGATGTATGTATTCTCCTTACAATGGCTGTGTCTGCTGCCCCCTTTGTGAAGCTGGGTAATACTTCCTTCCAGCAGGACAGCCCATCAGCAGTACCTCTCCTGAGACACAGGAATCAAAGAGCACATTCTAAACAAAAGAACTGGCCTCACACCGGGGTGTTGTATACAAAAGTGCCTTTTATCCTTTTGGTCTGAGAAGTAGGCAGGGTTAGTGTAGTCAGAGGGAGCTCAGCACAGTTGGGGATTGATTCTTCCATCTTGTTTCTCTCTGTACCTCTTTCCTCCATTGTGTTTAGCACAAAGATTGGGTATGATGCAGTAAGGCAAAGACTACTTGTCACTAATACAGGAATTGTATCCATTTCATTGGGTGTGCTTGTGTCCAATCCCCTGTGGACATATCCCTATTCAAGAGGGGATCTCACACCGCTTCTTTAATTCCCTTTTGGCCGTCCATGCCACAGAGAAATAATTACTTTAGACAACTTTTGGGAGAGTAGATTTTTACATAACCCTCTACCAGTGAGGTAAGGATTTAGTGTTAGAAGGCATAGGAAAGCTCTGCCACCTAACCACTCCCATGGAGGATTGGAGATGACCTGCGGCTGGAGCACAACCCACCTCTCTGTGTTGTCAGAAAAAAAATTATCTGGACTGAACACAAGTCTAATCTTAGACTGAAAAGTAGTAAACCACCAGTGGCCCTACATTTAGACAAATCAAGACATCATATTGCCAAATGCAGTTCATCATTTTGGAACAGGTTATTATTCCAGAGAGAGGAGGCAATATTAATCAAAGGTTATGACAGAGATAGATATACAGGATTGAAAGGTTAGATGCTATGGATGAATATCGAGTGGAACCTTGCATGCTTTCTGTAAAATGAAAACCAGAGAAGGACTTGAATGTTTGATGTAATGATTGGACTATTCTTTAATTCTCACACATTTTTGGCTGAGATGACACATTGCATAATGTACATAATCTGTCAAATGTATTGGGATAGATTTGGGAAGTACATGATTTGATTTGATTGGGGTAACTATGAAATGTACTTTAGAGGGTATTAAGGCTTATGATGTATGTAATTAGACCTGCAATAATTTTTTAACACTGTGTTGATATTAACAAGTTTTAAATTAATATATACCATTTGATGGAACATATTTCACAATGTGTGTACAAGTACCATAAACGTGTAGACTATACGAATAACCACCCGTTTGGAATGTTTAAATATGATTGATGTTATTGCAATTGGTTATTTATATATGTACCATCTGATGCAACATACTTCATACAATTTGTGAAATAGTATCATATGTTTTTCTGAACATTTATAATAATAACCACCATTTTGTAATGTTTTAATAATATGATTGATGACATGAGTGTACTCAATCTGGTTGGGGAATTTGAGTGGTACTCTAGCAATGTGTCCAAAGATGCTTTCCATACTACAAAGATGGTTGTGGGACGTAGCAATAGATCATTACACCGCCTGACATCAAATGCCATGTGATGAGCGGCCATTTATGATTAAATGCGTACACTGGTTTTCCTGTATTTTTTTATTACACAAATTTGACATCTTTGTTTTTTTTTTATTGTTTAAAGCATGGACCTAGCTTGAGAGCAGCAGAGCACTGTACAGAGTGTGGATAGCCGGTATTTGAGCAGGCATCTTTGAACAGTAATGCAGTATTGTGAGGTCTGTGCATCAGAATGTGCATCCATTGGAATTAGCCTTTTAAACGTGATGATACAACAATATCATGTGTGTGTTTACTTGGCACAAACTTCTATGGGATTGGGGAGGTTAAGCATTCCCCTGTTAATTTGAATTAAGATACCTTACATATTACGAATATGGCTTAGGGACGTAGCAATACCTCTTCACGCTATGTGACGTGAGCAGCCATTTTCATTTAAATACATGCTCACTTCATTACAGTGGTTTTCGAGGGTATCCGGTCATTTCATCGACAACCATATCCTCTAAAAAAAAGCATTAACAAAGCATCTAATGCATTTTTTTAGATGGTAAAGGGTTTAGTTGAATAAAAATGGGTTTTAAAGGTTAAAAAAAGGGGGTGGAGTGGTCCTCAGTAAAAACAAAAAATATGAAAAAAAATGCATTAGATGCTTTTCTAATGCTTTTTTTAGATGGTATGGCATTAGATGCTTTGGCTGTCGATGGAATGACTATAAGCCGTTTTCCAGTGACTTTGAGGTCTGGATATTAGGACCAACATCACTACTGAGGTAAATAACATTTCTGAAGGAAGGGGTTCTTGGAATATTATGACAAGGCAACTGAGAGTAATTATTTTCCCTTATTTGATAGATTGTGATTGAGGATACTTAATCCAAAGAAGGATGGATTGTTAATTGTACCTGAATAGGGTAAGAACACCTAATTGTCCCTGAATAGGGTAAGAACACCTTTGCAGCTTTTCATAAATGTTTCATTTGGTTGTAGTGTTTATGACTTGATTTTGTGTTTACAATGTTTTCCTGTATCTACATTGATTAGGGACTTTGAATAGTAAGGTTAGTACATTTGCTTGAATTATGCACTAGCAATTAAAAGCCATACATTAATTATAAATTAATTATTCTTAAAATGAGTAATTGAACTTTCGGTTGTTATTATTTTTTAGGAATGCAGTTTTTACATAATTATCTGAAGAAGGACAAGTTGTATGTCTGAAACACATCAGAATAGATCACAAATAAGATTTCTCAGAAAACTGAGTTGCTCTAGAAAACTGAAAACTGTTGATAAGATTTATTACTGATTTTGATGGCTATTGTCATTACATGTGTGCATGTATCATTTTCATTATCTGCAAAAAATTGTTCTTCATTCAACATATCTTTTGATAATGAGTGAAATTCAAAGAAATTCACAGTATTCAATTATTTGTTGTCTGAATGTGGTTACTGAAATTTGTATTCTCGATTTAATTGTGTGGAAGGTCAATCTAAATGATGTGCCAATGGATTCCACATTTGCAATGATGGGAATGTCATGCTCTAGTATTCACAGGTCCTGTTAGCTAGGGACCTCATCTATTGAGCACCTGAAGTTCATTGACATTATTTGATGTTAAAAAAGTCTTTTAAAATAAAAAGAAATAGAATGCAGTACATTGCAACCCTCATATTCTGCTTTTTAACTAACCATGTCCTTCAAATGTCTTTAATTCCTATTCCACTGTCAGGCTGTTGAGCATTGGGCACAGGTTGATAGCTCCATTCAATGACTAGACCTGTGGAAATAAGGGAGACATGTATTTGTCTAGGTTTTAAAGAAACTCTGTTCTCTGTGGAGAAATGTTATTTAATTCCAAATTAAATTAATCTTTACTTGGCTTTGAATATGAGGAGGGAAAAGAGAGTCGGGTGAACGGGTTCCTCTGTTTTGTGAAAGGGGGCTGTTGTGGATGAGGAAGATAATACAAAGGACAAAAGGTGCCAAAACTAGCTACTCTACTTCCGCACACACAAGGTGGTCAGTGACTAGAGCCCATGAGGCACACAACAGCTGTCAACAATTGTGTATGCAGCCACAAACCAGGTACATTTAGAAAAAACACATATTTCAATCAGTATACACTTCTAACACAAAGATTAAAATTAATAAAAATCAAGCCTGACATGTATAAAGAATGATTTATTCACAATGTGTACTGGAGAGAGCGCTGGAACAGAAAAGAAAACAAACTCCCCAATTTTGTGCTATCAAACAACTCCCCTCATGTGGGGACTCAGAAATTTGAGGTTTTGATGGAGTCATGTGCAGGGGAATCTCTGTGTCCCTGAGGAGAACAATCTGAGATAGCTGCAAGAATGCAGATCTGGTATGACCTTGTAAACGGAAAGCCTGAATTTTTCTCTCTGAGGACAGAGTTCAAAGGCAATCTGAAGGAAGGAAGGAGCCTGCTCCTCAGATGGGTCTCTCAGACTGTGGAAGGTCAGCCAATACCTCGTCAAGATTGTAGAGAGCTGTCACCCCCCTCAGGGTGCTGAGAGTGGAGGGAGAGCAAGAATGTGTGGTCGCCACAATATCTTTTTAACACTGACCATCTCACCCTACCGTTTCATCCCCTTTTTGCTTATAGATCATATGCTTCCAAATTGCCCACACTCCACCATTATTCGTTCCACTCTCCCTTGTATTGACCCTTTGATATCTGATTTCATCTACGTGCACATACTCCTATGACTTATAAAGTTGTTTCTTGCTTTTTGAAGCAGGGTCTGCCATCAATAACCATGTTACGGTCTTGATTGACCACCTTAGTTTTGAATTTAAACATGTGATGCTCAAGATGATGGGACAAACACATTGAGACATGGTCAGTAAAACACTTACACACCCACTAAACAGCATGGAACTACATTCACCACATGCTGCAAAACAATGCAACAACATGGATTGTCATTACAAATAAACATATAATGAAAATGCACATAATGTGACATTAACCCCCTCTTCCAAGGGCTGTAAAGGAGGGGTAATTGCCTGGCAGTCCAAGGTTAAGGGCCCGAGCAATTTGAGGCCAGTTAACAAGGGCTCTGGGCCGTTCCCCCGTTCAAGCATTTGGAACTGGGTTTAAGGCGATTAGCACCCCAGGTTACCAAAGCGGTAACCCGTGTTGCAGAAAACAAAAAGTATTTTCATTCATTGAATGGGATGCCGTGCGGGTCCCGATCAATGGATGAAAATACTGATCTTAAATGGCAGACATGGTCATAGAAGGCGGGGCTCAGTATGGAGCCCTTCTTCTATGACCATTGCCACTGGAAAAGGGAAGTTGCTCCGGCAGCGGCGGATGGCTGCCACCGCAATCAGGTAAGTGGAGATGGGGACGGCGGATGGGGATCTTTAAAATAAAAATATTAAAGATAAAGGAGAGGGAGGAAGGAAGATGGTGGCCTGGGGCACGGAGGCAGCCTGCAGGTTATGTGCAATATGGACTGAGATTATATGTATCAGCCCTCGATCCACGGAACCTGATTTTCTGTGCCCCATGCCCTAGGGGGCTAATTTATGATAACTGGAAAATATATTTCTAACACATACATTTAACCTACCAAACCCAACTTGGAACAATCCTTCCCAAACAAAAAATAAGTACCCACACACATGAAAAATTAATCCTTGTACACCTCCTAAATTTCCTGAATTGTCTGGACCAATGCCGACTGGGCTTCAATATCAGCCTCCAAGATTAGATTGTATTTACACTTTTGACTCATTGAGCCTTTTATTACAAGAGACTTACGTACAAACAGTAAAAAGGTATACACAAAAAAGTTAATTACCCCCCAGACCATCGCATGCAATTTCCAAAACACATAATCTACATCATTTCAGGAAACTTGCACCACATAATTGGTCATAATTAATGTTCCCACGCTTCAAAACAGAACATTAGATGGCCCACTCATCACATACATAAAAGAACTATAAAGCTCCTTTAAGAAATATACTTATGTCTGTTGTTATCAGCAGTGCATGCCAGGGATGGACATCATCATTCAACTGCCTATGCCATAAAGCTCCACCATGACCCCAGACGAACCAAACAACCCCTATTATTCACTGCACCTACCCTCATTCTAGTTCAGTGTCCACTATACAATAATAATGTAACCAGAGGCCAGTGTTCATGGTTTGCAACCATGGCAAGTCTCCAAATCCATGGAGCATAGGCATCAGCCGTGCTGCATTCCCCAATAAGCAAATCAGAGTACACATTTGCGTTTGCCGAGTGTCAGGCCCACTACCCAGACACCAAGTGCACATCACTATTTTTTTTCCACTTACATTCTTACACGTTGGAAAAAAAAACACAACACAACACAACACATATTCCCAAAAACATGCCTGCAGGTACTTGCTAATGCTCATCAGACAAGTGTGTTGCAATCTAGTCCACCAATTCAGGCTGTAACCACAGGCAAAATAGTTTTCCCTGTTCATACCTACTGCTTTGTCCATGCCGCATGCCACAATAAGCAATTTACAGTACACATTTCTCCTTGCTAACACCCACACCCATTGCCCAATCACCAGAGTTATATGACTTTGTTGCGTACTTACTATTTATACTTAAAACACATACTGTCCAGTTCCTGCTGGTCCCCCTTGTACATATTTGCTGCAATCCCATCCATCACTTCAACCTGTACCCACAAGCACATTTGTTTTTCCCTTTCAAACCTATCCCAATTTCAAAAAAACCTTGCCACATAGCTGGTCCCTTGTGCACATGGCCACTTTAAACCCATTGGTCATCCTTCGTGGTTATGGCCATTATCCAGATTGTCTGGGTCATGACCTTATGCCATGACCCAGACAATCTGGCCACTGCCCATGGCCAAAGACTATACCTCAATCATGAAGAAAATGCAGTGTCCCTTGATAACATCAAAACAGTACTCCTGATGTGCTAAAGTTCTACACTCAGTGTTCCCGCAAAATGACCTTTTGAGGACCACTTATCATATATAAATACACAAATACCCAAAAATAATAACAACAATATTTTGTTATCATACCTGTGGCTACAGTTCATTGACTTTTATCATAGCCGCAGTTACAAAAAGTTAGATGAGAATGGGACTGACTTTTGTACTACTATACAACTTGAATAATCAGTACAGAACAACAATGCTCATGTACGTATATGAAATAACTGAAAAATAATAAAAATATGTAACAATAAACTAGGTAAGTTAACATTCCACACAACACAATATAAAACCATAATTGAAAAAACACACCCTAAAATACATTATATTGTACATCTAAAACTACCCTACAATTCCTCCTTTTCATATTAATTTTGTTAAACTATTTTGTTCTATTTCTCTTTAAAGTCTCACCTGCTCAAAAGTCTGAAAACACACATACAAAATAAAAAAAATACTCTAATACCTACCAAGTCTCTGACCATGGCATTTGGCAATGGCCAGGGATTTTTTTACCCCCAACGAGAGTTTACCTAAACAATGAACTTTCAAAAAAATATAAAACACTGACACCCCACACTATATAGACACGCATACTGAACTACACATACCTACGGCTATCTTTAGTCTTTTGTTGCCTCGAATATAGCCACAGATATTGTCAAAACTGCAGGCAAAAAAATGCTTCCCTGCCCTCTAGGCCCTCACCAATTGCCCCCTACATCTGTGCCATCTCTCCCCACTCCCAGAGGGCCTACTCACCTCCTCTGTATCCTCCTTTTCACTACAGAACACACGCTGCTTCTGTGATGCAGTTTGCATCGATATGTTGGCTATTCGTGCCTATAGCCGAGGCTACGGAAAGCTTTGTGCTGCAACCTCGGTCCCTATGCCCCCTCCAACTCCCACCTCTACCCTGATGACATGTGTATGTTTTCTGACCTACAAATTGCTTTTTACTGTGTTTAATGTTCCCATAACCTCGGCTATAGCTGTGAATATCTCTTGCATCGACAGAAAAACAAGATGGCGGTTGTTTCGTTTCTGAAAACCATGATCCTGCAAATGCATCATGGGAGATATAAATATATTTTTTGTGAGGACAGGGTACCCCATTCTCTGTCAAATTTTAAAATAACCACTGCACGGTAAAACCCCAAATCACAAAAGGATTGCGAGTCAATGGTTTGTGCCCAAGTTGTTTCAGACCTGGTCCAAATCCGTCCAGTGGTTTAGTCTGTGCGTTTTGGCATGAATTTACCTTTTTTGTCTATGGGAAAATGAAAGGTAAGTAGTCCGCAGTTTAAAAAAATAAATGATTTATGCTTAATAACTTTTTAATTTTTAACAAATCTTTATGAAACTTTGCAGTCTGGGTGGGCCCACAGACTTTTAATAACTTTCAAAATTCTGGCCAAATCTGTTACTCGAATCTTTTTTTTAGAATAGAATTTTGAGGGGTTCCTATGTATATCACCTTAACTATAAGGCGGCTATCGCTGCCCTAAAATATATATATGTATATATGGGCAGTAGTCTTGCAAAAATGTATTTGAAGATATATTGAGTGTAGTTTTTGTACACACTTACTATAACACTAATAACTCTTTATGAATGGTAGAAATACATGTAGATACTTTGAAAAGTTAAGTAAGATTTTTAAGAATACAGCTATTTGGGTGAATATAGTTGCACAATAGTTTTTTTAAATTATTTTACTTTGTACACTTGACATTGTTTTGAAGAGCCAAATTGTTTGCATTATTAATGTTAATAGTGTATGGAATAAAAAAAAACTTCAAATTCAAGGAAAAAACGTTAGTTGCATGGACGTTAAGGTGAGCAATACATTGTAATAAAACCTTTGAAATTCAAGGAAAAGACTTTAGTTGCAGGGACGTTAAGTTGAGAACCAAATGCAACATACCCCCTGAAATTCAGCTAAACCCACTTGAACTTCTCGCCCCCTGTTGCGCAACCTATGACCACAAGGATGACATGACAGATCCCATCCCTAATTACAGGTTGTATGAGAACACTGATGACATTACAAATCACATCACTGATGCCATCACTGGTGAAACACTAATTACATTGTATATTACTGAGAAAAAGCACAAAAGTGCCTACACTTCTCTGCGCCAAAGTAGATAAATAAAGAATTCCAAACAAGCGTTGTTTCTGATGAAAATAATTCTTTGTTTATTTTTTGCTTTGATAAAGGTAAAGCCCTTCTTGGATGACATGTGTTTCGGCGACTGCGCCTTTCTCAAATCCGAGCTATTCATATTGATACAAATGAAAAAAAAAAAAAAAACATGAAGTGCATATGTAACTTGCAATTCAATTATTTCACAAATACTAAAAAAATGTACTTTCTTGTGTTTTAACCCCACACCATGAATCTCCAGAAACCATGCTTGTAACAATACATGACACCTCGTGCTTTCTAGGTAAAAACTATATTGTTTGCGTGTGTCAGTGTTGCAGGGCCAAGGAAGGGGGGAGGGTGGAAATAAAGTGCTTTTTATCGTTATTATATTGTTGACCTGTATACTATTTAACAATATTCTATCTATGTTTCACTCTATGTAAAATACCAGAACTGCTATTATCTTGTTACCTGACACTCATAGTACTGTACAATCACAGTTCTTACCCTTTTTAGTAAGGTTGCAGTTTACCCAATGTAGTGTAATTTTGCCGTCCTATTATTGACTTTTACGTCCTGGGTTCAATCCCACCTACACAAAAAAGCCATAGATGTTTGTTTACAACCATATATTAACATTAGGATTAAATCTGTCATTATTCAAAAATCAGCGTTATAACTTGGCTTGGCTCCATGTTTGTGTGCCCTTTGAAAAAAATATATATGATCAGGCTGTTGCCACCACTAGTGTTGATGAGCATATACAAAATTATTGTATTTATATATATAACCAGGCTGTTGCCACCTCTAGTGTTGGTAAGCATATACAAATCTTACATTCATTGTACCAATGCCTCTGCACAAAAGCCTGTTTTGATCGAGCTGCCGGCTCCTGATCGCCGTGTACCCCTCATGTCATGCGTAATCCGAAAAAAGCGCCCATTTCCTTGCTGTCTTTGTAAAGAAGACAGCAAATACAATCTCCTAGCATGATTCTAAAACGTGTCTGCAGCCGTGGGTGGGCTTCCCACCTATTCTCAGGGCTTATCTACAAATTCATTTTCTCCTGCTCCAGACGGAGTAGAGGAACTCAGTGTCTCCGTGGCCTACACTCATGCGACAAGTCTTAAAACAATAACAAAGGAATACAATAGACAAGGCAAGAACCAAAACTACAAGGAACAAACAATAACAGGTTGCAAAGGTACAAGCATATGATATATTTTCCAAAAAGTTCCTCAATGTAAAAAAAAAAAAATGGTATATTACTAATTACATCAATAATGGAATTAGACATGATAATGGTACTGTTTATTTCTAAAGCGCCTACGCACAAGGCAAGTGTTTCAAAGCACTCAAAGAGGAAGGGAACATGGGCAAAAAACAACAGTCATTCAGAGCCCTTGACATTCTGAAACAATGATAGTCTGTGCAGGCAGAGTAAGTGCATATATTACAATTACCAGTTGAGACAGCAGCAAATAGGTCTGACTCAATTCTGCGGTTTTGTCAAGCTCTATTAATGAGGTCAGACAGACGATCTTCAGGCAAGGTGAAATTGGATCGCGCAAGTGCATCAACAGTTACAGGGGACACTCATTTCTTCTTTTGGAAAGTTCTCCTGTAAACACTCAAGTGTGTTTGCCATTTCTGTCAAAATGAAAAAAATAGTGTTTTTTCCTTATAATACATGTTTATATAATGAATGCTAATAATGAATGAATAAATACAGTGTACTTACTGTTTGGTGAGATATTATTTTAGAATAAGCGCTTGGTGTATGTCAGTCTCTATGAACAGTTGTATTGGAGTGCTAATATGAGGTGTACACTTATGGTTTATGCTTGGTGCATTCCATTATATTGTGTGTTATAAATACAAAATTAATAGCAAATTTTCAAGTAATCATTTGTACAAAAAGGTATAGTTGGGTGCAGTAAATATAGGTAATGCTGCTTTATTTATGTGTGTTTGTTGCTTGATGCATAGAACATTTGTGTGCTTCTAGGCTTTGTGAATTCTACCTCCAGTCCGTGGACATTTGTATTGTCCTTAGACTTTACAGCTGCTACATTGTGGTGAGAATAATATAAGGAACGTGTAGCAGATTAAGGGTGCACTGGTAAAAACCTATGCAATTCAAAGAAAAATCTTTGTTAAAGGGACGTTATGGTTAAGTTGCACTAATAAAAGCCTATGAAATTCAATGAAAAAACATTGTTAAAGTGACGTTATGGTTAAGCTGCACTAATAAAAACCTATGAAATTCAGTGAACAAACTTGGCTAAAGTAAAACCAACAAAAACATTGAAATTCACCAGTTATGAAAAGCTAAGCAACCATAACTCACACTACCACCGTGCACTGATAAAACTAACACCCAGGACTTTAAAGATGACATGTGAAAAATGACATTGATGACATCACTGATGACATCACATATGTAGTCCACTTGTTTTTGTTCACTGACAAATCTAGGCCTGGTGATTTTCTTTACTGACAGTAAGAATTTTAAAACTGAAAATATGCTTTATATCTAGATATTAGCCTTGTCCTATGTTGTTAAGATACTTTCCAGAGATTTTGGTCTCAGCTCATGGTGCGCATACATGGGGAATTAAGCACACCTTAATAGCACAATTCATGTGTATGCCTCATAATAAACTGTAATATTATCCCCATTTTCTAGTGATACTCTTTCTCTCCTTCTTACTGGAGTTGCACTGTATGTGCCTCAAATTCCAATGCATTGTGTCTCTGTATATGTATTCTTTGCACTAACACCAATGTGTAGTAAGTCTTGTGTTGTTAGCTATTCATTTCAAGTTTAACAGTAGACAAAATCCTGATAGCCTTGCAATAATTATTTTACTGACCGATATGACCAGATTCAAAATATTGCACTGCTGTGGTGCATGCAGCAACTATGTCCTATGTGTATGCATTATTAGGATTTTTTTTAACAATAACACTCCAATATAATATTTTATTTAAATGAGTACATGTTTGAAAACATTAAATAGTTCATAAGAGTCCCCCGATCATCTGTAATATGTTGTTACCAACACTGTACACACAACCTCTTCTACCAACTTTTCATCAGAATTATTGTGATATGTGATGTCATCAGTGATGTCATCAATGTCATTTGTGATGTCATCATTGATGTCCTGGATGTGAGTCTTACCAGTGCACAGTGGTGGCACGAGTTAAGTTTGCTCAGTTTACCATAACTGGTACATTTCTGGGTGTTATTTTGGTTTTACTTGCTACCATAACGTCCCTTTAACAAACTGTTGTCACTGAATTGCATAAGTTTATGTTAGTGCAACTTAACCATAACATCCTTTACCAAAGTTGTGTCACTGAAATTCATAGGTTTTTACCAATGCACTCTTAATTTGCTAAAAGTATGAAAGTCCACAGACAGACAGCATTCACAAATCCCAGAAGCACAGGGGATAACAAAAAATGTTCTACCCTTCCACAAACAAACACATATACACATATACATAAAACAACATTACTTATATTTAATACACCCAAATATAACTTTTTGTACGAAATCCAAATTTCAAAATGTACAAATTATGTTAACACACAATATAATCAAATGCACCAAGCACAAACCATAACTGTACACCTCATTATATCACTACAGTACAACTCTTCCTACAGACTCACATACACCAGGTGCTCATTCCAAAACAACCTCTTACCAAATAGTAAGTACACTGTATTTATTTTTCTATATTATCATTCATTATGTAAACATTTCTTATAAACAAAAAGTATTATTATTTTTTTATTTTCACAGAAATGGCAAATACACATAAGTGGTTGGAAGAAAACTTCCCAAAAGAAGAAATGAATGATGGTAACTCTAATGGTAAACAATACATATTTCAATATAAACAGCACATACTTTACATGAAGAAGCAATACCCCAATTTAATTATGGAGAATCCCAAGAATCACAAAGACAATCCCTTTCCCCAACTGTCCCCCAACAGACTTCACTGGCTCCCAGTTGCAGCGTGGATTACATTTGAATCCCTCTGCACTCGCGCGATCTGAATGACACCTGGCCTAGTAGGATCATTGTCTGTCTCCCCTCTGTTCCCCCCCTGCCTCATCGTGCCTTGAAACACTTGTGTATAGGCGCGTTACAAATGCCATATCATATCATATCATATCTGCATCATCCACAAGGATATCTGGGCCCGGGTACCCCACTACCTTTGACTTTATCTCTCCATATACTACCCCCCCCAGACCACTTTAAAGGCACCAACTTCTTGTCTTTAAAACGTTTTGCTAGGCAGAGGGCAGGAGGTTGCTCACTTTCCTCTCCGGGCTCCCTCCTTTAGAATTGCCTCCCCCTGGGCCATGAGCAGAATCATCTGAAATTCTGGAAGCTCCTTAAGAATTTCCTCTTTTCCTCCTCCTTCCCTCCTCCTCTGCTAATCTCACAGTGGCTGAATCGGTGTCCTTGGCCCTTATGCATCTTCAGGGCCTTGACCTCCCACACCAATTCTTCCCATCTCCTGTCTTTCCACAGCACTTTGCATCTGCATACCCTCCTCTCTGGAGACTTGCACTTCGACCTCTCGCGGGCCAGGCTGTGTAGCACTCAACAATCTAGCACTTTGTCCATGGTTCACCCACAGGCTCAGACTCCCCAGCACTTACCCCCTCTTCCCTCTTCCCCCTCTTGCACTTGCACATTCTGAATACTCACAAGGCATAATAGGTTCGACCCCTCCCTCTTTCCCCTCTGCTCTTAAATATTGTGTTATAATGTTGTAATGTACTTCCCAATCTCCCTCCCTCTATGCCCTGTGTAAAAGGCAAACAATAAATTCAAATACAACTACCTGGTGGGCAGAGGTTCAGAAGGCCAGACTAGTATCTTGGAACATATTAACCTTCTGGACAAGCCAGACCACTCAAGGTAGCTTGGAGGCGGTCAAGACTAGGGGCCTCATTACGACCCAGGCAGTAGGGGGTTAATGGCGCCGGTAGAGCTGCCGGCGCTGTTAACCCCCTACCGCCTCATTACGAGGTCTGGTTGTGGTTCCCGCTAAGGACGCCTGGTAAAACCAGGCATCTGTAGCGGGTCCCACGAGCAGACCAGGATGCTAACAATGGGCCCGTCATTAACGGGTCCATTGTTAGCATCCTCCACATTCCCATTGAGCCCTATAGGGGCTCAATGGGAATGGGGATGTACCGGGTCCGGGTTCCATGAATGGGGAAATACTGGGCCCTCCAAAGTGGGAATGGTCCTGGATTTTCCCCATTCAAGGACCTGGACCCGGTACCCGGTATTGGGGTAGCCAGGCCGCTAAAAGTTGTAATGAGGCCCTACGTCTTAGGAGGGGTGAGGGTGACTGAAAGACGTCAATGAGCACACAGAGCTGTATATATATATATATATATATATATATATATATATATATATATATATATATATATATATTACATGGCCACGTTAGTGGCCATGTAGTTATGGTTAAGTTGCTGTTTCCATAGGAAGAGCACTTTTTGGGCGGCTTATAACTTCGCTCTCCCTGGACGGATCCTCACCAAACTTTGCAAAAAAAGTAGTTTGGTGAGGATTCGTCCAGGGCGTGCAAAGTTATAGGGGGGGTCCCAAAACTTTTTTTTTTCCCATAGACATAATGGGAAAAAAATGTGCGCACGGCTACAGCCCGAACCGCTGGACGGAATTACACAAAATTTGCGGCAGGAGCGGCGGCCTGGTCCTAAAAGCGTGCTTTTGTAAATTTGGTGTAAATCCGTCCAGTAGTTTTTTAAAAAATGAACAAAATGTAAGGCAAAAAAATTAGTGATATCTGCGTTCGCTTCGCGGACGGACTTCTCTGTTCGCTCCGCGGACAGCACCCCGATTGGCCCGTGGGCTTGCGTCATGTCCTCGGACATGCGACGTGTTCGCTGATTGGACGGCGAGGGGCGTGGAGCGCGTCAGATTTTCTGTGGCGCCCGCCATCTTGTATTCGCAGTCGACCGCGTACAGCGCAGTGAAACGTGGATAAAAAATTGTATTTAGTGCCGTGTGTTGGTGTGTAAGAGTGTTTGGGGAGGGTGGGGGAGTACGAGATAGGTTCAATGCTTTGTTTTTTTATGTGCTAGACCTTTTTGTTGCGTTCGATTTGTCCGCGGAGAACACGGCTGTTCTGACATTTTGTAAATAAACTAAATGGTGGGGTGTTTAGAGGACGGAGTATGTGTCATTTTTGTTCACAAGGAAGGTAAAAATGAGCTATGAACACTCGCGGTGCACTTAATTGTTCGTAAATACACAAACTGGGGGTGTCCTCCGGACGCTGTCCGGATTGTAATCTGTCTAGTTGAATGTGTTCTAAGAACACTCGCAGTGTCCCGAAATGGTTGCAATTACACAAAATGGGGGTGTTCTGAGAACGTTTTTTGTATTGTTCGTTGTCAGGGTGAAAGTGTTTTAAGAGCACTCCTTTTGTCCGCTAATAGTACAATTTCCTAGGGGCGTCAAGCGACTTTTTGTCCACTAAAGAAACGATAAATCCGGCTGGTGTGCGTCGACATTATGTGATAATCCTATGACTGGCGCTATTGACCTGGCTGACTTGCTTTTGCGACACTAAATCATATCTCCCGCCACTAAGCCTGATATTATCAAAGCATTCATATTCCCCGCCTCTCTCTCCGTGACGTTACAGGGTGCGTCATGAAACGCGCCTAGTTGTCTGCAGTAGTACGCGACTTTACACAGAACCCGGAAGACAACACACATTATGTCACAACACAGCGGGCCGCAATTCAGAATATGAAACTGTGATTTAAAAGCAAAGAGCAAGATTGTAAATGTTGTAAAGTACATTTATTTGACATCAAATGTTTAGAGAATATTCAGCAATTTGCATTTGTCTTTGTTGTCGATGACATCACATGGCTGGCTTTCCCTTTTTATCCTTTACTGACATATCGAAGCCACATAGTTTTCTGCAGTAACAGTCAGGAAGTAAAAGTTGAAAAGGTACTATATTTGTAGACTTGGGTTCCTGTCACATCATATATGAAACATGTACGTAGCGGAAGATACAGGCTTGAAAGAGAGGAATCCTTTCTGTGCATGAAGATAATCATTATGGTATCAGCACTTTGTCATAGTTTTAGTTTTTATTACTCTACCTTCCCTCTATATGCTCATAGTTGTATACATTATAGTCACTCTCCATAGAGTGAATGGGAATTTTTTTTTGCTCGCGTCTACAGGCCAAACCGCTGGACGGATTTCCACCAAATTTGGACCAGGATCAGCGGCTTGGCCCCGAAAGTGTGCTTTTGCAAATTTGGTGAAAATTCGTCCAGTAGTTTTTTTTTTTAAATGACCAAAAAGTAGGTTAAAAAAAATTAGTGATATCTGTGTTCGGTTTGCGGATACACTTCCCTGTTCGTTCCGCGGAAAGTGTCCTGATTGGCCAATCATGTTGCGTGATGTTCGCAGACATGCAAAGTGTTCGCTGATTGGACGGCGTGGAGCGTGAAGCGCGTCAGATTTTTGGTAGCGCCCGCCATATTCGATTCGTGGATGTCCCGGACAGCGCAGTGAAACTTTGTTCAAAATGTGTATTTTGTAGAGTGTGTTGGTGTGTAGGAGTGTTTGGGGAGGGTCGGAGTGTGTGAGATAGGATGAAAGTTGTGTTTTTATGTGTTAGACGTTCTTTTGTGTTCGATTTGTTTGCAGACATCACAGGTGTTCTGAAATTTTCTAAATAAACTGACTAGGGGGTGTTCTAAGGAGTCAAAATGTGTTTGTTTTGTTCGCAAGCAAAGTGAAACTGTTCTAAGAACACTCGCGGTGTCCGGGGAGTGTTCGTAGGTGGTGTACTGAGGACGCTGTCCGTATTGTTCTCTGTCAAGTTGAATGTGTTCTAAGAACACGCGCGGTGTCCTAAAATGTTCGCAAATAAACAAGATGGGGGTGTTCTAAAGACGTTTTTTGAGAACACTCCCGGTGTCCTGGAATGTTCGTAGGGGGTGTCCTGAGGACGCTGTCCGTATTGTTCTCTGTCTAGTTGAATGTGTCCTAAGAACACTTGCAGTGTCCTGAATTGTTCGCAAATAAACAAGATGGGGGTGTTCTGAAGACGTTTTTGAGAACACTCCCGGTGTCCTGGAATGTTCGTAGGGGGTGTCCTTAGGACGCTGTCCGTATTGTTCGTTGTTAAGTTGAAAGTGTTCTAAGAACTATCGCGTTGTTCTGAAATGTTCGTAGGGGGTGTCCTGAAAACGGTGTCCGTATTGTTCGCTGGCAAGCTCAAAGTGTTCTAAGAACACTCACATTGTTCGCGGACATTAAAAGTTTCCCATAGATCATAGTTGAAATGTTTGACTCTATGGATGTGATATGCTGCGGTGGTGTTTGCCAGGGCATAGAGTCTTGGGTGCATGGCCATTTGGCCATGCACCCAAGACTCTATGCCCTGGCAACAACCACCGCAGCATATCACATTCATATTTGTTTATAAGTTTGGGTGAACAACAAATGTATAAGGAAGAAAGGTATTAGATACTATGGATGTGATGTGCTGATATGGTTGTCCTTATTATTGTATACTTACTGTTTGGTCTAGTAATGGGAGTCCATGTTTTTTTTCTTCATTTCTGTGATAAAAGAAAATAGCATGTTAGTATTAGTATTTTGTAACGACTTATTACATTGTATAAGCAATATACTTTTATTTTATTTCGTAGAGTACAAATAAGAGTACTGTGCAATTTGCTCAATTTCTGTATTTGTTGCTAAAATCATTGGGTCTGTGGGAAAAAAAAAAAATCCATGTTGGATTTTAAAAAAAAACGTTTTCTGTTATGCTACAGTTTATTTGTTTGTTTGTTTTCAGTGTTCACTTGTTGTTTCTGGCTAATGCTTTGTACTTTGCTTTGTTATATTTTTTTTGGAGCAGTAACAGATTCTTCTTTTGTTTTGATATTATAAAATTTTGGAGCAGTTAGATACCAATTGGCATATTCTAACTGTCTATTTTTTTAATATATTTTAGTGGTTTTGATTTACCTATTTGGATATTGTTAAATTTTGGGACAGTTAGATACCAATTGGTGTATTCTAACTGTGTATTTTTTGGCCTAATTTAGTGGTATTCATTTATCTGATTAGTTGTTGTAGAATCTTTGAGCTGTTAGATAGCTTTTGGAGTATTCTAACAGTTTATATTATTTTAACACAAATTTATAATTTTGGGACAGTTAGATACCAATTGGCGTATTCTAACTGTGTATTTTTTGGCCTAGTTTAGTGGTATTCATTTATCTGATTAGTTGTTGTAGAATCTTTGAGCAGTTAGATAGATTTTGGAGTATTCTAACAGTTTATATTTTTGTAACGCAAATTTACTTAAAGCTTTAAATACAGTTTATTTATCCAATTTTGGTTTTAAGAACATCAAATAAGCGTTTGTAAGATTTGCTGGTAATCTCTGCTTTAGAGTAATGGTACTATCATTACATTCAAACCATCCACATTTCTTTTTTATGTATGCAGTGTAGTGCCATGAATTGGTTGTGGCTCCTGCGTGGTAGATTATACCTATTGTTGTGAAGGTTTTCTTACCAAGTGATATTTGACCATGTGTGAATCCAGTCAGCTTGCAGTTGTTTTTGGTACCATCTGCATTGTAACGTAGAAGCATTAGTATTACGTATTTACTATGTGTTTGTATTACTAACGTGGAGCGATTATCTGAATTGCAGGTAGAGCATAATCTACCATGGTTTGCATTTTGTAGAAGTTGCTGAAATGGAATGGATTCACAATTTGGTATTGATATATATATGAAGCGTTCATTGGGGATTTCTTCTTGTGTCACATTGTTGCAGAGAGTGCATGTATGTTTCCACATGTATGAAATCTGAAATATTTCATTTATAGGTATGTTTTTGTTTTCCAGTACTTGTAGTAAGTACATTAGAAATTTTTGTGGATCTTCCTGTGAGTTTATAGTGAATTTCACCATTCCAGCACAGTAGTCCAATTGTCGTCTTATTCCAAAAACACTATATGTGTTGTCAGGATTGTTTGCTGCATTTCTGTGAAGTACTAACATTTGCAAACACAATGGGTTTGTACTGTGTAAGTAAATGTTGTCAACAATTGGTGGTAATTGAAATAGAATATTCATTGCTACATTTGCATAGCAACTTACACCAACTATATTTGAGAATTTAAATGGTCCAGGTAGTTCTGTATCTAACTTCTTTTTTTGGAGTTTGTCTTCCTTCTTTAAAGAAGTACCTAGTTTACTTTCTCTAATTGATTCTTTTTTGTTTGTGGTACTTGATGGAGTATTAGTTTCTTTTAATCTCTTTGGAGGATTTCCAGTGACGTCCTGTTGCATTTCAGTTTGATTTAGTTTTCTTTTACAACGTTTTAGTTTTTGTGGAACAGAATATGTGTTTAGATGGGGAGTGTATAGTGAGCAAAGTCTATTATATTCTAAAATGCAAGGAATATCAGCGTTTACTTTACTTGCATCAAAGTTGATTAGAAATAGACCGTCAAGTGTACGTAAGCGTGATAGTGCTACGTAGCTCATGCCTTCTTTAAAGACTGTGTTACCAATATCTATCATTGCTTTGTCTAGGGTAAGACCTTGTGATTTATGAATTGTGACTGCGTATGCAAGAGTTAGAGAAAATTGTTCTCTGCGTACATACATATCTTTGAAGAGAAGGAATCTAGCTGTTGAGCGTTCTATCCGTTTTACTTCTGAAAGTTTGTCAAAGAGTATATTGACAAACTGAATTTTGTTGTCACGTGGGTATGTTTGAAAGCCAACAACTGTACCCAGTGCTCCATTAACTAGTCCTTGGTCCATGTCAAGGTTACGTTTAAGCATTACTGTGCAATTTAAGGATAATTTTAACATCTTTTCTAAGCCTGCTGTGTTTGAGATTGATTTTTCTAAATTATTTAGTCTTGTTGTGGCTTGGTCACACATGGGTAGTGTCATACCATGTACATCTAGTTTGTCTGTGGCACTAATTTCCATTATTGGTTGCATTTCTTTACTTAGCATGATTTCATTGAATTTGAAACAGCTTGCAAGAGTTGGCATTAAGGCCATACAATTGACATTTTTGTCGGCTAATTGTTCCATAACATCTGTAGCACATGCATTATCGCCATAAAGTGCATTAATGTGCCGGGTGTTCAATGTTGTTTCTGCTTCTTTAGAAAGTATACCAACTCTCAAACTTTTTAAAATGTTGGCATAAGTGAGATCTGTAGATTGGCGCATGTTTTCTGTTAATTCTCTGTATTGGAAATGTTGCCAAAGGTTGACATTTCCAATGCTGCCAACAGTTTTACGGCAGAGGTTGTGCCCTAATGTTTTAAAAATAGGTTCACCTTTTACTGGTGTTAATTGAAGGAGATCTCCAAAAACAATAATGTGTTTTCCTGCAAAGAGCTCTTCATAGTCTGTTTTGAGTACTTCTTGTAATCTGAGGTGAATCAAAGCTAACATCAGGTTGGAGACCATGCTCACTTCATCTATTAGTAGCATTTTCATTTGTTTCAATACTCTGCGTAATTCCATTGCAGCTTCTGCAGAAAGTTTGTAATAGTCTAATTTGTTCTGGTGTTCTACTGGTAATAGTAGTAATCGGTGTAATGTAACACCACCTATGTTGTAGGCAGCTAAACCTGTAGGGGCAGTGACAACAGCTGACAGTTTGTTGTTTGTCAATTGTTGAAGGAACTTACTAATGATTTTGATTAGGAATGTTTTGCCAGAACCTGCTTCACCACTGATGTACAGTAGTATAGGTTTATAATTATGGCAGGAACATTCTTTATTTTCATGTTTTACACCATGTGCAATTTGTTTTGTTACTTCTTGAAAAATGCTACTTTGTTCATTGTTTAGTTTTGATTGTAGTATAGTTAAGTGTTCCTTATCTTCATACTGACACATGGTGTTTTCTACTTCTATCATAGCTAATTCTGCCTCGTTTGTTATTAGTGGTTCTCCCAGTGGTTCTTGGCTTCCTGTTAACGAAGGTTGACTACTGTCAGGAGTATCCTTATCTAGTTGGGCTTGGAGTTCTTCTTCGTGTTGCTGTTCATTGGCAAAATTGTTTTGTACTGTGTAAAGTTTACATCAGTTATAGTGCTTTCATTTGCTTTGAAAGCATCCTCATATGAGTCATAGTTATCTAGTAATTGTTCTTCTTTTCTCCATGGTTTGAAGAGTTGTAGCAGGGACATGTAATATACTTCTTTATGTTGAGGGGTCTTCAATGACAATTTGATATGATTAATTAAATTTGGTTTAGTGAGTTTAACGAAGCTGCCTTCACAGTTTGTCACTCTATATTTACCTTTTATTTCATCGGGTTTCATATTATTTTTGTATGTGTAATTTTGGGCTATTTGGTATAGACACTGTTTTCCAAAGTATTACTTCTGTTTGGGTAGTATGTGTCCAATACATTGTTTTTTAAAATGTCTTGGCTGTTGGGATCATGTTTGGCTATTGTTTCTATATCTTCATATGATTTTAGAACTCTTTTTCTAGATTTAGCTGGACCAAGACTTAGCCATACTATATTTGCAGATTTACCATACAATGAAGTACCAGTTAAACGATCAGCTGCTTCATAAGATCCACATTCTCTATGGGTGAGCATTTTTATGCCCAAGCTGTATAATTTCTGAGATACTGTTTTATCTGATGACAGGTCATTCCAGAGGTCTTGGAGCTCTGTTTTTTCTGCTTTAGCTAAGTATGCTGTGACATATCGTGCAACTGCAGTAGAATTGTCTGCAATGTACTGCACATCTATGTTTGCATTCCATAAGTGGACAATGATTGCATTATAATCATTGATATATTTTTCTTCTTCTTTTCTTTTTATCTAATATGTATTTTTAGGTGACTTTCCTTTAACAGTATGTCTAACTGAAGACATGAGGTTGTTTACTTGACCTGTATTTGTAACTGGTCTAGGGAAACCAAATCGGCATTTGGTGTAGTATTTGCCTTTGTTTTTGTATTTGTGACGACAAAATTTTCCACATTTGTGTCTTTGAAATTGTAAAATTTGTGCACAAAGATCACTATTTGTGGCTTCTGATGGAATTTGACAAGTGACATATTTTTCAATAAACTGTAAAACAGTGGCATCACTGTCTTGACCAAATTTAGGAGCATCTTTAATCCATAAAAGCATGTGGATATGTGGGGCTCCTCTGGCTTGGTATTCTTTTCTCCAAAAGAAGTGTTGCACTTCTCCAAGGGGAGGAAAAGTTTTATTACAAATAAAATGTAGCATAGCAATGAAGCGATGGTGAAAATATCTTGAAACATTAACAAGATCCAAAGAACAAAGTTCTCCAGGTGTTAGAATATCTATGTTTGTTTTGTTTTTATTTGATATGCGTAGGAAATCATGTAAATCTTCCCACACATATTCTGCACAACTTAATGTAACAAACCAAGTGGGTGGGCCAAGGTTTCTGATCATACAACGTACATCTCCATGACGTCGAAACCAGTACTCTTTAGTACCACGCATATTTGCTAATAGATTAGTAATATTTGATTGTAAAACCTCATCCTTTTGTTTCACTTTCTCTAATAATTGTGTAGCTGTCATATTTTGAAAGTGTGATCCTGATTTTAATATGTGTGCAACTCCGTAACATAAAGTTGCTAGTTCACTTTCAAAGAGTAGGTGGAATATGTATTCCACATTTTGTCTAAATCTGGGATCTTCAGAATACATCCGTAATGAGCGGTATTCTGAAGCTGATATTTGAATAGGTCTATCATCATACCTTCCTCCTTTGCCAGTAGGAAAGAGTAGAGGAAAAGCATGTGCTTCTATACTTTTTTCCCATATACTGATTGGTGATCCTTTTGTTTGACGCATTTGGTAAGTTTCCAGTACATCTTGTACAGTGTCATTACAGTGCAAAGGATGAATTGTATACTGGTCTAAAGTATTTGATATTGTAGCAGGATCTAGTAGCTCAAATTGACCAGCTTCTTGTGTTTCTTGAATTATTTCAGTTGTATCTTTCAAGTTTTCTTCAATATTAATTTCTTTGTAATATTCATTATTCTCTTTGAGATATTGGAAGGCTTGTCTAACTTTATATAAATCTACCAGCTGTTGCCATATTTTTTTGTCTGTTGTAGGTACTCCATTTACTAATATAATTAAAGATTGGTGCATTGGACGTTGCACTCCTAGAGTATGCACATTTTCTTTTAGATTTAATGGTAAATAAACTACTTTTCCACAAATTACTTTTACCAATTCAGAGGGAGGTAATTTTGCTGTTTTTGGTTGAAGGCGTATTATTGCTTGAAATGGGTGTACTGTTTGAATTATGATGCTCTCATATAAATTAAGTTGTTGTAGAGGTTTTGTTACTGGGTATAATTCCAAATTATTTGTGATAGAACGTGAAGGAGTTTGGTTGTTGTCAAGTTTTGTAGTGCAATAACTGCAAAGTATTAAGGGCTCAGTTATTTCATATTTGTTTTCTGCTACAAGGTAGAGAGCTAATTCAAACCATTTAGAATCTTCATTGTCTTCTATTTTGTATGATAGGTCCACAGTTTTTGTGTTACTTTTATAAAAAATTCTCCGGCAACATACACATACATGGTTTGGTACTTCAGCTGATGTACTTTTAAATTTTAGTATTTCTTTTTTGTATGTGTTTAGCAAAAGGTTGCCATGTGTAGAATTGTTGCTTAATTGGTTTAAAGCTATTTCATTCTGTAAATGGCTTTCACTTCCAAAATATTTTTTCTGGATATAGTGAATTTCTTCAAGTAGGTCTTTTGCTGTACCATGTAGAAGGATGTTATTTAACTTTGCTATTGCTAAAGCAGGACTTTTAGCATAGTACAGTTTATAGACTAGATTTCTTATAGTTGAATGATGTGTTGATATCCTTTTGATATCATGGAAAGTGGTTTTACAAGTAGGTCCTGTAATGCAGGCCAATGAATGTCCTTGTAGTCCTGTGTACTTGCGCACTGCACAGGTATCTATATTTTGCAGTAATTTAATTTTGATTTTGTCTTTGCTTTTTACATATTTATTGAGGAATTGGTGTAAAGATTTGAAACATTGTTTGGGAATGTTACACATTGACGTGCATGGCCATTTGTACACTAGACGTTCTGATTCAGTTGAATGGAGGGGTCATTCTAAGTTTTCAGGGCATATTTTTGTAAGGAGTACTTCTTGTTCCATTATGGTATTATTCACCTATTCATAACCTCGACCACTGCTATTTATGGCAATTGTATTACTTTGCTTTTGTTTGTACGCTTCTTCATTAAAATATGGTTCTGTGCTCGTAGTGTGATTCCATTCACCTCCGCAGATACTTAAGAAGTTCTTTCTGTTGACATTTCGCTTATTGAGAAGTTTTTTTTGTAATTTAGTTATTAGTTTTGTTAGTGGTTTCATTTTGTTTAACAGTAAAATAAATACATTTCTTTTGAGAAGAATTGCACTGTCCATCAATGCTTCTAAGATTAATTTCCTACGATAGGTTTTAAGCTTTGAACCTGATTTCTCTCCTGTTTTTATAAGATTTTGAAGGACTTTGTTATGGTATATTTTGGCTAAAATACTTTTCTCGGTATGCTTACTTTGCACTATATTAAAATTTGAAGAAGTAGTTTTATCTGTACTGATAGCTGATTTTCTGTTAATTGTTTTTTGGTTTGTGTTACATTTTGATAGAGGAAGCGAAGTTGTTGTACTTGAAACTTCTTGTGTTTCTTTAAATGATTGTATTAGCTGTTTTGTTTCAACTTTCTTTACAAATTCTGCAATAGATTGATGGATGCTTATGTTGGACTCCTTTATTTTCATTTGCTCTACTTTTGCGTTGCTTTCTACAGAGTTGTCTTTTGGTAGGCATTCTTTAGGGTCTGTTGAAAAAAATAAAGAAGATATGGGTTGGGGTGTTCTGGAATGTATGTGTGCTGTGTGCATGAGTGTTTGAGTAAGATGATAAAGATGTATGTAATGGTGTGTGATTGTGTATTGGGAACTAAAACTAGTAGGGATAGGTATTCTTGAATTTATGTGTCACTAAACTGGGGTTCAGATGACAAAAAAAAAGTAAGGTAGTGGTGTGGAAAAGTACAAATAGTAAATCTAATGTATACAATTAAAACAGTTGTTTGTTCTATAATATGAAAATTGTAGTGGTTCAGTTGGCTAATTTGTGTGTCCAAAAATAGAAATTTGTGGGCCATTCTGGTTGTAAATCGCTGTTTACGACATGGACATTTTTGGACAAAATGGTACTAAATCTCTATTTTAAGAAACCAAAATAGCTGGTATTATTGTTATAGTATATTCGATTAATAATCTAAATATTATGGTGATATTTTACTTACTTTTTAAAAAAAATTAACAGGTAACTTTCTTTCTTCTTCGAATTCGGCTGCTTCTTTTCAGGAAACTAGTCTTCACTGCAACTGTAAAAGCTTCAAATTAGTAACTTTGTTTGTATATAGCACTGTTTTTAATTTAGATATTGATTTTTTTAATTGAAATCCTCAGTGCCTTCTGTAAAACCATTAAACTAATTTATTGACATAAGATACATTGCATTAGTTCAGTGTGTATGATATGTGCTTAATGAAGAAATTGTATTGAATGACTAACTGTAGCAAACATAAAATATCTTTACTATGTCTCGTGAAATGTATAATATATTAGTGAATACCACTATTTCTGTAAGTAAACTGTTCTAGGTAATAGCGCCTCAATGTCATGTCTAATTTAAAGTAATTAAGTCAATAAATAAATAAAAACAAAAAATATGAAATTGTATAAGTATTTTTATAAAGGTTTAATCATAGATTGTGTTTGCAAGCAATTTTGTTTGAATATATGTAGTGTATATATTTCATTTAAAAAATGTTAGTTTAACATGATTTGAGTGTGTGTGTTTAAAGAAAGTATAAAGGTGTATAAGTGGTAGTTGATTTTAGGAAATTGAAAAAAGTACAGTAAATTCATTTAACAGATTTTACAAGGTAAAAGTCTGTTTGAAAATGTGTTCATCTACCATAGCTCTCAAGTGACACGCTTTTCGAGGGTGTCACACGCCTTGTAAAGGGCAGACTCACCCACCAAGCCTCCTGGACGCCCATTCATTCCAATGGGCGTCTCATCCGCTAAAAACAAAATCGGGTGATTTCACCCGCCTGTAAAACAAAAATGGTTGAGAGCTATGTCATGTACTATACAGAAAATATGCATACCTGAAGTTTGTGTTCATGCATATGGATATGCGTGGAGCTGCAAGTAGAAATCTTGAATACTTGTACAGTATTTGTGGTAGATGCTGCTTGCCAATGATATGACACTTGTACTCAGAGAGATTCAGAGTACATTTGCAGTGCTGATCTATGATGATGCAGTTAGATGTAGAGGTCTTGAATGTGATTGGTGCATGGTCATGTGATTTTTGAGGTACATCCAATGAGGGAATGGCAGAGAGAGTGTAGTGGAAATGGTAGAAGGGCTGTTCATGTTACGATATGTCCGCGGACATGGCGGTAGTTCCAGGACATCGGGAGTTATATCTGGGGATTTTTGGGTTCAGAAGTCATGCAAATGAGAATAAGCACTGAAAGGGATTGGTCAGGAAAGTTTGGTGGGTGTGTTGTGGCAGGAGAGATTTTTTGAGATACTCTTTTTGCTCAGAGAACAAAAGATAGCTATGGCTGTGTGTTTCAGAAAACAGATTGTTTGGATTTTAGGAGATTCGTGGATACATTGGTTGAAGGTGCATGCAGAAAGCTGTGGATTAGCTGTAGATCTTGGATTCCCACATGTGGAAGTACACTGGCATGGAGTACGTGGAATGAATTGGTTGGACTTGCTACCTCTCTGTGCTACTTTGGAGACAGAGAAACATCCAGACATAATTGTAATTCATTGTGGAGGGAACAGTTTAGGGCATGTCACTGGAATTTTTTTGGATTTTGCTATGAAAGAAGGACTGAGGAAGGTTATGGACATGTTTCCTAATTCGCAAGTGATATTTTCACAGATTGCGCAGAGACAAATGTGGCTTCGTTCTTCTTCATTTGGTCCACAAATGGAAGAAGCAAGGCACAATGTTAATAAGGCTGTTTGTGGCTTTCTAAGAGATTTTGGCATGTCTTCTTTTCACAATGAAAATATTATGTTTTGTAGTACATACATTTTTCGCAGAGATGGAGTCCATCTTACTTATGCTGGCAATCAGATTTTTCTGAGAAATGTACAAAATGCTTTGCAACCTTTTTTGGAATTAGAACAACGATTTTGAAGTAGATGTTAAGAATTTACAATTTTTGACTTACAAACACCACCCAAAGGCTCTTTTCAGAGCCACCACTTCTTTCCAGAGAAAATTACAATGTTTGTGATGGAGTAGTAACCCAATTCTTTTAATGTTCGCGAACTGTCTGCGGACTTCTAAAAAATACAAAGAGCCTTGCTTCATTTATTTTCACTTCTATTTTTTAACTGGGAAAGGCGGCTCTGAAAAGAGCCTTATTTTTTTTGATTTTTGTAATTTTGTATTTTTTTCGGTTTTTCAGACACGACACACTAGGAGAGGAGGGTAAAGGAGGGTAAAGGGGGGGGCAGCAACCACAGGGATAAGAAAGGGCGAGCTGAGAGAGGAAGATGTAGAGTGGGTTTTATTTGGGTAATGAGCAGGTCTTCTCGTGCTCTGAGACGATAGTCTCAAAAGCACTCCGAAGTCGCTCCCCCCTGCAGAGTACTGTGTCACAGTACATACATACAACTGTGACCCTCGAAAGGTAAGGGTCATCAGCATTCTGTATGGCCTGTGAGGCAGCTTGAGAAAGACGCTGTCCCACAGAGGTGGTCCTTGTGGTGACAGGATCAGAAACAGAGGATGAAGTAGAGGAAATCAACCTGCTACGTTCTTCGCAAGGTACAACCCTGCGAATAGCCCCAGAGTGAAATGACCTCAGGTGTCGCTTCATAGTAGTGGTCCCAAAGCTGTAGTTACCGTGCTTCCCACGACTGAGTATCATTTTGCACTCATTGCAGGTGACATGGTTCGCACGAGCCTTAGGACCATTCCCATGAATGGTAAATAACTGCCACACCCAAGACTCACGCCTAGTGCGGGTAGTAGGGATTTCCTCTACCTCATTCTCATCATCCTCTTCTTCCTCGTCCGCATCCTCACTCCTGTTCCCCTCTTCAGGCCCTTGGGGAGGTGGTGGTGGTGGAGGGGGTGGTGGTGGTGCTGAAGCAGGTGCAGCACCAAGTGGCAGTTGAGCAGCCAAGGATGCCATGTCGATGATGGTGTAGTCTGCAGGTAGCAGCAAAAATCACTGTGTTCTGAAGAATAGCCAGAAACACAATGGGAATTGTGGAAATCGAAATAACATTGCACCTCTAATCGCATTGTTTAAATGTGTGTTGGCCTACGCCAAGCTGTCTAAAGAACATCATGTACATAGGTTCCGCGGCAAGGTCTTCACCTTAATGTATTGTGCAAACCGCCATCTTGGATTAAGCCGCCATTTTAGGTACACTTGCAGTGTGGAAGTCACCCTGAATCACAAAATGGAGGCCGAATGACATTTCGAGTAAGATTCTGGCCGTTGTGACCTCCGCACACGTGAATAAATATTATGTCTGCAGGCCACTTGTTAGGGTCACGAACTAGGACCTTGTCCTCTCTTTAACCTGTGTGTAAATATGTAACTGTATCAGCGGAACTGATCAAACTATGTAAATTATGTGTTCGACCTGGCTACGAACCCTAGCCACTGTTCTGAGAATGGTTAACTTGTGAGAGGGCTGGCCAATGCAGGACAAAAGTAAATAAACCCAAGCATCCCGATGATCGGTCTCTCCCACTTTCATCGCGAAACTACGTTGATGGTTCGCTTTGTTAGTCAGAGGGCCGAATAGCTATCCGTATGTCAATTGACTTTTGGTAACTTTGTAACTTTGAAATAAAGCGCTTTGTATGTCCTTTGTAACCTGTGTTGGTGTGTTTCCTTTTGGGCTTCCCGGCCTCATATCAATTTCTCTGTTTCCACAGTTGGCGCCCGAATAGGGACCCTCAAGATTGATGCCGGATCATTGAAGGTTGACGCAGACTATCGAACCGGGATCGGACGGTGTGATTCTGCGGGCCCGACCGATCGAGACGCGATACCTCGGCAGCGCTGCACGATCCGATCCTTGGACGATAGTCGTGTGGTCTGACACGGCATCTTGACGAGGGTCCAATTCCGAGGCGGGCAGATTTGCCGAAACCACCGAACACAGGTAAAATTCGTTAGTTGAAGTCCTTTGTAAACCGTACGGTCCTCCTTAGGTTTGGTCAGGTGCAGTCGTGACCCGGCTCTTAATTTAACCTTGACAATTTGAATTTGGCGTATTGTATCTGCAGACACAATTATTGGACACCATTGTAACACCAATTCTTTGAGAAATGCCTGGGAAATTGTCGAGCTGTTTCAGGGCTCTGTTCCGCAGCGATCGACAATCTTTGGAATTTAGCCGTCCGGCACCACAGGAGGGGTCGCCGGCGTGTACTATGTACTGTAAGTATGGCATTGGTAGTATTGTATTTAATGACATTTGGCACAGACAGACCAGAAATGCCTCCGAATTTCAGTGGCCAATCAATGGTAGTTTTGAGATCCCCCGTATTGAATACTTAGAATCGATCTTGCTTAAGAAAAAGGCTAGGCCAGCAGCCTTTGATGTGTTACAGAATTGGAAAAAAGAAGCATTGCAGCAGCTTAAAAGTAGGGATAAACATGCACGTCGTCAAAAAACAAATGCCGAAAAGGCATTGTTGTATGACAAGGAGAAACGATTAGAAGAAGCTCAGAATATGGATAGAGCTTTCTCGCTTGGGGTTCAGAAAATGTACCCCTCTAAAGATTTCCATGTTTCAGAGGAATTTATTGAGAAAATATTGAATGAACGAAGGCCTGATTCTTCAGCGCCACCTCCGTATGCTCCTGTTCTGGGCACTTTGCCCGTTCCTGCTATTGCTCCTGTCGCTATTTCTGCTCCCCCTGCGCAGCCTACTGTTCCTAGTTCTTTGGTTGTCGCTCCTCCGTCTATCGCATTGCCCCTTTCCCCTGCACCTGCACCCTTGTTAGGCTCACCTACACTTTCGTTCCCGAGTAGCCCTGTATTTATCAAAACAGATCCTGGTGCAGGGTCGAAAATCGTGACTCGTAGTACTGTTCCTGCGGGCAGGAAACAGGAATTATTTGCCTGGGCTAAGCATTGCATGGAGAAAGGTGATCAAACTGATGTATTATCTACATTATCTAATTTGCACGATTTTCCCGAGAAAAATGTTTTTATTGAAGGATTGGGGACTCATTTATGTGTAATGTGGGGTAGATTGCAAACTTCGGATCTCCCACAAGGGGTGAGAGATCTGAATGCTTTGGCGCTTTCGATGGACACAGAGCAGAAAGTATATGGACATGTTGGTAGGTTGTTCGAGTTTAGGAGAGATTTTGAAAGGTTACAAAATGAGGATGATGAGGACGATAGAATATACGTACAGAAACAGTTCCTTTCGTGCCGAAGAACAGCACCTGAGGAAGTACGAATTTGTACCAAAGATGCGATTCGATGGATCTCAGATTCATCGATACCGCCAGATGAAGTGTATGACACATATAGTCAATACACGGTAGAAATGCAAAGGAAAGTAATTCAAGTGATGGTACAGCACTTGCAAGAGGAATGTATAAGGAAGAAGGTTAGTTGCCCCATAGAGTTATTGGGTATTTGTAAAAGAGCTTTTTCGCCTGACACTTCTACAGTTGCCTTAGAGCTCGATTTGGCTTTATTGCTTAGTAGGCGGTCGGAGGTCCCTATATCTTAGTTGCCTATGAGAGAGGTTCCTCGACCTTTGTCCCAAAAGTTGAAATCCCCGCCAACGCGGCGAAAGGTGCTCCCGCGGTGGATATCCCTGCACATTATGTATCACAGTTTGTTCACGTCCCGTTCTCTCGACAGGAAGTGAACACGATTAGACAATCAGTTCAGATATTAGGAAAAACCCGACGGGGTTTTATAAAGAAATAGAGTCCGTCTTACAGTCTTCTGTGTTCACCTTAAGTGACATTGACTTTTTGTTTCCCGTGCTTTTACCAGTAGATGTATGGAAACAGGTACGGACAGTAGATGATGTGCCGGGGTTGGGTGATACATGGGTAAATTTAATTAGAATAGATGGGGAACGAACAGCTGGTGAAAAACCGCCCCAGGTAATACTTACTTTACCTGATAGAATTGTTGCTAAATTAAAAACTATAATCCCGGAAAAAAGGATTATTTGGGACAAGCTTACGGCTTGCATCCAGGGGAAAACTGAAGGCGCTACTGAATTCTTCAATAGGTTTGAACAGGTATTTTCTGACTTCAGTGGACAGGATTTAGGTACAGAGTCAGGGAAGAGGTTGTTCGTGGACAAATTTGTACGTGGATTGTTGCCCGACATCCAGTCACAAATTATGTCCTCAGAGAGCGCTAGGCAGGCAAAATCTCAGTCTGAGGTTTTGCATATGGCTCAATACTGTGAGAATCGGGTTAATAATTAAAAAGAGAAAATTGAAAAGAGAAAGGGTGACTTGAAGACTAAGGTATTGTTGCAGCAAATTGTTAGAAACCCCAGGGGAGGTACGACACAGACTAGAGGACAGTATATTCCAAGAGGAAATACTCCTCCAAATTCTATAAGTATAAATCAGTGTGCTTATTGCCGCCAGGAAGGTCACTGGCGAGCACAGTGCCCTGCCCTTCGTTAGAGGTCAAGTGGCACGTTTGGAGGTATGGGTAGGCGACCTAGGGGCCGCCCCGGAGCAGGGGGCCCTGATAGGGGTCAGCTTCTACAAGATCCCCAACAACCTTTTTCACGGGAAAATCAAACTTCGAGTATGGACTCGAGAAATATATTTGATCACCCTTCTGCCGCCTATCTTTCCGAAGAACTTCCTTCTGACGAGGTTCTGTTTTATTAGGATTGCCCGAAGCAGTGTTTGGAACCTTTGCCTATTCCCGTTATTCAAAAAGGCCCCTCCGTTGAATTGTTAGTAGGGAATAGGAAACATCAGTTCTTGATTGACACTGGAGCACAAAAGTGCTCCATTGACCATTCTAGGGTTCCAAACATTCCACTGTCAGGGCAAACAAATGTTTCTGTAGGGTTTTCTGGTATACCAACCGTTTGTCCGGTTTCTGCACCGGTACCTATTTCTTTGGGTCCCTTCACGGACCAGTGCCCTTTTCTTCTTACTTCGAACTGTGGAGAAAACTTGCTAGGGTTGAATTTGTTAAAGAAATTGAACGCAGTAATTCATTGTTCCTCTGCCGGAATAAGGTTAACGGTTTCACCACAGCAACCTTTTAACTCCCAGTACTTGATTCGACCTTTACCTCCCGAGTTTAGCATTGTTCCGGAATGTTTGTGGGCAATAGACGACAATGATGTCGGAATATTGCACATTGAGCCCGTTAAGATAGTCTTGAAACATGGGGTAAAATGACCACGCATTCCGCAATATAAAATTTCAACTGAAGGTGAGCGTGCTCTGAAATGCATTGTCTCCGATTTTGTACATCGTGGGGTGATCGAAGAGATTACAGGTAGCTTATGTAATAGCCCGATCTTGCCAGTATATAAGAAAGGCGACAATGCAATTCCGTACCGGTTTATTATAGATGTTTGTGCTATTAATCGAGTGGTTGCCCCACAATTCCCAATTGTGCCCGATGTGACAACAATCTTAACAATGATCCCTGCTACGGCTACGCACTTTAGTGTTGTGGATTTGAAAAATGCCTTCTTTAGTATTCCAATACATAAAGAAAGCAGGTATTTGTTCGCGTTCACCTTGGGGGGACGCTCATTTACATTCACAAGGGCACCTCAAGGGTATACTGAAAGTCCTAGTATTTACAGTAGAGCTTTAAAGGAGCAGCTCGACACCCTTGAATTGCCACCTACTTGCACGCTGCTTCAATATGTTGACGATTTGCTCTTGGCTGCAGACTCTGAGAAAGCTTGTAAAGAAGGCACTATATTGTTGCTTGTTCATCTAGCTAAAAATGGTCACAAAGCTTCGCTTAAAAAATTTCAATATTGTTGTCAGGAGGTTGCCTATTTAGGCTACCTCCTGTCAAAGGAGGGGAGAAGATTGACACCTGAACGAATAAAACACATTTCTGGCATGTCTGTCCCAAAGACGCAGAAGGAAGTCAGAGCCCTGATAGGGATGGCGTCCTACTGTAGACTGTGGATCCCGAATTTCGCACTAGTGGTAAAACCGATGTTGGCTTTGACGAAGAAGGGCATTTCTCTGCCACTGCCATGGGAATCGGAACATCAACGATCATTTGAGCTTCTCAAAACCGTGCTATGTTCAGCACCGGTTCTGGGTACACCAAATTACGACAAGGCCTTTGTGTTGTTTGTGCATGAATGTGATGGATGTGCTTTGTCTGTGTTAACGCAGGAACATGGAGGGAAGAATAGGCCGTGCAGCTACTACTCCTCCGCCCTTGATCCTGTTGCATGCGCTTTGCCGCGATGTCTGCGCGCTGTTGCTGCTGCCACTGCGTCTGTAAAGCAGAGTGAGGGGATGGTCCTAGGCCACGATTTGATTTTGATGGTACCTCACTCTGTTGATATTCTATTGAATAAAACTCAAACACAACACCTCACCTCTGCCCGGTTGACAAGGTACGAATTAGTTCTGTTTGCTCCTCATATCCAAATTAAAAGGTGTTGTGTTCTCAATCCGGCTGAACTTTTACCTTTCCCGCAAAACATTGTTTGCGGTGATGAAGGATCACATGACTGCCTGTATGCCACCGAGCAAGAAACAAAGGGCAGGATAGACCTCTTAGATAATCCTTTGGAGAATGCGGAAGGGGAGCTATTTTGTGATGGCTCCTGCTTCAAACTTCCGAATGGTACATCTACAGCTGCTTATGCAGTTACTACATTGAATAAGATCGTTGAAACTAAAAGAATTCCGCATAACTCCGCGCAGGCCGCAGAGATTATAGCGTTGACCCGAGCTTGTAAACTCTCCCAAGGGTATAGAATCAATATATATACGGATAGCCAGTACGCCTTTGGGGTGGCTCACAACTTTGGAAAATTGTGGTCGGAAAGAGGGTTTCTGACCTCACATGGGACCAAGATTCAGCATGGTTCCTTAATAGTACAACTGCTTTCAGCGCTCTCATTCCCTAAACAATTAGCGATTATGAAATGTGCAGCACATCGTAAGGTCACAGATAATGTGGGCAGAGGAAATGCTTTTGCAGATTTGATAGCCAGACAAACGGCCACAGACCTTAGCACAGACATGTATACTTCGAGGGAAGTGAGAGATGTTTGTATAATAGACGAAGGCATCGGGTCTGTACGAGATATTCAGACTGATGCCTCAGTGGAAGAATCTAGAAAGTGGGCTGAAGGTATGGGAAAATTGGATGATTCAGTTAGGCATCCTCAAAGCGCTGGGTTGGTGGAGAGACACAACGGTATTTTGAAAAACAAACTTGCAAAGACATGTGCCGATACTAAACTAAAATGGCCAGATGCTTTACCTATTGTGTTGTTAGCTATGCGCACCACACCCCAGACTAGAACTGGGCTCTCTCCATTTGAGGTGGTAATGGGAAGGCCTGCTAATATCTGGGGTCTCCCTAAACCTAAAGCTCTGAGGGAGGTGGACAATGTATTGCTCGTAGACTACTGTAACCAATTAACTAAAAATCTGTATTTCATCTACCACCAGGTGAATGCTGCTTTACCTGTACGGTTCACGGGCCCAGGACACGATATACAGCCCGGTAGCTGGGTCCTCGTAAAGGCCTACGAGAGGTCTTCCTGTCTTGCGCCTCGCTGGCGCGGACCCTACCAAGTGCTGTTGGTCACCGGGACAGCAGTGCGGGTGGCGGGAAAGAAGAACTGGATTCACGCGACACACGTCAAGAAACTTCCTCACCCGACGCCACACGCTACAGAAGAAACAGAACCCCTCGCTAGCAGACAGCGCTGTGAGTGCATCGGAGAAGTTCTCTGAGCCTGAGGAGCTTGGGGAGCCGTCCATTTCGTCTCCGCACTCTCTTGACCAATCACTTCCGGAAAATCTTGTTTCGAGCTCTGCGACTTCCGTCGCCACCGACACGTCGCTTCCCTCAGGAAGTAACGATACTTTGCTTTTGGATCAGACAAATTTGGGTACCAACAGGTACAACCTTCGACCACGGAAATAGAACTACAGCACGAGTATCGTGCACCTGGAGGAAAAAGTGATTGAAGTATTGTTTTGCTTTATTGAACAAAAGGAGGGTTCTGTTGGCTAGGGTTGGGAAGGACTAAGAAATCGCGCGGCCAAAGTGTCACCAGCAACGAACATTGGGGCCGTCGATCGGGATAACCATGATGCCTGCCGCCTTCACCGCTGCTCCCCGCATTGGACTATTAGACAAGGGGGTGACCAAATCGAACAATGAACAATGTGCCTGGGCCCCGAAAAGGTACTGTTGTGCTTTTATTTTGATTATTGTTATTTTTGCAACTGCTGCTGTAGGACTTTGGTATTTTGAAGAAATGTATCCTTTGAAGCCTTTGTTACCGACCAAAATCGTACCAACTGTTCTGACTCCCTCTGTACACCTTCACACTCTGTCCCCTAGGGATTCCCAACATAGACAAAAGTATCATAATAACACCTTGATGATAGTGATGAATGCTACACATGCCATTTTCAATAAGAGTAATTGTTGGATTTGTACTCACTTACCGCAACATGGGAACAAGGGACTGGGATGGTATATATATATCCTCTACCTCTAACAACTTCTTGCTATGCCTCTCTTAGAGCACTATTCTTTGGCCGATGGAATGACAGCATCTCAGGGAACTTTGATGGGACTAATTTGAATGAATTTGAGAAACGTGAATTGACTCCCCTGGGATGCTCGCTTTTCGCAAATAGAAGTAGACCTAACGTCGCTTCTATTAGGCCGTCTGACAAACTATCTTTGCCTTTTCAAAATCTGGTTTCTTTTAAGATGGCTCTGATAGGCAATAAGGATGCCATGCCTCCTTCTTACTCTGTGAATCATAGTCCTGATTCAGTTCCCTTCTGTGTACAAAGAAATGGCACTAGGCCAATGGGAGACTTCGAAACTTGTGTAAATATTGTAAACTTGACCGGGGAAAATAGGCCTCTGTATGTAGGGGGACCCGTTTATTTCGTTTGTGGTAGTTTAGCCTTTCCCTGGTTACCCAAGGATTGGCAAGGGACTTGCTATTTAGGAATATTGTTACCCGGAGTATTTATATCCAGTACCTTGGAGGTATCTAAGGCTCGCCCACGACGAGATAGTAATGGAGATACCCCAGGGCAAGTGTTTGGGGATATAGCCAAATCGGTAGTCCCCTTTTGGGGACAAATAGCAAATTCAGAAAACATTAGGGGATTAGCGAGGGTATTGGAGAGAACGATCAACCGGACCACGGACATACTCTACAATATGACCTTAGAGCAAAAGGCGATAAGATTGGTAGCGCTTCAAAATCGGATGGCATTAGATGTCATCTTGGCAGAACGGGGTGGAGTATGTAAGTTAGTGGGGTCCGCTTGATGTGTTTTCGTACCAGATTCCTCGCCAACAATTTTTAAAGCAATTCAGAACTTGCATACTCTCAGTTCTGAAGTCCATATCCCCGTAGGAGACTGGAACCTTAGTACTTGGTTTTGGGATTCTTTACGATCTTGGGGTTGGAAGGTGCTTTCTGTCATTTTAGTTATTTTAGGGATTCTGTTATTTCTTTGTTGTTGTTTTCAATGCCTTCCGAGTATATGTGGAATGATGGGAGGGTGTTGTGCTCAGGTAGTGAGCGCAATAGGACATAAGATATATACCCCGAAGACAGCATCCAAAGAGTTCATGTTGCAAGAGGTTCTTATGAACGACCTTATGGCTATCGACATTGCAGACAATGATGCGGAACCTATAGATGATAATACCTTCAGTCGGTTTCGAAGGTATTAGAGAAGATGTTTTAGCACTTGGCATAGGCCAAAAGGAGGGTCTGTGGAAATCGAAATAACATTGCACCTCTAATCGCATTGTTTAAATGTGTGTTGGCCTACGCCAAGCTGTCTAAAGAACATCATGTACATAGGTTCCGCGGCAAGGTCTTGACCTTAATGTATTGTGCAAACCGCCATCTTGGATTAAGCCGCCATTTTAGGTACACTTGCAGTGTGGAAGTCACCCTGAATCACAAAATGGAGGCCGAATGACATTTCGAGTAAGATTCTGGCCGTTGTGACCTCCGCACACGTGAATAAATAATATGTCCGCAGGCCACTTGTTAGGGTCACGAACTAGGACCTTGTCCTCTCTTTAACCTGTGTGTAAATATGTAACAGTATCAGCAGAACTGATCAAACTATGTAAATTATGTGTTCGACCTGGCTACGAACTCTAGCCACTGTTCCGAGAATGGTTAACTTGTGAGAGGGCTGGCCAATGCAGGACAAAAGTATATAAACCCAAGCATCCCGATGATCAGTCTCTCCCACTTTCATCGCGAAACTACGTTGATGGTTCGCTTTGTTAGTCAGAGGGCCGAATAGCTAACCGTATGTCTATTGACTTTTGGTAACTTTGTAACTTTGAAATAAAGCGCTTTGTATGTCCTTTGTAACCTGTGTTGGTGTGTTTCCTTTTGGGCTTCCCGGCCTCATATCAATTTCTCTGTTTCCACAGAATAAGCTCTTGGGCGTGGTCTTTTATAGGGGTGCTTGTGCGCGGTCCGCGGACATGCGCACTGTGCGCGGACAGATCGAACCCAAAAAAAGGATCGGAAAGTTTCAAAACGTATATAGAAAGTCAAAATTGCTAAGTGGGACTTGTGGCATGGTGAGATTTTATTGAAAAATATTATGGATTAACTGAAAATGTACTTTTAAATTGTTCGGGGACACGAACAGTGTCCGCATTTCAGGACACACGATGAGCGTGGGTGCGGTCATATGATCTCTTTGCGAACTAGTCTGCGAAGGAAGCGCCTGTCCGCAGGACACCAAGTGCACGGAGATTGGTTAGCGCATGCGCATTGATGTCCTACGGACACTGTTCGGGTTCTGAAGTAATTAAAAGTGCGTCACACATGAAACGAATATTTCAGGACACCGCGTGTGTTCTTAGAACAGTTTAAACTTGGTAGCGAACAGTAAGGACAGATATAGTGTTCTTCAGGACACGTGTAATTTAGTTTATGTAGGAACATTTCAGGACACCAATTGTGTTCTTAGAACACTTTCAATTGGGTAGCGAACACTACGAACAGTTGTACTGTTGTTCATGACACATAATTTTCGTGTATTTAGGAACATTTCCGGACAGCAATTGTGTTCTTAGGACAGTTTTAAGTTGATAGCGAACATTAAGGACAGATATAGTGTTCTTTAGAACACTTTAATTTTTTTTTTTTGTTTACGAACATTTCAGGACACCACGTGTGTTCTTAGAACAGTTTCAACTTGCTAGCGAACAGTACGAACAGGTGTGGTGTTCTTTAGGACACCTCCATTTTCGTTTATGTACGAACATTTCAGAACACTTGCACTGTCCGCGGACACTTATATTGTTTTTTTTTAAAAAACGGAAACTGTTCACAATACAATATAAAAATTAAACTTTATTTAACATATATTAATAATTTATGACAGAGAAGGTGAGGCAGAAACAGAAACAAAAACAGGAGAATTTGGGGTTTCAACATGATTGGTATTAGGTGAGGAAGGGATGGAAATCTCATCAAAACGTTTTGGATTATGGAGAGGGTTTGGGGATAATTGACTGGGATATGGTGAGGAGGGACAAGTACATGTGGGGCAATGGTATGACGTTTTTGTTTTAAAATGATCTTCAACAAAAGTTTTTAAATTATTAAAATTGGTCAACTGTAAATCAATTTTTTCTTTTATGTTGTCAAGCGTGTTTTCCATAACAGCTTCTTCAGAGGTAGTTTCTATTTTGTTATGCTCTGTATAAAAAATATATATATATGTTAAATGTATACAAAATAATAATATTTAAATGGTTTATATTATAAAGTGTTTACCATTAGTTTCACTATCTTGTGACATTTCTTCATGTGGGAAATTGTTCTCTAGCCATTCCAGAGTACTAGACATTTCTGTGAGAAAAAAAAAAGAAAAGATAATATAGTTTTTAATCTAATACAGAAAGTTTATAAATATATGAGTAACATGAAGTACACTTACTATTTCTGGTAAGATAAGTCCTATGTATTCAGTGGGTCTGGTCTTGTTCTCAGTTCTGTTGTGTCTGTGAGGTAATTATGTTGGAAGCCAATTTATGTTCTTGTGGTATATTCCATTTCAGAACATTTTGCATTTAAATGAATGGTTAGCGTGTTACATATATGGGTTAGATTTCTTATGTATTACTAATTATAATGTGTTTGTGTGCTGCTTTATGAATTTGTTAAATGTTCTTATATTATGATATAACAATCAAACATACCCCCCCCCAAAGTTTTTAGGTAGTGGTACTGTTCTCCGAACATGTCCGCGAACATTAAATAATTTCGCGGACATCAAGTTCATAAGAAGAGATCTAGTCAGTTCCATATGACATGTATATAAGGTGAAAGTCATTATTGTTAGGTTTTGCTACTAAAAACCTATGAAATTCCGTGAAAAAAACTTTGTTGAAGGGATGTTATGGTTAAGTTGCGCTACTAAAAACCTATGAAATTCAGTGAAAAAAACTTTGTTAAAGGGACGTTATGGTTAAGTCGTGCTACTAAAAACCTATGAAATTCAGTGAAAAAACTTTGTTAAAGGGACGTTATGGTTCCAAGTAAAACCGAAAAACCCTTGAAATTCGGCAGTTATGGTAAGCTAAGCAACCATAACTCGCGCCACCACCGTGCACTGCTAAGACTAACACCCAGGACATCAAAGATGACATCACATGTGTATGTACTTTGCTCTCCCTGGACGGATCCTCACCAAACTTTGCAAAAAAAGTAGTTGGGTCACTCTGAATTTTTTTTGCAAAGTTTGGTGAGGATTCGTCCAGGGGGGGCAAAGTTATAGTTTTTTTTTCTCCCATAGACATAATGGGAAAAAACTTTGCTCACGCCTACAGCCCAAACTGCTGGACGGATTTACACCAAATTAGCTGCAGGAGCGGCGGCTTGGTCCCGAAAGCGTGCTTTGCTTTATTTGGTGTGAATCCGTCCAGTAGTTTTTTAAAAAATGACAAAAATGTAAGTGAAAAAAATCAGTGATATCTGTGTTCGCTTCGCGGACACACTTCCCTGTTCGCTCCGCGGACAGGACGTTGATTGGGCCAGCAGCTTGCGTGATGTCCGCGGACATCTGACGTGCTCTCTCATTGGATGCGTGGAAGCGTGCAGTGCGTCTGGCTTCAGAGACGCCCGCCATCTTTGTTCCTCGCATGAGAGGCTTTGTATCCCGCCTGCACAGTATGTCCCCCACCCCCCGCTCATGCCCGTGTCTGTCTCCTGTTCCTCCCACCTCTTGCCCCATGTGTCTTTTCCCCTTACGCCCACCCCCTGCTCATGCCCAGCTCATGTCTGTGTTGTCTCTCCCCACCCGCCGCCCGCTCATGTCCGTGTTGTCTCTCCCCATCCGCCACCCACCCCCGCTCATGTCCGTGTTGTCTCTCCCCACCCGCCTCCTGCTCATGTCCGTGTTGTCTCTCCCCACCCGCCGCCCACCCCTGCTCATGTCCGTGTTGTCTCTCCCCACCCACTGCCCGCTCATGTCCGTGTTGTCTCTCCCCACCCGCCGCCCGCTCATGTCCGTATGTGTCTCTCCCCCTCCCGCCCACCCCCCGCTCATGCCTCGTGTCTCTCCCCCTCCCGCCCACCCCCCGCTCATGCCTCGTGTGTCTGTCTCCCTCCCCCCCACCCCCGCTCTTACCCTGTGTGTCTGTCTCCCTCCCCCCCACCCCCGCTCTTGCCCCGTGTGTCTTTCCCGCTCTTGCCCAGTGTGTCTTTCCCGCTCTTGCCCCGTATGTCTTTCACGCTCTTGCCCCGTGTGTCTCCCCCGTCCCGCCCACCCCCGCTCTTGCCCCGTGTGTCTTCTGCCTCCCGTCCACCCCCGCTCTTGCCCCGTGTGTCTTCCCCCTCCACGCCACCCCCGCTCTTGCCCCGTGTGTCTTTCCCCCTCCCGCCCACCCCCGCTCTTGCCCCGTGTGTCTTTCCCCCTCCCACCCACCCCGCTCTTGCCCCGTGTGTCTTTCCCCCTCCTGCCCACCCCCGCTCTTGCCCCGTGTGTCTTTCCCCCTCCCGCCCACCCCTGCTCTTGCCCCGTGTGTCTTTCCCCCTCCCGCCCACCCCCGCTCTTGCCCCGTGTGTGTTTCCCCCTCCCGCCCACCCCCGCTCTTGCCCCGTGTGTCTTTCCCCCTCCCGCTCTTGCCCCGTGTGTCTTTCCCCCTCCCGCTCTTGCCCCGTGTGTCTTTCCTCCTCCCGCCCACCCCCGCTCTTGCCCCGTGTGTCTTTCCCCCTCCCGCCCACCCCCGCTCTTGCCCTGTGTGTCTTTCCCCCCTGCCCACCCCCGCTCTTGCCCCGTGTGTCTTTCCCCCTCTCGGCCACCCCTGCTCTTGCCCCGTGTGTCTTTCCCCCTCCCGCCCACCCCCGCTCTTGCCCCGTGTGTCTATTGACCTCCCGCCCACCCCCGCTCTTGCCGCGTGTCTCTTTCCCCCTCCCGCCCACCCCCGCACATGCCCCGTGTCTCTCTCCTGTTGCCCCCCACCCCCCGCTCCTGCCCTGTGTCTCTCTCTTTTGTCCCCCCCACCCCCTGCTCATGCCCCGTGTCTCTCTCCTGTTGCCCCCCACCCCCTGCCCCGTGTCTGTCTCCTGTACACCCCCGCTCATGCTCGTGTCTGTCTCCTGTACCCCCCACCCCCCTGCTCATGCCACGTGTCTGTCTCCTGTTGCCCCCCCTGCTCTTGCCCCGTGTCTGTCTCCTGTACCCCCCTACCCCCCGCTCATGCCCCGTGTCTGTCTCCTGTTGCCGCCCCTGCTCATGCCCGTGTCTGTCTCCTGTTCCCCCCACCCGCTCATGTCCCGTGTCTCTCTCCTGTTGCCCCCACCCCCTGCTCATGCCCCGTGTCTGTCTCCTGTACCCCCTCCCACCCCCCGCTCATGCCCCATGTCTCTCTCCTGTTGCCCCACACTAACCCGCTCATGCCCCGTGTCTGTCTTCTGTACCCCCCACCCCCTGCTCATGCCACGTGTCTCTCTCCTGTTGCCCCCACCCCCTGCTCATGCCCCGTGTCTGTCTCCTGTACACCCCCGCTCATGCTCGTGTCTGTCTCCTGTACCCCCCACCCCCCTGCTCATGCCCCGTGTCTGTCTCCTGTTGCCCCCCCTGCTCATGCCCGTGTCTGTCTCCTGTACCCCCCACCCCCCTGCTCATGCCCCGTGTCTGTCTCCTGTTGCCCCCCCTGCTCTTGCCCCATGTCTGTCTCCTGTACCCCCCTACCCCCCCGCTCATGCCCCGTGTCTGTCTCCTGTTGCCGCCCCTGCTCATGCCCGTGTCTGTCTCCTGTTCCCCCCACCCGCTCATGTCCCGTGTCTCTCTCCTGTTGCCCCCACCCCCTGCTCATGCCCCGTGTCTGTCTCCTGTACCCCCTCCCACCCCCCGCTCATGCCCCATGTCTCTCTCCTGTTGCCCCCCACTAACCCGCTCATGCCCCGTGTCTGTCTTCTGTACCCCCCACCCCCTGCTCATGCCGCGTGTCTCTCTCCTGTTGCCCCCACCCCCTGCTCATGCCCCGTGTCTGTCTCCTGTACACCCCCGCTCATGCTCGTGTCTGTCTCCTGTACCCCCCACCCCCCTGCTCATGCCCCGTGTCTGTCTCCTGTTGCCCCCCCTGCTCATGCCCCGTGTCTGTCTCCTGTACCCCCCTACCCCCCCGCTCATGCCCCGTGTCTGTCTCCTGTTGCCGCCCCTGCTCATGCCCGTGTCTGTCTCCTGTTCCCCCCACCCGCTCATGTCCCGTGTCTCTCTCCTGTTGCCCCCACCCCCTGCTCATGCCCCGTGTC
This sequence comes from Ambystoma mexicanum, assembly GCF_040938575.1. Classification (NCBI taxonomy): domain Eukaryota; kingdom Metazoa; phylum Chordata; class Amphibia; order Caudata; family Ambystomatidae; genus Ambystoma; species Ambystoma mexicanum. The sequence goes on from NC_090931.1 coordinate 1,370,876,193, forward strand.
TGTCTCCTGTACCCCCTCCCACCCCCCGCTCATGCCCCATGTCTCTCTCCTGTTGCCCCCCACTACCCCGCTCATGCCCCGTGTCTGTCTTCTGTACCCCCCACCCCCCGCTTATGCCCCGTGTCTGTCTCCTGTTTCCCCCACCCCCCGCTCATGCCCCATGTCTGTCTCCTCTTGCTCCCACCCATGCCCGTGTCTGTCTCCTGTACCCCCCACTCCGCGCTCATCCCGTGTCTGTCTCCTGTTGCCCCCCACACCCCCGCTCATGCCCCGTGTCTGTCTCCTGTTGCCCCCCACCCCCTCGCTCATGCCCCGTGTCTGTCTCCTGTTCTCCCCACCCCCCGCTCATGCCCCGTGTCTGTCTCCTGTTCCTCCCACCCCCGCTCATGCCCCGTGTCTGTCTCCTGTTCTCCCCACCCCCCGCTCATGCTCCGTGTCTGTCTCCTGTTCCCCCCACGCCCCGCTCATGCCCTGTGTCTGTCTCCTGTTGCCCCCCAACCCGCTCATGCCCCGTGTCTGTCTCCTGTTGCCCCCCACCCCCTGCTCATGCCCTGTGTCTGTCTCCTGTTGCCCCCCACCCCCTGCTCATGCCCCGTGTCTGTCTCTGTTGTTCCCCCACCCCCGCTCATGCCCCGTGTCTCTCTCCTGTTGCCCCCCACCCCCCGCTCATGCCCCGTGTCTGTCTCCTGTACCCCCCACCCCCGCTCTTGCCCCGTGTGTTTGTCTCCCTCCTGCCCACCCCCGCTCTTGCCCCGTGTGTCTGTCTCCCTCCCGCCCACCCCCGCTCTAGCCCCATGTGTCTGTCTCCCGCCCACCCCTGCTCTTGGCCCCTTGTGTCTTTCCCCCTCCCGCCCACCCCCGCTCTTGGCCCTGTGTGTCTTTCCCCCTCCCGCCCACCCCCGCTCTTGGCCCCGTGTGTCTTTCCCCCTCCCGCCCACCCCCGCTCTTGGCCCTGTGTGTCTTTCCCCCTCCCGCCCACCCCCGCTCTTGGCCCCGTGTGTCTTTCCCCCTCCCGCCCCACCCCGCTCTTGGCCCCGTGTGTCTTGCCCCCTCCCGCCCACCCCCGCTCTTGGCCCCATGTGTCTTGCCCCCTCCCGCCCACCCCGCTCTTGGCCCCGTTTGTCTTGCCACCTCCAGCCCACCCCCGCTCTTGGCCCTGTGTGTCTTGCCCCCTCCCGCCCACCCCCGCTCTTGCTCCTTGTGTCTTCCCCCCTCCCGCCCACCCCCGCTCTTGCTCTTTGTGTCTCTCCCCCTCCCGCACACCGCTCTTGCCCCATGTGTCTCTCTCCCTCCCACCCAACCCCGTGTGTCTCTTTCCCTCCAACCCACCCCCCATGTGTCTCTCTCCCTCCCCCCACCCCCGCTCATGCCCCGTGTGTCTCTCTCCCTTCCCCCACCCCCCGCTCATGCCCTGTGTCTGTCCCCTGTTCCCCTCCATACCGCGCTCATGCCCCGTGTCTGTGTCCTGTTCTCCCCACCCCCCGCTCATGCCCTGTGTCTGTCTCCTGTTGCCCCCCACCCCCTGCTCATGCCCCGTGTCTGTCTCTGTTGTTCCCCCCACCCCCGCTCATGCCCCGTGTCTCTCTCCTGATGCCCCCAACCCCCGCTTATGCCCAGTGTCTGTCTCCTGTACCCCCCCACCCCCGCTCTTGCCCCGTGTGTCTGTCTCCCTCTTGCCCACCCCCGCTCTTCTCCCGTGTGTCTGTCTCCCTCCCGCCCACCCCCGCTCTAGCCCCATGTGTCTGTCTCCCTCCCGCCCACCCCCGCTCTTGGCCCCGTGTGTCTTTCCCCCTCCCGCCCACCCCCGCTCTTGGCCCCATGTGTCTTTCCCCCTCCCGGCCTCCCCCGCTCTTGGCCCCGTGTGTCTTTCCCCCTCCCGCCCACCCCCGCTCTTGGCCTCGTGTGTCTTTCCCCCTCCCGCCCACCCCCGCTGTTGGCCCCGTGTGTCTTTCCCCCTCCCGCCCACCCCCGCTCTTGGCCCCGTTTGTCTTGCCCCCTCCCGCCCACCCCCGCTCTTGGCCCTGTGTGTCTTGCCCCCTCCCGCCCACCTCCGCTCTTGGCCCTGTGTGTCTTGCCCCCTCCCGCCCACCCCCGCTCTTGGCCCCATGTGTCTTGCCCCCTCCCGCCCACCCCCGCTCTTGCCCCTTGTGTCTTCCCCCCTCCCGCCCACCCCTGCTCTTGCCCCTTGTGTCTCTCCCCCTCCCGCCCACCGCTCTTGCCCCATGTGTCTCTCTCCCTCCCACCCAGCCCCGTGTGTCTCTCTCCCTCCCCCCACCCCCGCTCATGCCCCGTGTGTCTCTCTCCCTTCCCCCACCCCCCGCTCATGCCCTGTGTTTGTCTCCTGTTCCCCTCCACACCCCGCTCATGCCCCGTGTCTGTGTCCTGTTCCCCCCGACCCCCCACTCATGCCCCGTGTCTATCTCCTGTTGCCCCCCACCCTCCCGCTCATGCCCCATGTCTGTCTCCTGTTCCCCCCACACGCTCATGCCCCGTGTCTCTCTCTTGTTGCCCCCCACCACCCTGCTCATGCCCCGTGTCTTTTTCCTGTTCCTCCCACCCCCCGCTCATGCTCTGTGTCTGTTCTCCCCAGCCCCCGCTCATGCCCCATGTCTGTCTCCTGTTCCCCCATCCCTCGCTCATGCCCCGTGTCTGTCTCCTGTTCCCCCCACCCCCTGCTCATGCCCTGTGTCTGTCTCCTGTTGCCCCTCACCCCCGCTCATGCCCCGTGTCTGTCTCCTGCTCCCCCACCCCTCGCTCATGCCCCGTGTCTGTCTCCTGTTCCCCCCACTCCCCGCTCATGCCCTGTGTCTGTCTCCTGTTGCCCCTCACCCCCCGCTCATTCCCCGTGTCTGTCTCCTGTTCCCCCACCCCTCGCTCATGCCCTGTGTATGTCTCCTGTTGCCCCCCACCACCCGCTCCTGCCCTGTGTCTCTCTCCTGTTGCCCCCCACCCCCCACTCATGCCCCATGTCTGTCTCTTTTGTTCCCCCCACCCCCCGCTCATGCCCCGTGTCTGTCTCCTGCTGCCCCCCACCCCCCGCTCATGCCCCGTGTCTGTCTCCTGTTGCCCCCCACCCCCCGCTCATGCCCCGTGTCTGTCTCCTGTTTGCCCTCACCCCCCGTTCATGCCCTGTGTCTCTCCTGTTGCCCCCACCCCCCGCTCATGTACCGTGTCTGTCTCCTGCTGCCCCCCACCCCACGCTCATGCCCCGTGTTTGTCTCCTGTTGCCCCCCCACCCCCCGCTCATGCCCCGTGTCTGTCTCCTGTTGCCCCTCACCCCCGCTCATGCCCCGTGTCTGTCTCCTGTTGCCCCCCCACCCCCCGCTCATGCCCTGTGTCTGTCTCCTGTTGCCCTCCACCCCCCGCTCCTGCCCCGTGTCTGTCTCTGTTGCTCCCCGCACCCCCCGCTCCTGCCCCGTGTCTATCTCCTGTTCCACCCACCCCCCGCTCATGCCCCGTGTCTGTCTCCTGTTCCCCCCACCCCCAGCTCATGCACTGTGTCTCTCTCCTGTTGCCCCCCACCCCCCGCTTTTGCCCCGTGTGTCTTTCCCCCTCCCGCCCACCCCACTCTTGCCCCGTGTGTCTTTCCCCCTCCCGCCCACCCCCGCTCTTGCCCCGTGTGTCTTTCCCCCTCCCGCCCAGCCCCCGCTCTTGCCCCGTGTGTCTTTCCCCCTCCCGCCCACCCCCGCTCCTGCCCCGTGTCTCTCTCTTTTGTTCCCCCCACCCCCCGCTCCTGCCCCGTGTCTCTCTCTTTTGTTCCCCCCCACCCCCTGCTCATGCCCCGTGTCTCTCTCCTGTTGCCGCCACCCCCTGCTCATGCCCCATGTCTGTCTCCTGTACCCACCCGCTCATGCTCGTGTCTGTCTCCTGTACCCCCCCACCCCCCGCTCATGCCCCGTGTCTGTCTCCTGTTGCCCCCCCTGCTCATGCCCTGTGTCTGTCTCCTGTACCCCCCCACCCCCCGCTCATGCCCCATGTCTGTCTCCTGTACCCCCCACACCCCCGCTCTTGCCCCGTGTCTGTCTCCTGTTGCCGCCCCTGCTCATGCCCCGTGTCTGTCTCCTGTTCCCCCCACCCCCCGCTCATGCCCCATGTCTGTCTCCTCTTGCTCCCACCCATGCCCCGTGTCTGTCTCCTGTACCCCCCCACCCCCCCGCTCATGCCCCGTGTCTGTTTCCTGTTGCCCCCCCGCTCATGCCCGTGTCTGTCTCCTGTACCCCCCCACCCCCGGCTCATGCCCCGTGTCTGTCTCCTGTACCCCCACCCCCCGCTCATGCCCCGTGTCTGTCTCCTGTTGCCGCCCCTGCTCATGCCCCGTGTCTCTCTCCTGTTGCCCCCACACCCCGCTCATGCCCCTTGTCTGTCTCCTGTACCCCCCCCCATCCCCCCGCTCATGCCCTGTGTCTCTTCTGTTGCCCCCCACCCCCTGCTCATGCCCCGTGTCTGTCTCCTGTACCCCCCCACCCTCCGGCTCATGCCCCGTGTCTGTCTCCTGTTGCCCCCACCCCCGCTCATGCCCTGTGTCTGTCTCCTGTACCCCCCCACCCCCGCTCTTGCCCCGTGCGTCTGTCTATCTCCCGCCCACCCCCGCTCTTGCCCCGTGTGTCTGTCTATCTCCCGCCCACCCCCGCTCATGCCCCGTGTGTCTGTCTCCCTCCCACCCACCCCCGCTCTTGCCCCGTGTGTCTGTCTCCCTCCCGCCCACCCCCGCTCTTGCCCCGTGTGTCTGTCTCCCTCCCACCCACCCCCGCTCTTGGCCCCGTGTGTCTTTCCCCCTCCCGCCCACCCCCACTCTTGGCCCCATGTGTCTTTCCCCCTCCCGGCCACCCCCGCTGTTGGCCCCGTGTGTCTTTCCCCCTCCCGCCCACCCCCGCTCTTGGCCCCGTGTGTCTTTCCCCCTCCCGCCCACCCCCGCTCTTGGCCCCGTGTGTCTTTCCCCCTCCCGCCCACCCCCACTCTTGGCCCCGTGTGTCTTTCCCCCTCCCGCCCACCCCCGCTCTTGGCCCCGTGTGTCTTGACCCCTCCCGCCCACCCCCGCTCTTGGCCCCGTGTGTCTTGACCCCTCCCGTCCACCCCCGCTCTTGGCCCCGTGTGTCTTGCCCCCTACAGCCCACTCCCTATCTTGACCCTTGTGTCATCCCCCCGCCTGCCCACCCCCGCTCTTGCCCCTTGTGTCTTCCCCCTGCCGCCCACCGCTCATGCCCCGTGTGTCTCTCTCCCTCCCACCCACCCCCCGTGTGTCTCTCTCCCTCCCCCCACCACCGCTCATGCCCCGTGTGTCTCTCTCCCTTCCCCCACCCCCGCTCATGCCCCGTGTCTGTCTCCTGTTCCCCTCCACACCTCGCTCATGCCCTGTGTCTGTGTCCTGTTCACTCCAACCCCCCGCTCATGCCCCATGTCTATCTCCTGTTGTCCCCCACCCTCCCGCTCATGCCCCGTGTCTGTCTCCTGTTCCCCCCACCCGCTCATGCCCCGTGTCTGTCTCCTGTTCCCCCCACACGCTCATGCCCCGTGTCTCTCTCTTGTTGCCCCCCAGCCCCCTGCTCATGCCCCGTGTCTTTTTCCTGTTCCTCCCACCCCCCGCTCATGCCCCGTGTCTGTTCTCCCCACCCCCCGCTCATGCCCCATGTCTGTCTCCTGTTCCCCCACCCCTCGCTCATGCCCCGTGTCTGTCTCCTTTTCCCCCCACCCCCCGCTCATGCTCTGTGTCTGTCTCCTGTTGCCCCTCACCCCCCGCTCATGCCCCGTGTCTGTCTCCTGTTCCCCCACCTCTCGCTCATGCCCCGTGTCTGTCTCCTGTTCCCCCCACCCCCCGCTCATGCCCTGTGTCTGTCTCCTGTTGCCCCTCACCCCCCGCTCATGCCCCGTGTCTGTCTCCTGTTCCCCCCACCCCCTGCTCATGCCCCGTGTCTGTCTCCTGTTGCCCCTCACCCCCCGCTCATGCCCCGTGTCTCTCCTGTTGCCCCCACCCCCCGCTCATGCCCCATGTCTGTCTCCTGTTGCCCCCCACCCCCCGCTCATGCCCCGTGTCTGTCTCCTGTTGCCCCCCACCCCCCGCTCATGCCCCGTGTCTGTCTCCTGTTGCCCCTCACCCCCCGCTCATGCCCCGTGTCTCTCCTGTTGCCCTCACCCCCCGCTCATGCCCCGTGTCTGTCTCCTGCTGCCCCCCACCCCCCGGTCATGCCCCGTGTCTGTCTCCTGTAGGGCTGTACCGAATAGCATATTTAGTATTCGGCCGAATACCGAATAGTTTTCAACTATTCGGCCAAAGCCGAATATGAAGCCGAATAGTTGCTTTATTTAATAAATCATGTTGCAAACTTCAAAAAACACATTTATTAAAAAAACAAATAAAGCACCATTTTAAATGCATTCTATACTTTTATTTCTCCTCATTGTAATTAATGTAGCATCTTTATTTAAAGCATAAAAGCCAGAAATAAAGCAGATTTAACCAAAATGAAGGGACCAAATTTAGAGAGGATTGTTGCATATTCGTGCCAGTTAAAGTAGGAGGCTTCACAAATGCAAAAGGACTGCCTTTGTGAATCAGATGCATTGCATTCTCTAACCAGTTGCAAAGTCGATGTGGTCGAGTTTCGAAACTTCTTTGCAGCTCACATAGAAATGTATAAAATTGTACATGTCGGCTCATGCAGGACACAAGCCAAGAGGAAATTTGAAATGCATGAACTCTATCTCACAACTATTCACCCCACCCAAACAAATGCTGCTCACTTTTCACTCATCTTAGCCACTCCTTCTCCTTTGCAATACACAAACATATGCAACTTATCATTCCTGATAAAATATCAGATAATGTTAAACTCAGGACTCAAGTAGTTACAAAAAGAATAGGGGGGACTATGACGTACGCAATGGGAAGTGAAATGACAGGAACTGAAAGTATCTATGCACATTTCTTTCAGTTTGTCTTTTCCAACTGACAAAAGTGCACATTGCATATAAACATTCGCGAAAAGAAAAGATTTTCCTGTATTGTTGCAGGCTAGGCATAAAAGATGAGCACCTTTTATGTCTAAGAATCTGTAACAAAACATGCCCTAAAGAGCAGATTACAATATAAGATATTTTTCATCTGTGTGATAGCAATTTGTCTGGTCTAATTCTATTCAGTTTTGCAAACTGAAGTCTATATTTGCTTTTTTGAGTTAATGTTGCATTATATTCAAATGAGAATGTCAAAGTATTCGGCAAGAGCCGAATAGCAAGAAACTATTCGGCCAGAGCCGAATAGCTTTATTTCAGCCGGAATTCGGCCGAATACTTACTAGAAGCCGAAGTTCGGTACACCCCTAGTCTCCTGTTGCCCCCCACCCCCTGCTCATGCCCCGTGTCTGTCTCATGTTGCCCTCCACCCCCCGCTCCTGCCCCGTGTCTGTCTCTGTTGTTCCCCCCACCCCCCGCTCATGCCCCATGTCTGTCTCCTGTTCCCCCCAACCCCCGCTCATGCCCCGTGTCTGTCTCCTGTTCCCCCCACCCCCCGCTCATGCCCCGTGTCTCTCTCTTGTTGCCCCCCACCCCCCGCTCATGCCCCGTGTCTGTCTCCTGTACCCCCTACCGCCCGCTCATGCCCCGTGTCTGTCTCTGGTTCCCCCCACCCGCTCATGTCCCGTGTCTCTCTCCTGTTGCCCCCCGCTCATGCCCCGTGTCTGTCTCCTGTTGCCCCCCACCCCCCTCTCATGCCCGTGTCTGTCTCCTGTTCTCCCCACCCCCCGCTCATGCCCCGTGTCTGTCTCCTGTTCCCCCCCACCCCCTGCTCATGCCCCGTGTCTGTCTCCTGTTGCCCTCACCCCCTGCTCATGCCCCATGTCTGTCTCCTGTTGCCCCCCACCCCCCGCTCCTGCCCTGTGTCTCTCTCCTGTTGCCCCCCACCCCCCGCTCATGCCCCGTGTCTGGCTCTTTTGTTCCCCTCACCCCCTGCTCATGCCCTGTGTCTGTCTCCTGTTGCCCCTCACCCCCCGCTCATGCCCCGTGTCTGTCTCCTGTTCCCCCACCCCTCGCTCATGCCCCGTGTCTGTCTCCTGTTCCCCCCACCCCCCGCTCATGCCCTGTGTCTGTCTCCTGTTGCCCCTCACCCCCCGCTCATGCCCCGTGTCTCTCCTGTTGCCCCCACCCCCCGCTCATGCCCCGTGTCTGTCTCCTGCTGCCCCCCAACCCCCGCTCATGCCCCGTGTCTGTCTCCTGTTGCCCCCCACCCCCCGCTCATGCCCCATGTCTGTCTCCTGTTGCCCCTCACACCCCGCTCATGCCCCGTGTCTCTCCTGTTGCCCCCACCCCCGCTCATGCCCCGTGTCTGTCTCCTGCTGCCCCCCACCCCCCCGCTCATGCTCCGTGTCTGTCTCCTGTTGCCCCCCACCCCCCGCTCAAGCCCCGTGTCTGTCTCCTGTTGCCCCTCACCCCCCGCACATGCCCCGTGTCTGTCTCCTGTTGCCCCCCACCCCCCGCTCATGCCCCGTGTCTGTCTCCTGTTGCCCTCCACCCCCCGCTCCTGCCCCGTGTCTGTCTCTGTTGTTCCCCCCACCCCCCGCTCCTGCCCCATGTCTGTCTCCTGTTCCCCCCACCCCCCGCTCCTGCCCCGTGTCTGTCTCCTGTTCCCCCCACCCCCCGCTCATGCCCCGTGTCTCTCTCCTGTTGCCCCCCCACCCCCCGTTCATGTCCCGTGTCTGTCTCCTGTACCCCCTACCGCCCGCTCATGCCCTGTGTCTGTCTCCGGTTCCCCCCACCCGCTCATGTCCCGTGTCTCTCTCCTGTTGCCCCCCACCCCCTGCTCATGCCCTGTGTCTGTCTCCTGTTGCCGCCCACCCCCCTCTCATGCCACGTGTCTGTCTCCTGTTCTCCCCACCCCCCGCTCATGCCCCGTGTCTGTCTCCTGTTCTCCCCCACCCCCTGCTCATGCCCTGTGTCTGTCTCCTGTTGCCCTCACCCCCCGCTCATGCCCCATGTCTGTCTCCTGTTGCCCCCCACCCCCGCTCCTGCCCTGTGTATCTCTCCTGTTTCCCCCCACCCCCCGCTCATGCCCCGTGTCTGTCTCTTTTGTTCCCCCCACCCCCCGCTCATGCCCTGTGTCTGTCTCCTGTTCCCCCCACCCCCTGCTCATGCCCCGTGTCTCTCTCCTGTTGCCCCCCACCCCCCGCTCATGCCACATGTCTGTCTCCTGTTGCCCCCCCTGCTCATGCCCCGTGTCTGTCTCCTGTTCCCCCCACCCGCTCATGTCCCATGTCTCTCTCCTGTTGCCCTCCACCCCCCGCTCATGCCCCGTGTCTGTCTCCTGTACCCCCTACCCGCCGCTCATGTCCCGTGTCTCTCCTGTTGCCCCCCACCCCCCGCTCATGCCCCGTGTCTGTCTCCTGTACCCCCCACCCCCCGCTCATGCCCCATGTCTCTCTCCTGTTGCCCCCCACTACCCCGCTCATGCCCCGTGTCTGTCTTCTGTACCCCCCACCCCCCGCTCATGCCCCGTGTCTGTCTCCTTTTCCCCCCATCCCCCGCTCATGCCCCGTGTCTGTCTCCTTTTGCTCCCACCCATGCCCCGTGTCTGTCTCCTGTTGCCCTCCACCCCCTGCTCATGCCCCGTGTCTGTCTCCTGTTGCCCCCCACCCCCCGCTCATGCCCCGTGTCTCCCTCGTGTTCCCCCCACCCCCTCTCATGCCCCGTGTTTCCCTCGTGTTACCCCCCGCCCCCGCTCATGCTCCGTGTCTCCCTCGTGTTCCCCCACCCCCTGCTCATGCCCCTTGTCTCTCTCCTTTCCTCCCCACCCCCGCTCATGTCCCGTATGTGCCCTGTACCCCCCCGCTCATGCCCTGTGTCTCCCTCGTGTTCCTTCCCCCTGCTCATACCCCGTGTCTCCCTCATGTTCCTCCCCCCCGCTGCTCATGCCCCGTGTCTCTCTCGTGTTCCCCCCACCACCGCTCATGCCCTGTGTTTCCTTCCTTTTCCCCCCACCCCCTGCTCATGCACCGTTTGTACCCTGTTCCCTCTCACCCCCCGCTCATGCCCATGTGTCTCCCCTGTGCCCCCCAACCCCGCTCATGCGCCGTTGTGTTCTTTATACACCCCGCCTTCCCTTTCCATGGTGGCCATCTTGGTAAAAGATTTTCCTTCCTACACCGAGACGCCGCAGGCATCCCGGCGTAGGAAGGAAAATCTTTTTGTTTTTTTTACCACCCTGCATTCCCACTTTGAGGACATAAGATGTTAGTGGTCTTCATCTATTGAAAAGGATGTTATGGTCACGTTGTACTAATAAAAACCTTTAAAATTTAGTAAAAAAAAAATGTTACAGGGACGTTATGGTTAAGTTGCACTAAAAAAAAAACTATGAAATTCAATGAAAAAAGTTGTTAAAGGGACGTTATGGTAAAGTTGCGCTACTAAAAACCTATGAAATTCAGTGAAAAAACGTTGTCAAAGGAACGTTATGGTTCCAAGTAAAACCGAAAAACCCTTGAAATTCGCCAGTTATGGTAAGCTAAGCAACCATAACTCGCGCCACCACCGTGCACTGCTAAGACTAACACCCAGGACATCAAAGATAACATCACAAATGTCATTGATGACATCACTGATGACATCACATGTCTGGCTCACTCTTTTTTCTTTTGCTGACATATCTAGGCCACATGGTTTTCTTCAGTAACAGTCAAAAACTAAACATTTTATTTTATTTGTAGATGTATCCTTCAAGTAGGTTCTTACAGTAATTCTGTTAGAGTCCAGTAACATCATATGAAACATATACATACGGGAAGACACAAGCTTGAAAGACAGCAATCCTTTTTGTGCATAAAGTTAATCAATAGACTTATGAGCACTTTCTGATAGTTCTGTTTTTTTTTTTTATGGCTGTACTTTCCCTGTGGGTCCAATCACATCAAGTGATACATATACATAGGGTGAATAGCAGCTTTCAAACAGAGCAATCATTTATTTTCATGAAAATAATCAGTTAAGTTATGAATTGTTTATGCTACTACTTGTGCTTTTTTGCTAACTTCACTTTCCCTGTATATACCCATATTGGTATGTGTTCTTGTGTCTTTGTGTTTTGTCTATAGTAATGTTTTATTAGCTACGTATTACATATTTCACAATACACAAAAATCTATTAAGAAAACAAAAACAATTATCATTTCATTATTCAAAATATTAACATTACGAATATTATAGCTTCATCTTGTACACTGCACACCATGTTATGTTTCTGTATCCGTAGCTTAGTATACTAGATAGAACTCCATAATAGAATGCTATTTATATCAATGCATCGTTCAATGCACTAATTAGGGCATGATATTTATTGCAATGATCCTTGACACTTGTATCGCAACATTATAATAAGAATCCCTTGTACACATATTTCATGAAAAGTACATACACATGTGATGTCATCAGTGATGTCATCAATGACATTTGTGATGTCATCTTTGATGTCCTGGGTGTTAGTCTTAGCAGTGCACGGTGGTGGCGCGAGTTATGGTTGCTTAGCTTACCATAACTGGCGAATTTCAAGGGTTTTTCGGTTTTACTTGGAACCATAACGTTCCTTTGACAAAGTTTTTTCACTGAATTTCATAGGTTTTTAGTAGCGCAACTTTACCATAACGTCCCTTTAACAATGAAAAAAGCAAGTACATTTATTTCAAGGCCTTTGAGTTTCAACACACACATCAAATCATAGTAATACTATTAAGCCAGCACAATCCTATCTAAATATGTATATACAAGACCAATGGGGTCTAAAGGTTTAATGCACAAAATGGGTCCACAATCTAAAAGGGGGAGGAAACTGGCAGTGCAAGTAGTCTTTTGTCCCTTCTGCATCCAACACACTCCTAACTAAGAGGCAGTCCAATCCCTAAGAAGAGTGGAGCCTATTGCTGTAATGTACATGCAATGCTGTTGCACGCGGTAACGCAGATGGGCACAACGGGGTCTCTTGAAGGGTCTGTAGCAGCTCAGGAAGGTGGGTGAGGTGAAGAAGAATAGGTTCCCACTATTCAAGGACTGCCTCCACTTGAGGGCAGAGTCGATTCCAAGAGTTGGGAATAGTTTGCTAGTTCGCAGTAGCAGTGGAAAGGAGAGGGGCCCTGAGGGGCCACTTGTGAGTAGAAATGGATGGAGGCACTAGGAGCCACTGGTTAGGGTTGCGATTACTCACTGACCCCTGGCAAACTCTAGACCAAACTTCGGCAGTCGAGTCCACTTCGGTTGCAGGTTCAAGTGCAGCAATTTGGCGACTATGCGGCTTTCAGAGACGAAGATACAGCGATGATTCCCAAATGGGACAGTGGCGATTTCTCCACTCCTGGTGGATGGATCAGGCCAGTTTCACTGGGCACAAATGCAGCACACCTGCAATGTTCATCACCACAGCTGGGCGACACAGTAACTGTCTATACTCCGGTTCGGATGCACTCAGTTTACTCCAGATCAGGGAATGCCAAGTGTACGAAATTCGGTGTGAGAGTGCAGTGAACAAAGAGCTAGCAAGGAACTAAGTTTTGATGGCCTCCTCAAAACAGCGGCGGTATCAAGGCAAATAGTCTGCGTATGCTGGTAAGCACACTGGTTGGCCCAGGGACACGTCCGAGAGAGCTTACTTGCAGGATTTGATGAAGGTGCCGAGAATAGTTGGTCCCACTATTCCAATGGGTCGAAGCATCTTGGCAGACCTTCTAGGATGAATGGCGCCAAACCTTCCAGTGGGTCTCCAGCGGTTCCTCGACTCGGTTTCTTAGATTCAGTATACTTGGATCCTATCCTTCGTTCAGTGAGAACTCCAGAGATCGATATGGTATGGGTGTTTGGGGCCTTCTCTTCTCCAGAATCTCCTTCGTGCCAAAACGAAGAGGACCCAATGGGAGATCTGCTCACATGCAGGCATACCATATGCGGACCAATCACGGACCACGGTGGTCCCAGGCAATTTACAGCACTGCAGACTCTGTGGCATCCAGGATGTGTATTGAGAACAGACATCCCAGCCCACATCCTGGAGGCATACACACAAGGGATGCAGAAGCCCACAAAAGCTTGATGTTTCGTGTGGGAATGCATGCCCAAATAAGGACTGACCCGGGTCAGCTCGACCTGAGGAAGGTGAAGGGGCAAGATGGGCAAAGGACAGGACAAAGAACCTTGTGGCATGGCCATTTTGGAGACAGGCCACCTGTTCATGCCTAACGCTTATGGTTTACGTGGCAGGAAAGGGTTCAAACACATGAAATGATAAGCTGCCACCAGCCCTGTCCAAGGCACATCTGCCATTCGCCTAAATAATCCTTCGAGATTATCTAGGGGCTTTAGAAATGACTAATAGACCCAAGTGCACAATACTGGAAAGTACATTGTACACTTGTTACATGTTGCAGAAAAGTTGCAAAATTGGAAAGGACTAAGGGAAACACAGTCTCCCAGTACTGACTGTCTTAAAGGCATGTCAGTTTCCCCATAAAAAGTGAGTGAAAAGCCCAGAGGAGTGCAGCAGAAGGCTGGGCTCAACTGGCAAATTCAGACTATGGTGTTTACATCAGAAAACATGTAGGGGTTAAACAACTAGAGGGAAAATGACACATAAATGGCAATCTTTCCTAACACACTCCAGCCACATCTTTTATAAACGTGGTAGCAGGCAGTAGACCTGATACTCTCAACTGTTCTAGCTGAATTCTCCACCTTAGCTTTCTGCAGATGGAGTAGTTGATGTTCAGTGTCTCTGTCATAGAATATTACTTGGTGTGCCAATTCCTCCTTCTTCAACTTAGCTTCTGTTTATAACTTTTCTCTTTTTAGCTCCAATTTCCAAGTGCCCCTGAAGATCAGGGCTGGTTTTGGGAATAGACGTAGGAGGAGAGGTGGCAATCCCAGCAATCAAATCTGTAATAACACCAGGGGCAAGGACTCCATCAGAATACCCCCAAACCCTTCATCAGGAGTATCACAATCAGTCTGGTAATCCACAAGGGCAGCTATACGCTCTGCCCTACGCTTCTCCTCAAAGTCAAATTCTCTCTCTTCACAAGCACTCTTTAGAGCTTCTAAGACCATTCTAGCCAATTCGCCCTTTACAATAGGTCCCATTGTGTGCAGTGATGTCTTTAGTATATACCACTAAACCCTAAATTAGTGAAAGTGTGGATATGTTGTCCTAAAACAAGTGATCCTGCGGATATGCCACCAGTTAAAGACTGGAGGGCGTTATCAGTACTTCCACACCCTATATGGTTGGGGTAGGTGCACAGAACACTCCAGCCAAGGTTCTCCAATGGTAGCAGTGGACAAGCAACCAAGACTGAGGCTCAAGGGAAGTGATGCAGGCAAGTGTTTAGGTACAGTGAATCCCCAAGACTCCACAAAGGAATATCCACACACTATGTTATGTTCTTACACAGTACCTCTATATAACATGAGGTTCCAGTGAATATATACAGCAATAATCAGCACACTTTGTACTCAGACAACATTATTCTAAGAATGGCAAACATTTACACCGCCCTCTATATGGCACCACAATATACTTAGATTCAGGTAAAATGCTGACAGTTATTAAAAAGCTTAAGAATTACTAAGCAATGTGTAACTTCAGAGATATTACTGTAAAAAGGCAGGTTAGGTTAGGAACATTGGTAGAATTATTTCTTTATGATAAACAATGCAATACTGTGTAAGGATCCCTCTGCCTGGGCAAACTGTATGGAAAAGTTAAGGTGTACTTTAAGTTGTATCTTAGAGCCCAGTCCAAATAAGGTCATTGATACTATAGTTCTACAGAATCAACTACAGATCCAACTGCCCCTAAGTATCTGGGAAGCCACATGAGAACAGGATCCAAGATGAAGCTGGTACACCTGGACAAATCTTGAAGATGAAATATGCTGTTCCGTGTAACAGTACATCGGGTGCCTTGGCAGGTGAAGAGGTGGAGCTTCTTGGTTTTACTCAATGATTCCCCTCAAGGATGGACCCCCTTGGAAGAAGGAGTCGCTGGGATGTTGGTGTTGAGAACAAGAAGGGAACCAAGGAGTGTCAGAAATGCAGGAATGCAAATCTTTTGCAGTGGTCTCCAATGTCGTGTTACTACGCTGGCTGTGGATGTCCCACGAAGATGCAACTTGCTGTGGACCTTGAAAAGGCTTGACTGAAGAATATGAGAACCTTGGTGGCAATGGATAACTTTCTGTAGCGACGGGTGCAATGGCAGAAGCAGGTGTTGGATTTTGGGATTTTGGGGTTTACTATCTTCAGTTCTTTGGTGCTGCAGATGCAATATGGACATCAGGATGGCTTCTGGTGACCTAAACACAACCACTGGACTGAACCATGGAACCTCATTAAATCTGGACCCTCAGGACATCTTCTTCAGATTTTGGTGTCAAGAAACTCACCGACGGACACTCCACTGCAGGTACCAACCCTGGGCCTTCTCTGGTGTGGGCAAGTAGACAGCTGTCATGGCAGGGATGCACCGTGAAGGATTTTTCAATGATTTGGAATTTTCACAGCTCTGGGTTTCAAGCAGCACTATGCCAGTATACCCCCTCTTGTGGGTGATACCCAGCAACCTTGCTTCCAGCAGTCTCATACAATCCTCAGGACCATGGGCAATGCAGATGTACTTCATGGCTTCAAGATGTTCAGGCACTCCTCTTCTGGTCCCACAAAGATCCATTCTTCGGAAGGCATCGCACATGCCACTGGCTTCCGGGACATTTCGGGAAAGAGCAGTAGTTGCACAGTGTCCGCTCCTATCTATGGGAAGAGGTTGCCTATCCTGGTTCAGTCCTTGAATCAGCATAGCAGCTTTTGGATTAGATGAAGAGATGCAGCTGCACATTTCTTCCTCCAGGATGCAAGCTTAGGATGACTTCACCTTCTGCTTCCAGTTTCTTGTTTCAGATTCTGACTTCAGTTTCAACTTCTGATAAGGAAGTGAGTGTGAGTTCCACTGTTAAACAAAACACTCCACATTCACTCAGGCTGAGCCAGGCTCAGTCATCCAATCACACACAAGTTGCACTCATGCAGGCAGCACCCAATCAGGCTCACAGACATTCAGGCATTTACCAGAAACCAGACACCCACAACACAGGATATGGATTGGGGGCTACTCCCCAGCCTTGCAGTGCCCCGCAATTCATGTTTTCCACTTTCAGTCAGGGCTGGCTCCAGCATTGTGAAACACAATCAAAACCAAGCAACCACAACCCAGATTTCATATTGACTACTCACTCCATTCAGGTAGGTTCCACTGCAAGGGTGTACCCACAACAAGCAGCCCTTGGGTAGGCACCAACCACAGAGCCATACATTGTCTTTCCACCCAACAACCATTCAGCTGAAGGGCTGAAGGGAACAGAGCCAGGACTTCTCAGGACTTTTAGAAACAGGGTGTAGAGGAGCAGGTGGACACATTTTCTCTAACTTCTGCACCCTCACCGCAGTCATACTGGAACAGCAGGAGAAGGGCCCTCTGTGAGACTCCATGGGTTATGCCTATACCTCATCAAGAGACAATATGCACTCAGACAACCGTATCAAATGTACCCCTGCACTGAAGTGTAGAAGGATCCCGTAGAAGGATGCCGTAATGAAGGATGTCAGCACACACCATTGGACATCATGGAGCGCTGAGTGAAATCTGACAAGGACAGTGATGTCATGGAGAAGAAATACAGAGTCACGCTGAAACAATATGAAAATACTTAAGAGTGATGATGTAATTTAAGTGATAAGAGAAACATGTACACACCAATAATATAATCATGAATGCAAAAGAAGACAGAATAAATGGCTGAGCAATATGTGTAAAAACACAGTAACACAAATGGCATTATCCTTGTGAGCAGTCTTTAACTGCTGCTGCATTCCCGATTGAAAATGCTTCAAGTGTAACAATGGGGTGTTCAGTAACATTATTTGTTGAGCATGCATTATTTGCGATTTTAGAGATACCAAAAAGTACATTGACCACACAGAGAGCATCAGCGCATGAGGTAATAATATTGGATCCTGCAATTTAAATTGTCAGATGTAACACAGTAAATCAGGTAATGAGTGACATAAATTAATACATAAATTAATACATTAATAATGGACGACTGTATTCCGAGATAAGCAATATATTATCAAAAATGTTAATGACCTATTGTAGATTGGATACCAGACCTGCTGAAGGGAATAGACAACTCTTGAAGAAGGGGGCAAATACACCCCGAAACGCGTATAGACACAAGTGAAGGATTGAACATTCACTAAGAAATTGCTCCGTTGAGTTATTATCAAATGTTTAATGACATGCAAATCAAGACTTGTAACTGTCTATTATAATTGTGAAATGATTACCAAAGTGATGAACTGTAAATTTGAAAGTTTGATACAATGTATGGATTTGCAAAACATTTTTTTTTGTAAAACATCTCTTTAGAGAACAATTTGTGTATGAAGAATAATATAATTGAATTTTGAAATGAAATATTCAATATATTTCACTAGTTTGATTGTCTATACAATACATATTGGGCGTGCATGGGGACGGAAGAGATCCACAAGATTGTAGACATCTGTTGTTTTGGTACACTGAAAGGCTGCTTCATGTATACATTGATTACTTTAAGAATTCGAACCATAAACTTGTATGCTTTACATTTCTATTAATACATCAATGTACCTGACTTTGAGTGATCAAATCAACTGTGAAACAACTGTTATTGTTCTAAAGCTATAAGTCAGATGATTCACACGTTTATAAAATGTGGACATTAGATTTATATTGCCAACTCATATTCCATAAATGTATATTTCAACATTGTTTGGTATGCAAATAAAAACACTAACCTGCGTACACTTAGACAGTATTTAAAACTACATTATAGGTCCACATCTGTTGGATGGAAAACATATTAGACCTGATTCTCAAAGCATTTTAAAATGGAATGTAACCATTGAATTGAAAAATCACTTTGTGGATCAGGCCGATTATGTTTAATCAATTTATGACATTAATGTCACCACAAACCTTTGATTTTGTTGCAACACATGCTTAAAGCAAACGCATTAATTCAGGAAAAGTTCATACAATGGATACATTAAATGAAATATTAGGACCCATATAGTCAGCATAATATTTATATAATACACTTTAAATATTGTGAGTGATTCCCATCATTATATGTATGTCTTTCTTAATTACAACTTAAGTAGCTTCTGTCTTGCAGTTGTCTTGATTAGCCTTCCCTTAAGTGATTATTCGATTCAGGTAATGATGTGTAGCTTGAATCATCATGGAGTCTTAATATTTCATAAGCATTTTGAAGAATGCCCGCCAATAAACCCACAAAATACAGAAACTATTCACGATTCCCTCTAATTTCCCATTATTCCAACTTTTTTTGAATGCACATTCTTTAAGTGCACACCTGACAAATTAGAGGCAATTTAACACACTGGCCAACTTCATTCTGAGATCCTCAGCAGACATTAAGTGGAAACAGTGCTCATACATGTATCTTACTTCATCGAAAAGCCTCCCCATTGACATCAATCTTCCATTATCAAGCTTCTTGATATCTCTTGCATTCCTGACATAGTTGATCACAATGTGCTCTCTTAGACTCTCACATATTAAATTAATGGTGGTCTCCACCCTTGGATGGCTTGTTACCTGGCTTTTCACATTGTTTCCATTTTCTAGAGCACAGACTGCCCCTCCCGGGATTCAGCAAGAGACTTTCTGTTGACCCTTCCTCTACACCATGTAAACATGCTCTCTCTTCAAATTCATCTCCTCCTTTGATTTCTCATACTTTCAATTAGAAAATGGTTCTCAGATGTTCTTGTCTTTCATCTCTCCTTTGCCTAAGGTGTGCTTGACATCCCAAACAGTTCATCTGATAGCCATCGCTGGATCATGCAGTATTTCATCATGCTATACTGAAATCAGATTTCTCTGACCCTCAAATGCAATGCCCTTTCTGCCTCCCCCTTTATTATTTATGTGTTATCCCATCCCCCCAGGCTCAAAATCTGGTAGTCGAAAGTGACCTGGAGCTTCAGCATTTCATCACCTCTATTGATACGGTTGCCAGGCTGAACGTCCTGAATATACAAAAACATCCCAAAATCTGTCCCCAAATCAGCATTTGCGTTTCCAAAACACATATCAACATCTTAGTCATCAGCAGCGCAGATTTCAGTTCCATTCTCTTCACTGGACTGCCTCTGCCCTCGTTTTCTGCTTTTAACAAGGCATACAAGGACACATTTTTAACAGGATGGGAGATTTAAAAATAAGAAAGACACACACAGACTGACAAATGTAAAAATATGAGTGTGTCTAAGGATCAGGTGTTTGATTGTGCTTTAGAGGTGTATGAGTAGTGGTTGGGAGCGTATAAAATGTAATGCTGGTCAGAAAGAATGATACAACATCACATGCTAACAAGCCTTTACAAATGAAGGTACATTCTAGTACATTGTGTGGGGGTACTATAATAAGACAAATCAACTTGACTCGTTGACTTCTGCTGGTTTGCCAATAAATATGGTGCTGGGACAAGGGAGAACACATTCTTCACCATTACTAGGATATGTTTGTCTTTGTCCTATACATGGCTTAATGTCTGTCCAGTACTGTCCCCCTTTACTCTTTCTAACTCTTTAGCCGGTCCGATAGCACAGCGAGTAGATCACTTGCTTTGACATGTTTGCAAAGCCTGCCCACACAGGGCCGAATCCCGGCAGCGCCAAACTCAGCCTTTCATCCTTCTGAGATCGATAAATGAGCACCACACCGTGGGAAGTAGAGCTCAGATACCTGAGCGTTTGTGGCGCTATATAAATGCTAAAATTAAATTAGATTAAAAATGAAATTAGTATTTTCTCTATGTCTTGCTTCCTTTTTATCAAATTAAATAAATGTAGTCTATGGGGTCATTACGAGTAGGCCGGTATCCCGCCGGTAATTCCAGCAGGATACCAGCAAAATGCCTCTACCATTTTCACAACCTGATATCTCAGTATTAGCCAGTACATTCACATTCCAGGGAGTCACATAATACTCCATGGCATGGTATTTCTGGAATCACTGGCACCATTATTAACAGTGATTCTGGCATGTATTTGCCAGTGGGGTCCTGATTTACCAGCAGGTCAGGTATGTCAGTAAATCAGTTCCCCCACCAGCAAACTTGTGTGTCCAACGTCTGTACAAAATGCCAATGTTGGAATTACCGGTCATTTTACTAGCATTTTTTCGAGACCAGGGAATTTGTAATGAGCCCCAGTCAAGTTATGAGAATTGTTCACTAGATCCGTTTTTACAATATAGAATAGTGTTTTTATTCTAATTCTATGCAGAGATAGACTATTACTTGTTGTTTCATTCAATATGTTTTCCCCATATTTAAATGGTTTCTTGTTTCCATACAATAATTCGAATGATGTTCATTTTTTATTACAGTTCTTGGCTCTTCTTATGATCATAATAGGTCTCAACGTGTATGGAAATCAGCATTCAATGGCATGTTAGACTTAAGGGCATGTCATCCGGAATGCATTCATAATTATGTATGAAGGCTGAGGATTGGGCGTAGAGTCAATTCCATTCAGCTAACCCACTGAGTCAATTACCTCTCTTGATAACATAATAATATAGATCTGCCAGCACACATTTTCTTGAAAGGTCAACAAACTTGTGGATAGATCACGAGTAACTCATTTTGATACCATAACAATGTGGACTTTTCAGCAAAGCGATTTTGAAAAGGCCATACTTTTTAAGGCAATATCTATGGATTCATTTTCATAACTGTTGCTTTGAGAGCAATTAATAATGAATGTATCTATCCATATCTTAAAAACATTCCAATGACATATTTTTATGTTGTCTCTTTGGATCGCATTATGCCAATTAATTGCACTTTAGGGAATTTTCAACCACAACTCAAGGAGCAATGCCATGCCATGCCACTAATTAAAGGAGCAATGTGCACTAAGCGAAACAGTAACCTTTGGATTGATCATTCAACTCTCAAGACCACAATAAGAGGACAATGGGCCTGATTACGAGATTTGCAGCAAAATCTCGTCATTAGCGGCATGGCGATAACGAGTCTGTGTAGCCTTGACTCTGCAAATAGCAGCTGATTACGAGAGTGCGTGCACGCGCGTACCGGCAAGACGGTAACGCCGCACCGCCATGCCGGTATCATCCCTCAAACCCCCAATACCGCATCATGAAATGCGCTGATACCTCCTCCGCCTCTGGCCACCCCTAAATAATGGACCCGGTAGCACCACTAAGGGTATTACCGGGTCCGTCATCAGCTGAATCGGAAGTAGCGTCATAGTGCCGGAACGGGAAATGCACTGGTAGCTATCTTTAAAAACACAATCCATTGCAATCCTTGATAGACAGGACCTGTTCTTGCAAAATAGCATACACACCTTCAAGAAGATGTCTAATGCCACTGCAAGGCAAGATTTAGTAACGAGGAACTAAATATGTTGTCTGACACTTCAACGGAGCAGGCGGACGTGGTATTCTGCACAGCCCTTAGGCGTCCTGCACAGCTCTGTAAGAAGCAGATTTGGGAGGAAGTGGCGCAGAAGGCCAGTGCGGTTGGCACCACTGCACGCACCGTGAAGGATTGTAAGAAGCGGTGGGACGATCTACGCCTACGTGTAAGAAATATCCTATTGGCAATTCGCAACTAGGGGCAGGCAACAGGGTGCGGTCCCACTGCCCCATAAAGCTCACAAGGTGGGAAGAAACGTGCAGCACCACAATAGACATGGAGGGTACAAAGGGGTTGGTGCAGCGGAGTTCTGAGTACCATCATCAGCTGATGAAGGTGAGTGTCCCCACAAACAACTGACATGCAAAGTACAATGTCGGCCAACAAATGTGATAGTGATGCAAGCCAATACATGGCCCATCATTTACACACACACATATCCCTGTCTAAATGCTGGCCCCACCACTGTCATATCAACATGCATGCTGCATGCTGTACCCATACCCAAAATACACCCGACACACAGATAAACAGCATGTGTCACACTGCACGCAAGCCACAACACACCTGTAGGCCCCACAGCAGACACCACAGCAAACATGTAAAAACCTTAGGGATGCCAATTCCACCCCCCACTAACATAACACGTACCTTGTCTTCCACAACAACAAACATGCACCGATCCACACGGCACAAACTGCACATACACCAATGCATGCATGATGCAAGTACTACCATCACTGATGCCCGGACTCTCTGTTTGTCCCCCACAGGCACGGATGTAGACAGTGATGACCATGAAGCAGGTGCCCAGGCAACGACACCTGCCAAAATGTCCAGGGTCAGGGATGATGGCACCAGGCCATCGATGTCCAGGGGCAGTCGGATGGTCCGAGTGGCATGCACAGGACAAACAAACACATGCTGCCACACCCCAGGAGTCAATCACCACACAGGACGTGGCCACAACCATTGATTCGGAGCATGAGGGAACGCAGTCGGCTGCCACGAGTTCTGTCGGGGAGGTAGCTGAATCCCCATCTGAGAACACCCCCGTATTGGCCATCTGAGCAAATGTACCTTCCACCTCCACTTCGATCCGGGACATTGAGGGGCACATGACATGGATGGAGGGCCAGCAACAGGCGATGCATGACCTTGTCAAACAATACATTGCAGATGGGGAGGCAAGTAGGCGTGAAATGTGTGACAACACTGTGGCCATCATCAAGGCCGTAAACAGGAACAGCAAGCGTGTCCATGATGGTTTTGCAGCAGTGGCCCAGATCCTGGCCAGAATAGCTAACATGAAGCAGCTGCCTCCAGCGCCAACCGACCCGCAACCATTCACCTCATCATCTGCCACCCCTGCCAGCTCTACGCAGACCAGCCCTGTGCGCAGGTCCCTGCGCAACATGCCGCACAATGGAATGCAACCCCCTTCTCCAAAGAGAGGCCAGAAGTAGCAGGGGCACCCTGCATGTGTTGACTGCAAGTGCATCAAGAATCATACTGTGCACTTCTTGTGTGGGGGTGTTGGGGGGGAGATAGGAGGGGGCAGGGGGTGTGTGTGGAGCTTTTGCATTACAGTGCACAGTGTCCATCTACCCACACACCCAGTGCCCAGAGCCCCAAATCCATGGCACCCTCTGCATTCAAGTGCATTAGAAAAATTGGTCTATCACAGACTGGTCCACAGCACGTCCCTCATGTGCTTCGCCACCTGGCTGATGTGCAACCTCTTCTCCTTCATCATCCTCATCCTCTCCCGGTGGTTGCTGGTCAGTGTCAGGCGGTAGAGGTACGTTCCGTCTGATGCACATGTTGTGCAGCATGGCACATACCATGATGATCTTGCCCACCTTCTCAGGCCCATACATGAGTGCCCCACTCGACCTGCTGAGGCAGCGAAACTGTGCCTTCAACAGGCCGAAGGTCTGCTCGATCACAACACGGGTACGTGTATGAGCCTGATTGAAGTCCTCTTTGTGCCTGTTCCACGGATTTCAACATGCATGAGAAATATGGTTGTGATATGCCATGCAGATGCCCCACTGTGCTTTGAAACACATTGTGTATAGGCACTTTCTAAATAAACGTTCATATCATATCACTGTGTGCTGGTAGGTGCCTGTGTCCAGGAAGTGGAGCACAGGCACTACCTTAAGTAGAGGGGGAATGGCGGTACAGATTTCAATCAGGATGACTATGTAATTGTGTATTAGATCCACAATGGTGGTGATGGTGTCCCTGACCAGGTGGTGCAGGGTGTGGATCTTTGCCAGAGTCAAGTTGAATGGAGTGGCCCTTATGCGAGAGATTGGTGGCTGCCTGCTTGCCCTGGTGGTACTTGCTGGACCAGTCTCACCCTCCTTCTCCTCCTGTGTCTACTCTGTAATACCTGATGTAGTGCCTGCTCATGGAGTATCAGTGCAGGCATGTCCTCCAGCTCTAAAATCGCAAAAGCAAGTGGGATCATTTTGGTCTAGTATGGGGTGTGGTGTGTGGGTGTGCTCCTTTTGTGTTGGGCCAGACTCCATTGCCTCCACCTGTGCTGATTGTGTGCACCTGTAGCAGTTGGGGACACAGCAGATTGCTATTAACGGGTGATCTGCGATGCCGGGGCTACCGGAATGGTGGTAACCCTTATTACCACCATCTGGATACTGATAAGTGCATGTTCGTGTGACTCGTGATGTCCTCCTGTTTGCGACATGCCAATATTGCTGCCACGAAGAGCGCGTGGCCGCGCACATGCCGGTCCGTAGGTGCACGGTATCAACGCCTCCATGGGGTTGCCTGTAGTACTGGTAAGCAGACTTGTAATGGGCTGTTACGGTAAATGATGCCGGTATTACCATTCCAGCATCGTTTTTGCCATACTGCAAATCTCGTAATGAGGCCCTATGATTCAAATTAGAAGTGTGCCATTAACTCTGATGAGATGCATGTAATTCACGTGTACAGACGTAGTATTGTACTACAAAAACATAACTATTACAATGCTAGTCTCACATCATTGGCTGTTCCGATAGTCATTCAATGGATCAGTACTTCTTAATCAACAGGCCAATTACTCCTAATAACTTGATCAGTGTGCCTCCTTCAAATACTCAGAAAATGGGGAAACATCAAATATGTATTCATTTATGAATATAACCGATATTCCGTTGCTCGCAAAATATTGACAAACTAACAGAACACAAATATAATCATCACGGATTAAGAAAAGTAACCAGGTGCTCATTATGACTTCAATATGTACCTATCAAATTATCAACACATCTAGCTGTCTCCCTTTCTCTCTCTTATGCTCTCTATCATCTTAATCTACCTTCTGTTTCTTTCTTTGCATCTCTCTGTCTTTCTCCATGGCTCTGTCTCTCTCTCTCTCTCTCTCTCTGTCTGTCTGTCTCTCTCTCTCTCTCTCTCTCTCTCTTGCTATCTCTCTTTCTGTGGGCACGATCCATAATGTCAGGTCTGTGTTTGAGAACCAATCTACTATTGCTAACAGCAGCGTAATCAGAGGTTACAAGTAGAAAGAGCCACAGCAGCAGAGGGAAACCTCAAGATGGGACTGGCATGGTATTTGGAGGCATGCGTTGTCATTGCATGAGACATGTATGTATTTATCTATTTATCCATACCGCGACAGAGCCCGCAGGCATCAGGGCCTGAAGGAATGTTGGCTTTATACTGAGGATGCTTTTCCGATTTGGGGAGAGAAGAGTGGGATATGGATAACCTTTGAAGGAGGTATTTGGTTTCTGACATCAGGTTTGAAAATTATATATTTTATTATGTGTTTGTTATTTATTATTGTTTATGTATGCTGAAGCACATGTGAGGGTTTATCACACTACCAATCAATCCCTAGCCACAATACACATTTTCATTTTGCCTTTGGTCTTCAAAGAAAAAAATAACATTGCTTTTAATCTGAACATGGCCCTTTTTAAAAGAGAGAAGGGCACTTTGAGAGACAGAATTTGGTGTATGCAAATTGTACAGTGTACATTTCGAATGATTACTTTCAGTATACATTGCAATCATGACAAGAATTTCACCCATCTTACTGAGCAACGCATATTTAGAAAACCTTCAATAATTGTTTTTGTGGTATTTTGAAACACCTCTAAGAAAAAGTGAAAAGCGCACAAATACCACCAATAATGGTTTATGGTTTGCCAAAAATCAAACAGCACTTTGGGATCACAAGAATGACCACAGAACTTTATATTTGATAAGTATCTCTGTGATGAGAGGGCTATTCACTAACAATATAATGCACACTGGGCTTTGTGCACACTTATTTTTTTCATAACACTCACCCTATCATTTTACCCATTACATATATTTCCTCATTTGGAAAGCTACATTTGGATTTGAGGATTCCTTGACTGTGCCATCTGTTACTCAGTGAGGGTGTGAAGATATGTTTCCTCTCCCATATGTTTTTCTTTTTTAAACCTTGAAGATTTTTGGAGGAGGAAGGGTTGGGTCTCAGGGTACGGATGTCTGCTTATTTATTCCTCAAAACACAAACATCCATAGATAATTAAATATCATATCCAAATATTATCAGTAATCTCTTGGATTTATTATCGGTGTTGACCCTGCTTTAAAAATAAATATTGCCAAGTGTACAGACTGTGACATCTCATTCAAAACACACATGACCCAGATGATCCTTCTAAACCCACTTCCTCTGCTATCCCTTCACTCCATGTATATTCACTAATTCACTAAAATTGTAAATTCATCTTTCCGAGACAAAACAGTGCCAGTAAATATTGAAAAAGTCACCATTACCCCACTTGTAAAAAAAAAAAGAACGTAGGCCAACGCGACCCTAACAACTTGAGGCCTATTACGAACTGCAACTTCACCCTTAAAGTCATGGACAAAATCACTACAGCTCAACCACAGGAATACCTAGATAAGAACGAGTTACTACATCCACAAAAATCTGGCTTTAGAGCCGTACATAAGACTGAGACAGCAATGCTAGATTTACAAACGAAAATGCTGGAAATCATGGACAAGGGCAAAACGGGCTTACTAGTGCTTTCAGATCTAAGTGCCGCGTTCGACCTGTTAGACCACCAGCTATTACAACAAGCACTAGCCAAAACTGCAAATTGCTCCAAAGAAGCAATACACTGGCTCACCTTCTTCCTTGAGAATAGAATTTCACGTGTCCATTGGGGAGACACATTCTCAACCGAACATAACATCTTGTGTGGCGTTCCTCAGGGAGCTAGCCTGTCACCACTGCTCTTTAATATCTACATACGCCTGCTGTGTGAATTACTAGAACAACTCCAAGTGTTTTTTGCTAACTACGCTGACGTTACTCAGCTAGTCATGGAATTAAGCGGTGATTACGTTAAGGACAGTATTACACTGAACACCCTCTACAAGAATATTGAAGAGTGGATGAACAACAATTGGATGTGCCTTAACAGCAACAAGACTGAGTTAATGGTATTTGGATACACCCATGCGTGTGCCAAATTGACATCCAACTACAAGACTTTTCAAATCAAGGAATCTTGCATTGAGGTAGTTGTTAACGTTAAAACACTCGGCATGACTCTGGAAGCTTCACTCAATGCAGATGCTCAAGCTATGTATGTCAGCAAAAACTGCAACTACTACATTAGACTCCTCAAAGCAATTAGACCCTTTCTCAATTAAAAGAATTGTGCCACTATTGCCAGAGCGTTTGGACTATGGTAACGCACTCCTTGCTGGTGCCAGCGAGCAAAGCCTACACAAGTACCAACTGATTCAAAATCAGGCGATAAGAGTTATCAAACAAAAATCAAGGAGAGATCATATTAGCGAGGCCAGACGCGATCTACATTGGTTGAAAATGGAAGACCGCGTACAATTCAAGTCCTTGTGTCTAAACCATAAATGCCTTTATGGAAAAGCACCTGCCTACCTTAAGACCAAACTCACACCCTACAACCCAACCAGAACATTAAGATCTGAAGCCAAGGGCCTGATAACAACTTTAACATTTAAAAAAGAACTAGGTCTAGGAAGAGCCTTCCCCACCCTGGCGGCAGCCTTCTGGAACAAACTTCCAACATGTCTCAGACTGGAAACAAATCTCTACTCTTTCTGCAAAAATCTTAAAACCACGCTCTTTAAATAGTCCCAGATAAGATTCTTCGTTTACTGCTGGCTTAATCTCTCTATGTGCTCACTTGTCCCGTCTACTGTCTTGTCTTTCATTGTTTGTCCTTGTCTTCACGTATGCGCCCCAATGCTTGTGAGCAGTCGGCGCAATACAAATAAATAAATAAATAAATAACCCCTTTGGCGCATCCCCTTTGTGCAGTGCTCCTTTACTTCACAGTACGTGTTTGCTTTATATATTTGCATACATACCTAGTTACACACAAACATAGACATAAAAATACAAAATATGCGCCCGTGCAGCTGTGTTTGCTGCATGAAGTAGAGCAATGGCCACTAATATTTCCTGGATCTTCCAGTATTCAAGTGAGGTAAATAGTATTGCAAGGTAATCAGTCAGTCATCAGCTTTGTTTGACAAATGTTTTAAATGCACTTACATGCATTAAAATGAAAGAGACTTTAATTATACATATCACAAGATAAAAATAGAATACATTACATTATGTACTAAGCCAGTAATTCATTATTTTTATTGTGATTCAAACGTTTATACATATCGACAACCTTTAACCACAAATCTTTTCCCATCTAAAAAAAATACAACATTTAAATACAAAATATATGAAGACAGTCCACTCAGCAATCCACTGCCAATGTCTTTTGAATAACAATTAAACATTTCACCAAAGCCAAAGTTACTAAAATGTTCTCTCCTGATAGTAGAATCTTCCACCATCAGTCTTTATGTCTATGGCCATACTTAATGATTACATCAGACATTAAGCTCTCTCTTTGCTGGTCCAGTGCCAAACAATCCATCACCAAGTGCTTTCAATTTCCTGTCTAGTCCTCGTCATTACAAAGACTACATGTCTGTGAGGCACATCCAACTTCACCCCGCTTAATCGTCTCTTTAGTCTTGAATAATTTTAAGCAGAATCTGAAGAAACACTGTGGAAAGGATTGTAGTTATCTCAGGAGCACATTTAATCTACAACATTCCTCTAGTGGTTTTCCATATGATCTATATCTTTGTCTTTCATTCTGTGTGCAAATTCAGTCCTGGACATATAATTTCTTTTAAGTTTTGTCCGGGTTGGCAATCAGGGGTTGTGGTGATTCCCCTAGACTCAATAGAAGAATTTTACACTTATCTTCCCATTGTATCAGGCATGGTTTCTTGTGTTCCAGTAGTGCTTTATTCAAGCAGATGAAACCACCCTTTACTCATCAATGCACTTCCTGTAGAACGATAAGGACTTCCAATCTGCTTCTGCCACTAGGGAAGGCAGGCCCAATTCCATCATGACAGGTTGTATGGGGCTAATTCTGGGTAATTGCAGGATCCTTTTCCAAAATATCCCCTGTACCTTTGGCCATTTCTTCGGGTCGAAGTTCATGGACGTTTCAGCCCTGTATGTCAGGATTGGAATTACTTTAGATCGATAGAACTTAATCAGAGGGATTAAGGAAAATCCACAATACCATTTGAACAAAATCCTCCCTAGACTTGCCAAATTTTGAGCTTTCTTGGCAAGTGCTTCATATCTCGGGGCATCAATCGTGCTGGTATGTAGTAAAATATATAGCGTTTTTTAATATTTATTAATATAGCACTTCACTAAATGTGATGGCACATTTTTTTGTTGCCAGCAATAATGTGGCACACACATATAGTTACTTTATGTTGCCAGTATAACATGTGAATATATTGCTGGTGGCATGCAAGGTACAGAATTCATAACGCAGCCTAAGCTCAATGTGAAACTGCAGAGAGTAAAGTGCACCATTTTTTTTTCTTCTTGTGAATACCTCATACATAGAAGACTACATTATTTATATATAACTGACTAACTTTAATTAACATTTACTACAGCACTAACGCTAATTTCCTTAACACTATAATGTAGTTCCATGTACAAAATGAGGTGAAAATACATATTTTGAAATTCTTTTTATTTTAAATGTACACTGGTATTTTTCTTCTTCTTTTCTCTTTCTGTGTTGAATGCAGAACGCAGAAAGGAAGGCAGCAGGAAACCAAAAAGATACAGTTATTATGCTCTGAAGCAATAGGTTTGGAACATGAGGGTGGTAACAGAATACATTTTCTGCTAACATGATTGGAAGAAAGTGTCTGCAGATATGCCACGTCAAATGTGGGTAGGCTCTGAGTTTTTCTAATGGGAAGATGATAGTGGGGAGTGTAGTTCAGGATGACTGGGATGACTGGGCTCTGAAGACAGATGTGCCTGTCTCACTGAGCTCTGGCTGGAGAATTTCTCGCCACATGTTCCAAGCACCCAAGATTACACGAGCAGTTCCTTGACTGGGCCTGTTTTTCTGAGGCGAGCAAAGCAAGGTCGTGTGGGGGAGCTTTAAACAAATACTTCTGGTAAGCAGATAAAGTTTAAGTGAGGTCACTGTGTAATCGTATGGAGGACTGAATCAGAATATCATGTAGGCAGGATAGCAAAGGAAATCCCCTGCATTTTACTTCGTCCTGTTTAGAATGTCAAAAAATAACACATGTTTTTAAAAAGGCTTGCTTGTTCTGTTTATTTTTCTTGCATTACAGATGATGGTGAAATGTTCAGAACTATGAATTGTATTTATATATAATACAATCAGCATATAAAAACAATTTGTTCAGTGTCATTTTTGCAATTTGGGACTTTATATGTGGATACAGGGGAGATTCCTTCTTTTTGGTAATACGTTTGTCAATTTGCCCATGCAGGTAGAATAACAACCCAGAATAAACAGTGATAAACAGGTGTGTGAATGTGTGCCCTCCTTGCATGTTGTTGGAGGGAATCTAATATAATATAGATTGCTGGAGGTCCATGAGCCAGCAACGTCTACAGGTGCATAGATCGCTGGTGTAGATAAGCCAGTGATACCAGCCACAAGCTGTAGGTGGCGCTCTATATAATAGTGGTGTTATTGTATGCATAGGTCCAAGGCTCTCTATAGATCACTGGGAGGTATTCTAACAGGAAGGAAGATTTTGTTTTATGATGGGGTCATAATATAGGGGAGGAAACTATGCTAACCACTAAATACTGCAAACAAAATACCACTACAAATACTGCAAGTAATATATATTGCTACATACTCTAATATAATATAACAAGGTATTGTCACTAGAATGATATGAGGCCAAACCCAATCTAAATGCATGGTCAGGTTATCACCAAACTACCGCTCATATTTTGGCGGTAAGAAAAATACTGCCAAACCCCAAATTTACACTAAATA
Source organism: Ambystoma mexicanum (assembly GCF_040938575.1). Classification (NCBI taxonomy): domain Eukaryota; kingdom Metazoa; phylum Chordata; class Amphibia; order Caudata; family Ambystomatidae; genus Ambystoma; species Ambystoma mexicanum. The sequence goes on from NC_090931.1 coordinate 1,370,907,142, forward strand.
TCCTACAGGTATTCAAACATACCCCGAGATAGGTGAGAGAGTGAACCACAGGAATCTTCACACCTATAAGCCAGTAATTACAAATAGATCAGTGCACCACAACATCATATACATTTTAATAGAGAGCACCTGCATCAACAAACTTGATAAAGATAATTAGACGCTACAGGCAGTACCTCGATCCTCTACCAAAAAGTATCTACCGCACCAAGAGTCTGTTGGCAATAACTGTTCAAAAAGGCCATTTATCCTTGTCTACACGCCTTTAAAAGATGGGAATAAAAACACAAAATGTTGACTAGACTCTTTGCTGATATTGCAAACAGGGCATAGATTAGATACTGCTTGATCCCAAATCTGCAATATAGTTGTCACAGCTTGTTTGCATTCTGATACTTGATAAATAATATGCATGAATGTGGTGGCACAATATGATCAAGGCAATTCTCTAAGACACTATTGGGGTGGACTGTCTAAACCTTTAATAAAGCAGATCTCTTGCTCCCTTTTACTATGAGTTGCACTTACCAAAAACAGATTATTAATTGAGCATGTATCTGACGCCTATACATCAAAAACTGTTTCCAGGCACCACAATACAAGGGGGGGATAGAGGTGAGAAAATAACAGCAACGGTCCTATTAGGCCTTGTGACATTCAGATTGTGCAAGTGAAATAACAGGAAGTGCAGGGAGAGGGGAAGAGGGCAAGGGGCTGGGCAAGTGCTAGGGGAGGTCCAGAGGGGCAAGTGCTCAGGAAGGGGAGGTGGACCAGACTCAGTAAGTTAGTTGGGGAAGGGTTCCTGAGGCAAGTGCTAGTAAGGGTAAGGGGGACACTGGTCGAGGGAGGTCCTGTCCCAGTAAGGCTCATGTGGGAAACAGACCATAGACCTAGAGGCAGGTTGTACTCGCAGGGGAGGGGGGTAGGAGGAGGAGAAAAGGAAGGTCTTGAGAAGCTTCCAGAATTTAAGGAGATCCGGCTTAAGATGGACAGGGGCAGGAAGGCAATTCAAGAGGGAGGCTCCTGCTGAAGAAAGAGTTCTGCCCCCCACTCTCTGCTTAGAGAAGCATCTGGCAGCAGAGAGTTAGAGCTAAAAGACCAAAGAATTCTAGCAGGGCAGTATTTAGGGAGAAAAAGTTTGATGTATTGTGGTCCCAGGCCCCAAAAATCCTTATGGATGATGCAGTGCAGCGGGTCTTGAATTTGAACCTTATAGCCACAGGGAGCCAGTGGAGAAGTTTTAGGGCTGGAGAGATGTGGTCCCTGGTCTTGAGGCCAAGCACACGTTTCACTGTCCTATTCTGGATTAGTTAAAGGGGGCGGAGGGAGGAAAGAGGCAGACTAAGGAAGATACTACTAGGATGTTCCCAATTATCAGATCATAATGTTTTCCTGTGGGTGAATCTTACATAAAGCAAACCTCTCCCTGCCTGGGACAAAACATCCTGAAGAGCTCCATTATGGGTACATAGTTGTGAGCACTGCCAGATATGTAACACATGCAAGACTAGTTTCATGGCTTTTATCTCCTTAAATGTAATCCAATCTAGTTTGGACAAGCTGATTTTGGGCCGATCGGGGGAAATAAAATAATTGTTTTCCCAAAAAAATGTCTTCACTTTACATGATTCAATATTACTGTGGCACCAAAGCTTTGCTTTATAAACGTATGACTGTCATGCTTTCGTTTTGCATATCTTAAGTGTTTGGCCGAGAGTGATTCCCAAAGTGGCAGGCAAACCTTGAAACTACAGCCATGTATGTTATCAGAATCAAATAACTTTTTGGGCACTTGCATAACCAATCCTCCTGTCTATACACAATGTTAGTAATATATGTTCAGATGCACTAAAAAGGACTAAATCCCTCAAATGTAATAAAACTTTCCAAAATTAATCTTAAATCGTTACCGTAGTGTTAATTCATCAACAATATCTCTATCTGCTTCCAGATACAGTGTAAGGCAATGTGCATGCTGTGTTCTAAATAATATTAGAAGAACAACCTTCTCCAATGTGCAGCCCGTAATATGTGCATTAACATGTTTCTTACCTCAGTGCAGAACATCATATTGGTCTTGTTATAATATACTGACAGACCCTTGAGATCATGTATATTTGAAAAAAAACCATCATGGTTGTGAGGTTTAAAATGGCATCATTAGTGAACAACAGCTGACCACTGTGAGTGCCATTAAGAACTGGTGTGTCTGCCAGGAGAGAGGCAGGCAGCAGCTTCAGAACCATCCTTAATATACAAACAAGACAGGGCATGGACCAAGACACACCCCAGTCTAACTCCTTTTTCTACAAAGCAACTTGTTTATTCACCACCATGTCCACACCCAACAGGCAGAACTTTCTGAGTACAGGGCAGCAATAGATTTATAGAAGCTGATTTCACATCTACACATTCCATAGATGCCGGAAACTTTAAAAAAGAAAAAAAAAACATGGTTTTGGATTGGCAAATACAGTTTATGCCCTAACTGATTGATCTACCAGCCCCTCTGGAAGCCATCCCAAAATGACCCTATTACATTCTATCTAGTGTTTAAAATGAAAAGGTAGTGCCTTTTTGTGCTAGTCAAATCTAAAAGATACATTGGATGATGATTGGTTTGGAAATCCCTCCACCCTTTCTCAGAGACTGGCAATAATTCTACCTGCAGCTGTGATTTATATTTTGAGCAGGTTCCCACTTTCTAAGGTAATCGTTAATGGTTGTATATTCTCTGCAGGCATCAGAACAATGTGCATATCCTTGCATTAATCACCATCTTCCTTTGTTCACATAATATGTCAAAACTCCAAGAAGAGTTCTACCCTTTGGCCACTCAACCTGGACCACATTGCCTGTAAATGGTCTGACTCCCAATAATGGTTTATTAGTGTGGATCTCTATAGGAGTTCTTATTAAAGTGAGAAGCCACATCCGAAGGGTCTAGAGGTTGCATTGCTCGGAGGCCTTGAATAGAGCATCTCTGTTAGGACTGGGTATCTAACAGGTTTAGTTATCAGCATTCTCCTGCCACTTTTTTAGTGCATGGAATAGCAACGTGATGGCAGGTTCTCTGCTATTGTTGCCTTTCCTGAATCATGTACTTCTACAGCCAATTGGGAACATATTTAATGAACCCTGAATATCTGCATGTATCTTGATGAATTCCATTTGGGAAACTACAAAATGGGACATCATGTTATGTCTGTACCAGTTCAATGTGGCTGAATCGCAGGGTGTTCACAACAAGCTTTTAACGAGCTTGTCTGAGCTTTTTATAAGGGTCACACTGTAAAACATCAGATTGAGGTCTGATTGAGAGATATGGGATCAATATTCTGTGCCACTATGAGGACGTGTGATCATGTGGGTACATAGGTACCCCTGTAATTAACAGCTTTGGATTGTGTGACACATACATACATGTTTTAATCATTGAAGTTCGTTTTCTGTTTAATTATTATTTTCACGTACTCTCCCCACGCATGATAATACTGTGAATACTGTGTGTATTTGTATAATGACTATATTTGTTTATATGAATACATCACTCTTTTATATTGTTACTATAAAGGAAATGCTTCTAATAATTTTCCAATCACAATTCACATGGTAAGTATTATTTTCTAGTACTAATGTGTCATTTGAGTACTTTTTTATTTACACAATATGTTTTTGAGCTATAGAGAATTATTTAAAAGTCCTTGTTTCCTAGCCTATGTACCAGTTTGTTTTACAGAGGTTCTCTGTTTTTACTGTTTAATTTCATGGATCAGTTCTTCTTCTTCTTCTTCTTCTTCTTCTTCTTCTTCTTCTTCTTCTTCTTCTTCTTCTTCTTATTATTATTATTATTATTATTATTACTGTGTACCGGGCAAACCCCTCTTTTTCACTTGCATAGTGAATTCAGCCAATTGGGCCACAGAATGTGGCCCAGATGCTATCATCAGTCTCCCGGAGAACTTGTGGCAGTCAGATTACTTGCACGGTCACTCGGCTGCCTACAGCTGCCTTTTGCTATGTCAAAGGTCAGATCCACCAGATCTGGCAAGGAGAGTCATTCTCCCTTTTTTATTTTTTTGAGGCATCTCTTCGACCAAAGTGATCATGATAGTCCATAGATGCATGTGTACTTAATTCAGATTGGCAAGCTTTGGATCAACACATGTTTCTAAAACCTGACTAATGCATTAAGTGAACATAAATAAAACATATAAGAATGCCAAACAATATACAGCAAAAAGTACCTGAACAGTGAATTGAATGGATCTAAACTAAGATATCTGGCTTATGGTGAACACACGTTTATACATGTTCTGAGTATTTCCTGAGGGTCTTTGATTAGTTTAATGATCTTCATGAATGTTAAGGAAAGCTGTGTGACATGTAGATATAAGAGGAAGATTGATGAGTATGAAGATGAATTTATTTTGCAGTGATTCTTGCACATCCCTACAGTATGAGTCTAGCCTTCCAGTCAGAGTCAGAAGCCAGCTTCTGACAGAGTACAGTCATTCTCAGAATAAATTTGTACTTATAGTTTCAATGCCAGGCTTTCTCTTCAATGAAACTCTTACTGGCATTTCTTTTGGAGAGACACATCTCCTCTCTTAACATAATGAGGCCTCAATTACAAAGCTGCCCATCGTGTACCAGGGCTGCATATACAAATGACAGTAAAACAATATTTCCTCTGAAAAGATTAATGAATTCCTGTTGATTTGAGAATTTGCGTTTACAGTTTCATCACAACATCATAACGTCAGCCACAAAGCTATTACATAGCCTACTGTATAGACCTTAAAGTCCTTGGAGCATACAGATATTATATTCTGTTCATATTTCTTTCATGAGAAATTTAAGTGGGGTTTAATGGATAGAACAAAGACAACATATATGGATGCAGTATGGGAATAACGCCTAGGGGTGAACCCACAGATTTCTCTCCATCTCTAACTACACATATGTGTAACCAGTTAATGTGTTTGGCCAATATTACAAATGCCAGTACATATAAAACATTCTGGGGCAGCTTTACACAAGCATTTTTCAATTGGAAATCCCCATTGAAAAATACTTTGGGAATCAGACACAGTCTTTGAGAACATGATTTGTCAACTGGTAAATAGTTATGTATCCAAATTCATACTAGAAAGGTTAAAAACAAGAGTAGTGTACTTTCAATACTAGTAAGCTGTTCTTCTGGGATCCAATTCATGCGTTCTGATTTACCTTATTAATAAAAAAAAGAGAGATAACATTTATTTTATTATGAAATCATTCAAAATGTAAAACTGTTGATTTGTTTCTGATAGTTCTTAAAGTTTGAAGGCTACAGGTTTTCAATGCCTGTGTTGTACTGACAACATTGGGTTTAATACATTGACATTTAACAACCTACGTAGTACCTGTGATAAAAAAAATGCAGTGGCAGGCATGCCAAATTGTGTAGGTGCCCTCGGCTGCACCCACATGGAGTTGGTGGTCCTGCATGCCATGGAGGTGGCATATCGCAACTGCAAGCAATACCAATCGATCAATGTGCAGATGGTATGTGACGCCAGCAAGATCATCACACATTGCTGTGCCTGATATCCAGGATCAACTCATGACTCTTTGGTGCTGCGGAACTCCACGCTACCACGCTACATGGAGCGACTTGCTGGGCGACGTGCCTGGCTGCTTGGTGAGTTGCCTGACTGGGCCATGGCAGTGCATTGGGGTTGTGAGGTGGGTGGCTGCATACTCAACCTGGGTAGGAAGTGGGGGGATGCATACTCCACCTGGGTGGGGCGGTGCATACTCCACCAGGTTGGGAATGTTGATGTCAGTGCACACCATGACCCATCTTGAAGATGCAACCCACACCATTAGTCCATTGCACAGGGCACATAGCGCGGCCAGAAATGGACACAATGCATCCAGGGACATGTGCGTGTCGCACAAATTACTTTCTTCCATGTGAGCCTAGTACAGTTGGACTACATGATTGTGTGATCAATTATCTTTATTCCACTCTCATGCAGGTGATTGTGGCTTCCCTTGAAGCTGTGGCTCATGACCCCTGTCCGAAACCCACAGACCAGGCACGAGGAAGACTACAATCGTTCCCAAACCCGTACACGTGTGGTGATAGAGCAGACCTTTGGCCTGTTGAAGGCACAATTTCGCTGCCTCAGCCGGTCGGGTGGGGCTCTCCTCTACAGCCATGAGAAGGTGGCCAAGATCACCATGGCATGTGTAATGCTGCACAATATGTGTATCCGTCGGAACGTGCCCCTGCCCCCTGACATGGAACTGCTACCACCTGATGATGATGAAGGGGAGGAGGAAGATGTGGCAGGACAGCATCACTGTGCCGATGCACAGGAGGAACGTGCCGTGCGGCAGTCTTTGATTGCACAATATTTCTGACCCACAAGTCAGCAGAGGGTGACATATTGTTAGGACATAGGGCACTGGGTGTGGGGAAACATGTACACTATGCACTGTGCAAGAATAAATGACACATGCGGAATGATGAATGTCCACTCTGGTAAGTATTTTGATGAACAACTGGTGTATTGAATTTGGAAATATTAACATGCAAAACAAACCCTCCACCACCCTCACCCACCTACCCCACAACTCCCCAACACACCCTCACCCCCTCCGCCTCCCCCACAGCTCCCCAACACACCCTCACCCCCTCCATCTCCCCCACAACTCCCCAACACACCCTCACCTCCCTCCCACCACAACAACCCCACACTAGTCCCATAGGGTCCACGTAGCCCACATGTGGCTGGCAGTAAAGTCACTCTGCGCTCCCGGAGCCAGGGGGAGGCATGTCCCGGCGGTGCAGCCCACGGAGCGACTTTGGCGAGGATGGAGTTGCTCATTGAAGGTGTGTCCTCATGCTGTGGCTGTTGGCCAGGATGATCAGCCTCCAGAGCATCAGCTATGTGGCCGAGCACCTCACATATGCGATTGGTGCTTTCCGTTATGGACTGGCCCAGTGCCCTCAATTCAGCATGCCACTCCTCCCTGGCCTGCCGATTGTCCTGCGCAAATTCTGTAATCAGGGCTGTGAGCTGGGCAGCCCGCTGTGCATCGGCAAATTCAAGATTTCAAATTGTCAACACATTAGACACTCATGAAAATGACAAATCCTATTCAGTGCAGTCAGACTGTTCTAGCAGTGGTCACAACCTAGAAGCCTTTAGAAAGGTGTAAAGCTATGTTTAAAAAACTGTGTCACGTATAGCATGTTTTTTGCATGTGATATCCTTAAAGATTGGAAGTCGTTTAAAACATGTAATAGGGTAGATACTCTGACGCCTTCATGTGTGAGAATTATTTTAGAAAAGTGCATTGTTTTTCCATGTTCTCCCAATTACACCATACTGGATAATGCACTGCATAATACAATCTGTAATAATGAAGGCATGCCTTTTAAGCTGTTTGGTAAGATGTGCTCTGTTGAATGATAATTCAGTACAATTTAACATTTGAAAGTGGAAAATGTCAGTCCCATGCAAATTCTTTCCTCATGTCAACCAAATGCCTTGTGTTACTATGCAAATTTACATCTAATTGCCATTCTTTTTAAGGTACAACTCTGATTAAAAATCAAAATATTTTTTTTTTTTTTTTTTTATAAAATGTTTTGTTTGACTTATCAAACTTTTCATTTTTTCTTTTTCCTTATTCTCTTCTTGACACTACATTTAATTCTGGTTATTCTTTTACGGTTCTTTGTTGATTTCGTTCCAGAACTTGATCACTGTAATGATCAACCACTGATTGTTTCCTTGGAGCAGCGTTGCCCATCGCTCTTCTGTTGTCATTTGTTGGTCTGAGATTTTGAAGAAATCTCTGAATAAGTCACGTTTACTTTTTAGCTCTGGGCACACCATGATTAGATGGAATAAGGTTTCTTGCTCCGTTGGATCTTTACAGTAACGACAAACTGCCGAGATGCTACGTGATCGATCTATTAATGACAAGTATTCACGCGTGGGTAGGATGTTCAACCGAAAGCGCAAAAATAAGTCACGAATTTTCACACTGGGGAATTGGAGTAAATACGAAGGCATCTCGTTAATAGCTCTTACTTCCATGTCGGCATTTAGATGTCTTTAAAAAAATTTCTGGTCTTCTGTTGTTCTTATCCAGTCATTTTCCTGAATTTTTCGTTTGGCGTATTGAGGTCTGTTTCTCAGCATTTCCTCGGTAATTTCTTCTTGTTGCATTTTTTGTTTAATCTCGCTTGTCCATTTTGTTAAAGCTGCAACTTGAGATGCATGTTTTTTATCTTTCAAGATTTCCAGTGGTGGGATTTTTTCCTCTGAAATGATTTTTCTATATAGGTCCATTTGTTTCCAAAGTACAATGGATTGGATAGATTGGAGGGCAAGTTCACAACGAATTCTAGAGATTGGAAAAGATTTTGGTAGAGCGAGGGTTTTTCTCCAGAATATAGCTTCATATCTTGGCCATTTCAATAGGTGTTGATTTATCAGAGATTCACTCGCATAAGTCAGGATTGGAATGACTTTTTGTTTATACAATAGAGTTGTAGGTTTTACCGTGTATGCACCATATTTGCAGTGAAAGAAGCGGCCTTGTCTTGACAACGATATTGCTTTTTCTTTGATATTATCTTGCCATTCTTTTTCGTTCTTAGATGGGTTGATTATTACACCTAAATATTTTATGGATTTGGTTGACACAATGTTTTTGTGTTCCAGGTAGAATTTTGGGGTCCATTGCTTCTTAGAATTTTCAGTTATGAGTTTCATCATTTTGGTTTTATCTGTGTTAATTTGTAAATCATTTTCCTTCATGAATGTTTGCGTTTTATTCAGTGTTATTTGTAGACCTTTCACCGTTTTGTCCATGATAATAATGTCATCAGCGAAAATTAAGGTTTGAATAGGTTCGCTATTTATCTTCGGTGGATTCGCCGTATGGTGTTGAATTTTTCGTTCAAACTCATGGGTGAAAAGATTGTAGAGGCAAGCAGCTAAGGGACAACCCTGTTTTAGCCCATTCCATGTGAGAATTGGTGCTGTTGCCTTTCCATCATTTGAAAGTCGGACTCTAATTGACGTGTTCGAGTATAGCTGTTGTATTGGGTTCAGAATGATCGATGGGCAGCCCCAAGCAGCCAATTTGGACCAGAGAAGTTGTCGATTGACTGAATCGAAGGCCATTTTTAAATCTATAAAGATTGCGTATACCTGCTGTACTTTTGTGAACGCTTCATATTTTATCAAATTCAGCAACAGAAGATTAACGTTGGTACTTATTTTTGTGACAAAGCCGGTCTGTCTTTTTGCTTGTTTACCATGGTGTGTAGCCCAAACAGTTAATTTTTTCTCGAGATAGCCTGCGAATAGTTTACCCAACAGATCTAATAGGGCTATCGGTCTGTAGTTGGCTGGGTTTTTTCTATCTCCTGCCTTATAGATTGGTATTAAAACGGCTATTGACCATGTACGAGGGATCTCTTTCGTCTTTTCTATCAGGTGTAAGAGATGTAAGAAGAATTTGGCCCAGTGTTCTGGATTTGTTTTGAGGTTGCTGTTAGCCAGCCCATCAGGTCCTGGGGCCCTACATGAATTCAGACTCCTCATAGTGTTGGTAATATCATCTATGTCTCATTTTAGGATCCAGGGGTCAGTATCTTCTTGCAGAACTGATGCTGGTTGAAGTACCGGTTTCTTATATAGGTTTTGAAAGTGTTTAACCCATATATGTGATTCCACTTCTTGAATCAGGGTTTGATTTTTGGATGTTTTATTCATCAAGGACCACAACTGTCGCATATTTTTTCCATTTAACGCTTTCAAGAGTTCTTCTGCATCATGTTGTTTCATTATCATTTTGTATGATTTCATTCTGTTGGAGAATTTTTGTTTTTCTTTTTTTATTTCTATTTGATAGTCTCCTTTTTTTTTCTTTATTTGTCGAAGTCGTTTGTAATGTTTCTTTTTTACTAGAAAGATTTGTAAATTGAAGTAATGAGTATGCGACTGTTTGACTCTTGTTGATTTCTTGGTGTAGTTTGCTGGTACTTCTCTAAGATCCAGCCATAGTTTAATTTAACTTGGTCCTTCAGCGCTGTGTCTTCAAATAGAGTGGTTAAATCTCGTACTTGATGATCTTTGATTCGAAGCCGGTTCAACCCGTTGCTTATTTCAAGTTCAGGAAGATTCAAACATTGATCGCTTGAAGGTTCAACTGACCAGGAGATAAAGATTTGTCAATGATCACTATCTGGGTTTGGGGAACTCGCAGTGAGAGTTGTGATTTTCCGAATACCTTCTGTTGGGAAGATATAATCAATTATTGTATTGGAGTTCTCCCGTGACCAGGTCGGCAATGGGATACCTTTATCGTTCGTGGGCTGGACGCTTAGACAAATGTTGCGTAACGTTGTTTCCTTAATCCATTTTCTCGCTCTAGATGACATTTCATTAGGTGCCAATTTGTTTCCTTCTTTATCAAAGAGATGAAAGTTGAAATCTCCTGCCAGGATGATTTCATTTGTACAATTACTGATGTTCAATAAGTCGATTTCATCACATATAGAATCGATGAATTTATTGTCAGACATAGCTGTAGGGTTCCAGTATATGTTAAAAATCGATAAACAAGTATATTTGGCAGGGTAAGATGTATTGAATTTCTGTATTGACGGAATGCTGATGGATAGGAGTTGTGCCCACGGATGGATTATTTTACTTTCCATTATTCGCCATGTAGGTTTGATTTTTGTTAGTATGAGCATTCCTGATGCTGGTCTCCCTTGTTGATAGAATATGGCTGGATTCATGAATGATCTATAGCCATCACACACTACTTCCTCTTTCAACCAGGTTTTTGGAAACAGATGATATCGACTTGTTCGAGTATAGATGTCTCATTTTCAAAAAGATGTCCCCTCGTGTTCCAAGAACATAAGGTTGTATGAGGTTTCAATGAGTCTTTTCGTTGTTATAGATAAGTTTTCTTTGTTCTCTGATTCACGTCTAACTTAAAGGTGTTTCTTAAAATTTCACTTGACATTTTATTTTGGTCGTGTGGTCTTAGGCTTAAATCATTATATTTTTTTCCACATTCTTGGATGTTGTCTTGTCCGGTTCGTTTCTTGGTTATATTTCTGCTAAAAATTTCTAGCGTTCTTGTTTTTTTTTCCGCCATCAAACGAGATACCATTATTTCTTCTGTTTGAAATCCCAAAGTCAATAAGTGATGTTTGTTGTCAATGACACATTGCATTGTGTCATAGTTGGAAAAATCATCATGGGCTTCTTCCATATATTTCTTATTTGGAAATATAATTAACTCAATATCTTCCGTTTCTATGTGAGACAATTGTGGGATTGCCTTATACAGTCGTAGGGTGTTGGATCTATTTAAGATGACAGGGTCTTCAGTGCTTGAATTCTTCAGATATATGGCTAGTCGATATGCACACGAGGCATTTAACGGATTTTTGAAGATTGGTCTAAGGAGTTTAGGGGTTAAATGAATTAGCGTGTTTCCATTGGTTTCAGTGGTTCTATCTGGTTCATCAGCTGGCCATATTTCTTCAATGGAAACTGCTGAATATGCCAAGGAGATGTTAATTTGGTGTACATTTTCGATGATCTCACTATGGGTGCAGTCCAAAAACGAATTTTCATATTCATCGATTACAATATGGGATTCATCTTGAGAGTTTATGGAAATGGGATTATAGGCACTTACATCATCTTCTGTAGATATGTCTGTCAGGTTAGTTGGATTTGCAGCTTTAATTCGCGTTTCCTGATTGATTACCTCTTTAGGTATACCTAGGTGGTTTAGGCGTTGTCTGGTTGCCTTGTGCCGTAAGATTTAGAGCTATATCTCTTTTTCCAGAATTCAGAGAAGTTTGTTGATTGATTACATCTATAAGGATATCTAGTGGTTCCGGCGTTGACTGATTGCCTTGTGATGTAGGATTTAGAGCTCTATCTTCTTTTCCAGTGATCAGAATAGTTTGTGGAGGAGTAGTCTGGTTATTAACCAGAGATTTTCTGTTGGTCTTTGTTTTTTCATTATTTGTTTTCTGAGCATTTAGGACCTTTCGCAGAAATGCACGTGACCCATTTTTAGTAATTTTTTTGGGCTTTGGTTTAATCGATGTATCCTGCCCCACTAAGCCTCATTTTGAAAGATCAAAAATATCAAATGGGGTGCAAGCGGATGGTTCAGTGGTGTCTTGCCACACAGAAACCAGGGCTTGTGGAACTGGAACTGGATAGAGTTGATGATCACATTGTGTCGTTTGATCTATTTTCCTCATATTCGGATTAGATTGATTTTCTGTCTGAGTTTGTTTAGTTATATATTGTAAGTTCATTGTTACTTGGGCAGATTTTTTTACTTTTTCATCCACCATTTTTTTTGTGATTGTTGAGAAAGTGTCCATTAAGTGTAGTTTGCAGCTCTGTCAGCTCTCGCCACTTCCGCTAGTCTATTTTGCCATGTTCGTGACGATTCAGCTTCATATTTTAGTCTTTCTTGAATGGAGCTTATTAGGGATTCAAACTGTGTTTGCTTGGTCAAGAGCATTGCCAACAATGTCGCTTGATCTTTGATGGAGTCAATCATTGCTTCTTCAATTTTTAGAAAACGGTATCATGGCTGTTGATAACACTGCTACCAGAGTATTTTGCAGATCTAGCATCGTCGTAGGTAGTCTTTGTTGGTATTCTGGAGAATTACTTATATTCCCAGGGTTCACACTGATGGAAGAATACCTTTCATCCGAGTTGTTTTTCAATGGTTCCTTCACAGGCGAAGCGGTTCTTAACAAAACGATTGGGGTAGAGGTCTCAATTTTTTCGATTTGTTTTGGCGTAGACAATCCGCCAAAAACCTCATTTTTTTTCCCTTGTGAATCCATAATTGCGTCAATTTCTGTAATGTCCAGTGAGAGACGAGCAATTCGTGCCATGAGTGGATTTGTAGGGTCATCGTTTCTCATAGCAGTCGGCAGATGTGTTGCTTGCCATTGCTGTTTGGCTGCCCTCGCACGCTCTTGAAGAGGCGTTTGATAAGAATCTTCAGTCTCATATTATGTCCTGGCATATCTGAGAATGTAAAAGACTTGGTAGCATCACGTATAAGACATACGTGTTCAAGATGAGACATGGAAGCTGTGGCAGAACGTGTGGTTTTTGTGTGTAATTTACCAGGTGCAAGGGTGTGTGCTACAAGGTCAGCGTTGGCCAGGCAAGCCTGATCCACAGATTGCGCTTTGATTGTGTTATATGTGTTTGGTGTTTTCAAATTATTCGATATCGTTCCATCAAGGTCTCGTTCGATGTCCGTTTTTTGTGTAGGTGCTAACGATTCCTCTTGTTTGCCCTGGAGCCTTGTACGGGGTTTAATGATTTCCATATAGACTTACGGCTCCTATCGCCGATCCAGCCACAAACAGCACAAAACAGCCTCGCCCTTTTCTCCACCGCGGGCTTCTCGCCACAAGGGTGACGGAGTGCTGGTAATGAAGGCACTTCCTGTGGGCGTGGCACACGAACGTCAGGTGACGCTTGTCACGTGACGAGGAAGCGATAGGGAAGCACACCGCTCGCTTCAACTGCTATCGGCTCCTGCCAATAGACTGATGCGAGTTGGAGCGGCGCTTCGCCTTTCCTTGGTTCTAAAGGTAAAGTTCTGGATCAGATAGTCGCTCAGCCGCACAGCACAAAACAGCCTTGCCCTTTTCTCCACCGCGGGCTTCTCGCCACAAGGGTGACGGAGTGCTGGTAATGAAGGCACTTCCTGTGGGCGTGGCACACGAACGTCAGGTGACGCTTGTCACGTGATGAGGAAGCGATAGGGAAGCACACTGCTCGCTTCAACTGCTATCTGCTCCTGCCAATAGACTGATGCGAGTTGGAGCGGCGCTTCGCCTTTCCTTGGTTCTAAAGGTAAAGTTCTGGATCAGATAGTCGCTCAGCCGCACAGCACAAAACAGCCTCGCCCTTTTCTCCACCGCGGGCTTCTCAAATCAAATATAACCCAAGAGTTATGACAGAATCAGTGATATCACTGGTGTATGATCAGAGAAGATGAAATATGTAAGAGAAGAAGCTGAAGGCATCTGGATTGTCTCAATCAAGAAGCACAAGTCACCAACTGCAAGTCATTTTCCCATGAACTGTAATTTTTGAAAACTATTTTTATTAATGTTCATAACAAACAAAATTACACAAAAAGAAGTGCAGTGGTTCCAAGAATCGACCCCTTCTCTCATGTCTTTCCCACAGAAATAAATCTCTCCACCACAGTTACACATATGTATCCATCCCCACTGGTCATGCAGCAGCTTTCCTCGTCGTAAACACGTGTCCCCCCCACACATAAGCACCCACCCATTCACAGCAACAGTTTTTGTTACATTAAGAGTTAAAATTGCCAAGGCGAATAGTAAAAGTGAAAGGGGGCATACCTGTTGAGTGCCTCTCTCCGGTGGTATGTTCGAGCTTAGCTGGCCATTTACTCTAATTTTTGCAGTGGGGAAAGTGTAAAGCAGTGGGATTATGGAGATACATCCCTCTCCTATCACCATCCTGTGCAGCACAGTGAACAGAAAGGGCTATTCAACTGAATCGACTGCTTTTTTTCGGCATCCAATAATGCTGCCACAACTGAATTCTCTGGCCGTAACACCGACAGCAGGCCAAACATTTGCTTCAACACACAGGAGGTAGAGGGCCTCGGAATGAATCCCGCCTGATCAGATTTCACAAATCTTTGCATTAGCGATGCAATTTAGCTACATTGTTATCATTTAAGTTGATAAGTGAGATAGGGCAGTAGAAGAAACATTCCTCTCAGGGACATCATTTCACCAAAATGCCAGAGGTAGCGGAAGTGACATCCTGCGACCCTTGACCCCTGATGAAATCACAGGAAGTGATGTCATTTGACCCCACCCTGAAGTGGTATTGCGGGAAGTGATGGAATGCGACCTTTCACCCGTTGATCAAACAGGAAGTGGCATCACATATAATTGTACATTACGAAAAATATGGTTACGATATCACTATCATGTGATGTACATTTCATACAACAATGGATGGCCATATGTATTGTTAAGATCCGTGTGTATAGGCCCATATTACCAAATTACTGTGAATGCAAGCAGAGTCCATGACCAAATGATAATGATGTGTTATTATATAGGACTTACGCTTAAGCACTTTATATAGAAAAAATATACACCCAATATCACCCAACCTGTGTTGGTACTCATTTATCGACATCAGAAGAATGAAAGGCTGAGTTGAGGCGTTTAAGAACAGACTAAATCAGTGACTCACCCCCGAAGTGTGCCTGAAATAAACCTTTAATGAGTCTTGTAATTATTGTATAGAATTCCATAATGACACATTATTTGGTATTCCTATTGTTTCTTATCTAGGGTCAGTGCTGAAAGTGTTAGACTTGTGGCACTCCTGTTCTTATTTTACTTATTTTTTTAAAGGGCCTGAACAAGAAAGCCAGCCACTCTAAACATAAAGAGCCACATGGTGCTGGCCAGGGCCCAGGAGCTTGCATTACAAAAAAAAAAGTATTGTTTTTTTTTTTTTCTTTTTTTTTAGAGCTTGCAAGGAAGAACACAGAGGTTGCAAGGGAGACCTCAGAGGTCGCAGTTGCGTCCTCTGGCAACCCATAAATGACGTCCCTCATTCCTCTGCTGTTTTCCTGTGCTTCAACATTACAGCAACCACTGCCTCTCTCATAGAAAATTTGGCTCTGAAGCCATCAGGCCCTTTGAGCCTTCGTGGACAGCAGTGCCTTAATTGCAACCTCAATTTCCTGCATGGCTATTGGGTGACCCAAACCATTCTCTCTCCTACTCAATGAGCCAATACAGCGATAACTGTGTATCTTAGGTTGCGAAACACAAGTTTGCAAGTAGTATAGGTGGGTATTAAATGCACAGAATTCTTTGCAAATATCTCCTTCTGTATACTTCAGTTCCCCTAGTTCATTTATAACCAATAAGATGTACGCCTTTGGTGTGTCAGTCTTTGCAGCTCTCGCAAGTAACCAACCATGATGCAGCCCTTCCCCATACTGTGAAACAGCTGCCTTCCACAATAGAAACATCTGCATGATTTCTCTAAACTTGTCCGTTTCGTCCTTAATAACCTTCTGTCTGGCGGGCACACTGAATCTGTTTGCATATGCCACAGTTGCACCTTGCTATTCGTTAGCTGTCTCCGAATTTGCCTCAGTATACGAGACTCCCTCGAGATGCACTCCCTGCACCACACATCTCTCGCACAACACTGCATAAGAATCACCACAGGCCACGCTCTCCTCAAAAAACCTATCAATGGAATGTACTATCCTAGTTCGAAACACCTCATCAGACAGCCCCACACTTTTATTAAACACCAAGGGTAGTCTCCCGCCCATTTGCGAGTATCTCCAGAGCCAATACCACTGGTACTTGATCTGCATGTGCCAGTATTGTGACCTTAGTGACCCAACCCACAACCATATCCGAGATCAAGAAGTAATCCAATTGTGATACCGATTGATGGACAGTGGAGTGAAATGTGTAGCCCTCTTCACCCTCATGCCTGGTCCTTCAAATATCATTTAAATCCCAGGCTGAGCACATATCTTGCAGTCTACTTCTCACCTTCGGAAGTGGCCTATGAGCCCCTCTCCCCCAGTCCTGTCAGAGTTTGGTTAAAGCACCACATTGAAGTCACCTGCCCATACAATCACTCCTACCAAGGTCTTATCCAGCTGCTGAGTAATCCACTCCAGTGTTACCACTGAGTCCTGATTGGGGCCATAGTAGTTAATTAAGGAAATTACTATTTCTAAATATGCCTGCTTCTTCTCTCCACCCTCTACAACTCATTCAGAACAGGACTGCGAGACTTGTCCTTGGCCTCAAGCCCAGGGATTGGATCTCTCCAGGACTGGGTCCCAGTGGCTGTGAGGATTAAGTTCAAAACCTTTGGCATTGACCATAAGGCCTTCTGGGGCCTCAATACCTTCAGCTCTCTCTTCCTAAATATCTTTTTTGTCAAGCTCTTTGCTCATCTTCCTCCAACTCCTTCAGGGTCAGTTGTTTCTCCAAGCAACACGTTGGTGGTAGATCGCGTTCCTAGGCTGGGGGCGTCCTCTGGAACAGCCTCCCTGCCTTCCTGAAACTTGAGGAGAATCATCTCTGGTTCCAGAAGCACCACAGAACCTTTCTCTTTGTTTCTACTTTCTCCTCTCTTCTTCCCTGCTGACTTTCTGGCTGAATTTAAAACTGCACTGGTTACCTGGCCACCCTCTGATTACGGGACTAGGTCCCCTCCACCACCAGTCGCACACCTGCACTTAGGGACTGTTTTCTATATCCCTACAGTTCCACTACCAGCACTTGACACCTGATGTCTGCACTTACACTTGCACTGACCACCAGATGGCCGTATTTACTAATTGTTTATTATTCTTATCCCATGTACAGCACTTCCCCTCCCCCTTCCCATGCACTTGCGCAATCTAAATAACACCTATCCTACTATGATCATTGTCTGTCTTCCCTCTGTTCCCCCTCACTTGTCTTGTTACACCTTGAAACACTTGTGTATACGTGTTATAAATGCCATATCATATCATCCATGAATAGTTCCCCTCTCGATCTTTAATCACCTCATTTAGGCGAAACTCAACTGAGCCCTGTACCAGCATGCAGACACCCCTACAGTAGGAGGAATAAGAAGAAAAGTAGCAGTGACATCCCCACCTCTGCCCAAAGTGTGTTACCCCCAGTGGGGTCAAGTGTCATTCCTGAAGAAACTCTATGTCAACCTTAATTTATAATAATGCCTTGTGGGATTTTAGATGGGGATTGCAATCCCCTAATATCACAGGACATACATTTGAGTGACTTAGCCATACTCCTGTAACTTATTAACATTAATCTCTGAGTTCCCCATTGCATGTCTAGTGTTTCTGTACAACCACATCAAATAGCAAAGATAAGTCAGGAATTGATCAAGAGCAGCCGGTAGAACTGTTACGCTCACCTGGTTCCCACAGGGGCGTCGATCGGACCCGGACAGCTGCGGTCTCCACCAACGTGATGCGTAGTTCCGAGATGACTGTCTGGACTGGCCCGCCTAATCTCGTCTGCTTGATTCGTAGAAGTATTCTCCTGCAAGTGGAGAAAGGGATTTAGCTACCCGTGGATATGAGTGATTTAAATGATGAGCTATCCATCCTGCGTGGATTGCAGGGGCGCGTTGATGCCAGTTACTTCACTGGTTTGAAGGCGTGGGAGAGTTCCGGAGAGTATTGACTCTGAGGTTCCGGGCAAGGTTCGGTAAGTATAAAGTTCATAGAGTTCAATATGTCCAATGATCCACTCTTGTCCCCCCTTCCTTCCTTATCTTGCAACTAAGATTGTGAGAAGATACCCCTCGTGGCAGTTGGTGGGGCTCAGGTAAGAGTCGGTATTACCCGACGCAGTCCGGTAAATGTTGCCGGTGTTTAACGTGTTGTTTTCTCTCTCTTTGCAGGTGCGGCACATGAAGATGTGGAGAGTTATAGAATAATGCCTCCGGTGGTAATCAGGTAAGTCTATGATGATAAGTGTTTTATTTGTTGGTTTTCTCGGCTCACCTTGTTGTTTTCTTTTGTCCCTCAGGTGCCGGAGTTCGGCGAAGAAAGGATGGAGGCAGCGCCGAACTGAAAGATGCTGCGAGGACTGGTGAGTATGGCGCGGCGCTGCAGCGAGTGATGCGACGTGTACAGAAATGATGTTCTTTCCAGATCCGGAGGCGAGATGGTTCCGAAATCGGGTGAGGAATTAGAAATCGTTTGTTTTCTAATCTTGTCCTTTTCTTTCCTCTTGGTTTGAGGAGCTCCAGACTCGAGGCGGGAGTAGCAGAAGACTGGATGCAGACTGCAGGCATGGTGAGCGTTACGCTGCTGGATGCAGAATAACACGAAGCATGTGCTGTTGTTCGGGCGCGGTTTAAATAGCCTCCAAAGTAGTTCAAGGTAAGATGTTCCCTAGAACCACGCCCGAGTAAAAATGAGTCCCTGTAGAAAAATAGTCCCATCCAGGCCTCACGTTGGCTTGGACTCACTAGCAGCATGGTCTGCATCAGGTAAGTAAAGTCTATGAGCCTGGCGCCTATGGCACCAGGACTGATTTCCATGATGAGCCTGGCACCTAAGGCACCAGGACTGAACCCAAACAGCCCCCAGCCGGGGCTGTTGGGGTTTTAGTAAGTATCTGGATGCCTGCTTCCGGAGCTGATGAGCTTGGTCCTGATGACTGGGGTAGGCATCATGACAAGAACCACCATTCTCCCCCAACAGCCATGTAAGCCCCAACCCTCCCTCCCTCGCCCACCGGCAACTCCAACCTGCCAGTTGCCCCTTGCCTACTTCAAACCATGAAACCATGAATTATCATGTGTTTCCACATGCGGGCTAGTCTAGCGCCCATCCACCTTACATTAATTGTAATCCACACTTGTCACCACAAGGATAAACATTACTATAACTGTCATCAGCTAGACTATGTTTCTACTTCATGGGGACTCACCCCCTGTTCATTATTTCCTTGTCTTCTCAGCATTCTTGGCAATGACTCAAAGAAAGCATTGACTTCCTCCGGGGTTTGAAAATACAGCATTTGCCCCTCATGCTCCACCCTGAGTTTGGCAGGGAAGAGCATGACATACTGGATTCTCGCACTTATCCATTAAGTCAGGAAATAGTAGGATAGGATGATCCTTATAGAGCAGTTCCTTTTTTTCTGCAGCTTTTACAGGACAAGATCTTGTCCTGATGATTTAACAACCAGGCTATTATCAGCCGAGCTGGTGCGCCAGGCACCAGTTTCATCCCCCTAGGAACTGAATGAGCTCTTCCACAGTGAACACTGCTGAAAAACTTTGCTGCCAATGGCTTCACGTAGAATATTTTCGACCATCAGCTCCATGTATCACTGGTCTGCTGCTTTATGCGCCCCAACTATCCTCAGGTTATTCTGGATTGATCAGGACTCAAGATCTTCTTGTTTATAAGCCAGTTCTTTAAGAGCCTTCTAATTTGAATTTGATTAAGTTCCTGTGTTGCGGTGGAGGATTCATCTTCGACCGTAGAGACATGCACCTGTACCTAATCCAGCCTCTCACCATGTTTATCTAATCACACTTGCATGTGGTCAAATTTACATGTCAAAGTGTCAATTTTTCCATCAAGCTATTTTATTGCTTATAACTGACTTTGTTGTCAATGAAAACTCCACTAATGTCTGGAGAAGAGAATTGAGATGCCACGCCTAGGGACTCCTCCTCTACTGTGTGGTGTTTCGCCAAGACAGAGGTTTCAAATTGCAGTTTCAATGCTGAATACCCATTATTTTTTTTACTTAGACATGATGCTGCCTTGTTGCCTCCTATTTCCACACCTCCCTGCTGTCACCCTCCAGATCTGCTACAAAATCTCCACCACAATATCTCCATCATTGTATCTGTGATGTCAACTGCACCTTGCTGCTACACTTCCAAGTAACGTACAGGATGACTGAAGGGGTACAGCTAACTCTGCTCCAAAGTGCTCCACACTGGAGATGTGCCTGGCACCCCCTCCTAATCCTGCACACCTGTTGGTATCCAAGTTATTTGTCCGGCTCCTTTGCTAGCGTGCTCAAAAATCCAGAAACTGCTTCAAACAATGCACACTTTCAGTTCCAGTGCAGGGCACTGAAGTGGAGCCATTCGCCATAATCAAGTCTTGTCACTTGTTCATACCAGTGCAATGTTCTGCCTATCAGGTAAACTCCCTGCACGAGATGCACCTATATGGCGAATGTGTGTGTGTGTGTGTGTTAAAATCCCACGGGCACCCCCAAGGAGAGCAGTCTGAGAGCAAGCCCTGTAGGTAGACCCACTACTTGGGACTAAACATAGCGAGGTGCAAAGCTGCTCCCTGTAAAATCTACAAGTCCTCTGCTCTGAGATATTCAGTACATTTGGCACGTGCAGGGCCCTATTTACCAGTTCCCCCTCTGTATACATATGCTCCAACCCCTGTGCGATCACCTTTATGTCGCTTCCGTATATCGATGAGCCAGTTCCTCCTCACTTATCTGTGAGGTAAACTACCATTCAAGTGATGTACAGGGGAACCAGGCAGCCACGGATCAATGCAGAGTTCATAATGTGATGAATGCATGGGCATAGACAGCCCAGTTTACTGCACAGCCAGCACTCCTCTGATAGCATCATCATAACTTTATTCAGCCATAAGGCCATCAAAGTACATCCTAACACAATTATTGCTTAGTTTACCTAAACATAATTCAACAGAACAACAATCGAGAAAACCATCCCTTTCAGGATAACATGAACTCCATGGGACACACAACTTTTTGCCCCAGATGGTTTTGTCCCAATGGTATAAGGTTTGTTCCAGTTAGGGGAGTCATGCTTGTTGCAGTTCGAAGGGGGCCATCCTCCTGTAGGAGGGGGTGCAGAATGATTGAATACCCGCTCTTTACTGTCCAACCCAGCCTCCCACTACTTCCTAGGACCCTGTTTGCTACTCTGCGGTCCCAAAAATCCTTCTTAATGGTGTCATGATGATCCATGCCCTTGCTTGGCATTCTGCAACTGTCCTCCATTGCTTCCCTAGAAACAAAGCACATTTTCTGATAAACCACAGCCAGTGTAAGCATTTGTTGAGAAGGGCATCCATTCTAGCTTGTTTACTGCTAGTTTGGGAGCCCCAGGTAAATATACTGTGGCACTTATAAGGCTTCCTTTGGCAGGGCGCTTCACCATGCTCCCTCTCTTGCAGGGACTGTATGCTCTGGTCACCACCCTTCTTGGGAATTCAATGCCAGCAGAATTTGGAACCTGATATACCGATGAGGAATTGATTGGCCTAGGGAATGAGGCCCTACCGTTCTCCTGTCTCATGTCATTAGATTCACAGGATAGGTTAATGGTGTATGATATTCCAAGTGCCACCATGTGGTGGACGGCATTCTCTTCAGGGGTGACTGCACAGTGAGTTGTCTGGTCAATAGGGCATTCCGGGGAAAAGTTAATGTTCTCCTTGTCCACAAATATAAGGACTGGGGCTCCTCCTGCAGGCTCCCCCCTCCCCTCTATTGGGCCTCTATCAACAGTTGTAGCAATTTTCTTATACCTGCCAGCTCAGCAAGGACTTGATTAAACCTGCACCCCCTAAGTGTGTGAATATCCTATGTAGATGGGTCCATGATCATGTAATTGTCCTGGTTAGTGGCATGACATAAGGGCATGAGGGGCTTGGTGGCCCAAAGGGTAGTTAGGCGAAGGAAAGAACTAACTCCCGAGCTCAGGGACAACGGAGCTCCAGGAGCTCCAGGAGCTGCTAAACAAGCTGTTTTTTTTTTTCTCTTAGTGCATCATGGGACTCTATATTTCCTGCAACCTGGGGCGGTGACACGGGGGTAGATGGAGTGAGGATAATGGGGGAACCGGTGGTAGATGCACAGACAGGAACTAAACTGTGGGTCAGAGGGCAACTAGATAACAAATTATGACCAGCAGCCAGGGTAGCCAGCTCACTTGCCCATCTTGCCACCCCTAGAAACATGGTGTTGAATGGGAGGGTATCCAGTCAATATGTCCAAACAAAAAAAATCAAAATACCAAAATGTCGAACCTGGATTTATTGTTGTTTATTTTATAGGGTTTAGTTTTGTTTAGTTAGCAAAAAAAAGCTAAAAAAAAGATGTTTTTTTTAAAAAAAAAGGTGGTTGGGGGATCCCCCCCAATTTATTATTATTTTTTTTTTAAAAAGGCATTCACATTTTTTTGTTTCTGCACTTTTGGTTCGACATATTGGTATTTCGAAATAGTGACTGTCGGAAAAGTCACTATAAACTGGATGGGAGATAGCAAGCAGGCACGATGGAGATGGAAGTGTACTCAGAGTACAAGGAGATGTCAGCTATAGGCGAGGAATGAAGATCATTAACTCCATCCTAATCTTTGGTTTTGTCATTGGTATCATTGCTCCTGGGGTTCCCTCCGATGATGATGGGCACACTTCCACTTATGTCTAAGACTTCCTGGACATTATCAGGACGATTTACTCCATGGAGGGAATCAAAAAGACCCCAAAGTTACTATACATCTGACTCAGGTTGCAATCAATTGTGGCTCTTACTGCCCCTCCTAGAGCATCTGTGCTCCCCCCCAGGGCTTGATAGACTTCATCCATTGGTGGGTTGCCCCCCTCACAGGATAAATGGGCTTGCCGGCAAATACCCTGGTAGTCCTGAAGGCAAAGTTAGTGTTAGTAGGTGGGGGCAACTACCCTGTTGACGTTGTCTCCTTACCACCAATGTCTTGCACTGGTATTTGTGTAATGGAGGATCTTGGGCACAGAAGAGAAGCAAGGGAAAGGGGTGATAGGCGAGTGATCCATTATTCCATGCTCCATAATCAAAACCCCGGGAGCTGGCATTCCAGAGAGCGATAGCAGGGACCCATTTCACTCTTCTTCAGCGGGCTTCGTCACAGGTCCCCTCCACTCAGGCTCTCATCTGGTCTTCGTTTTTCCAGACCATCCCAGATTTATGCCGCAGACCTCGCAGCGACACCGAACACCAATTCATTGCCAAACACTATGTGCTTCCCCCTCCGCAGGCTTCACCGCTGCGGGGCTAGTGATTGCATTTTGTGTGCAGGGGGCGTGACCAGAACCAGCAGGAAGCAGGATGATCACAGGAAGAGTCCCGGTCCGCCAAACACTGCGCCCTTCCCCCGTCATGGGCTTCACCGCTGCAGGGCTGGTGGAGTTGTTTTGTGTCTAGAGGGCGTGGCCAGAACAAGCAGGAAGCAGGATGATCACAGGAAGAGTCCCAAGCTTCCAAACACTGCACCCTTCCCCCGCCTCTGGTATCTCCTTCCAACTCACAGTAACTTTTACCGTATATCAGGCGCTGCCATCCCCGGTATCCATTCAATGGCCTAGAGGTGTCAAGCATTGCTTGCCGCACGATTGCTGCAACATCCCCACCTCCCCCAAGCCAAAATCAGTGCCCCGTGGGCCACCACCAGTCACATCAGTAGCCAACGCTTCATGTTTGCTTGATCTACCACTGCCACCCGTGAGTGGTAATCTTTCTCCCTGACATATGCTGCACTGCCCACCAGCCCACAAGTTGGTGTCTGGGTTCACCGACACACTCCCAATGAGGCCCCGCAAGGGGGCTTTGTGGCACCGCAGATGCAGGGCTATCCTCTGGTGGCAGCCCCGCTCCTGCCACCCATGCCCAAGCCCAGAAAAATGGAGGCTTCCACTGACAGCCAGGGCCTTCCTCCTCTCCCGTTTGGGTCGCCAAACACTGAGACTCTGCACCACGAATCACAAGGGGCCAGAGGAAATATAGCCAATTAAGCAAGTTTGTCACCATGCCCGGATCCAGGCCCCACCAGCGGCACCACGTTGTCTGCACTCCTCCGTTGCCACTTCTCAGCCAGCAAGCCCCTGCTGTCAGATCGAGGCTCACAACTCAGCCGTTGCTCAAGTCAGGATCACCACATTTTCTCAAGAAGTGCTGTCAATGTACATACAGCTGATGTGCTTGAAATGATTCTATTGGGAAGTAAGGATTAGGCAGGATATTTTCTGGAGTGTGTGGGGTGCTGAAGAGCTGACAGGCTTGTGGCCATCTTGGCTGGGCTAGTTTGTGCCACC
This sequence comes from Ambystoma mexicanum, assembly GCF_040938575.1. Classification (NCBI taxonomy): domain Eukaryota; kingdom Metazoa; phylum Chordata; class Amphibia; order Caudata; family Ambystomatidae; genus Ambystoma; species Ambystoma mexicanum. The sequence continues at coordinate 1,370,931,901 of NC_090931.1, forward strand.
CCCCATTAACTGCTATGAAATCTTCTAACAGCAGACTTTATTTAATAAATATACAAGGCTATTTTGCTCACTATCCCATTCATAACAAAATACTGGATAGCCATTCAATTACATTTGCTTTTCCATAGAAAATAAGTCTCCCATTTGTTGTTTGTGCGTTTTAGGGGACCTATATATTACTAGCAGAGTGCAAGGCATCAAATGCTGATCACTCTCAGGAGAATGTGACTATGTTCTGTGTTTGTCAAAGAGTATTCCATTTGTGTATTTTGTATGGACCTTGAAATGCACTGAAACATCCCTGGGTTTATGCAAATGAGCCACTGAAGAATAGTCACACATTATTTGGCATTAATGATGAGATGCGCAAGGGCATCTCATTGCTTTCACCAAAAAGAGATATTTTTTCTGCAACAGGAAACTACACATTTTACAGGAGCTGTACGGCAGTGCAAATGATGTTCTAGCCAGGAACCTTGCATTCATTAGTGTTGGGAGTGCACTCCAGACACTGACATAAGACAGGCTATCAGCATTCACGTGGGTGGTGGGAAGAGAGGGATGAGAAGAGGAAACCCTGACTTCATGTACTCATGTATTTGCTTTCATGACCCCATAATACAATCTTTGTCATCAAAGAATTATAAAGCATACAAAAAAAGACTAAGATATGTATGCAGAGATCCGGCATCTTTACAATCAATCTAGCTCTGCCACACTTGCAAAATAATCACACTTCACCAACAGTTTCCGCCCCATGGGTTTGAACTCCATATCTAAATATCTCATTCCACACACAGAACAGAGAAGCATCTGCAGCCCCCCAAAGCATCTATTGGCACTGGGACCTGAACTGCCTGGACTGTTGTCTGCAAAAAATATAGCCTTCCTCTTGAAGATACACTTCAAAACAGCTAATGGGAAATATAAAAACATTGGGCCTCATTACAACTGTGGCAGCCACAGAATGAACGATGCCGGTAAGGGACCGGCACCATTCATTCCGGGCCACCACATTACGAGTTCTGCAGCGGGTCCCACTCTGTATGCCTGGCCAGACCAGACGTGCAGAGCGGGACCTGCTAGCAGACCAGGATGCTAACAACGGGCCTGTCATTAACGGGCCCATTGTTAGCATCCTCCCCATTGAGCCCCATGGGGGCTCAAATGGGAATGGGGATGTACCGGGTGCGGGTCCCAAGAAAGGGATTTACCAGGCACTCCAAGGTCGGAATGGCCTGGTAAGTCCCCTTTTGCGGGACCCGGACCTGAGTTTGGAGGTAGCCATGCCGTTAATGATGGCATGACTACCTCCAAACTTGTAATTTGGGTTAAGCTTCTGGCATTTAATTAAGCAATAAGCCCCTCACCACGAGGGCATTACTGAGTCAGGTAATGCCCCGGGGTCCATAGTTACAAGGCTTGGGGCATTACTGTGGTGTTCGAGCTAAAAAACATGGCGCTGGTGCGCAGTCCATTCTGGGGGAACTCAGAGCCATAATGGATATTTATCCATGCCTCAGTGGAAAGCTGCACTTGCTATGCGAAACAACATGTTTTCAACGTTATTCGCTGATGGGTTTGGAATGCAGGCCTTCTCAGCCAAGGACACAGCGCTGGGAAAGCTAAGATCCGCAGATGCCGGCTGGTACCTGATAACGAAGTTTGTTTTGGTTTGCTATGCTTGCGCCAAGGTTTTGAGATGAGTTATGGAATTGTTTTCCGGGGCGCTTAGGAGAGGGAAGCGCTGTGCTCCTTGAGGTTACTGTCAGTTGACCCAGCTGGCAACCAACGGTCACCCATCAATGCGCAAGCGCATTTGCCAGAAGGTTCGAGAAGTTGCCACCCCTTGTTGAGGAGGGCATATATGCGGAAACCCTCAACGGTCAGACGGGATATGCACAAAGACCTCAGTCGGAGGGGGGACGCCCCGGTCCGATATACCTGTGGGCTGTTGTGCTCTTGGCCTGGCTGTTATCGGGGTCTTCAGCCGCTTCTGGCAAGATGAGGTTTCGTCAAGTTACGCCCATGGTGATGTATTCCTGCTAATTTCCTATGATTTATCTGATCTATGCTTGTATTGTATATATGTCTAACTATGAATAAATAGCCGTATAAGTGCTACTTACTCTCTAAGCGTGCGTGTGGTTGTAAGTCATTGCGTTGTCTACCTGCGTTCAAAGTATTGGCTCTGCGGCTGCGCTGGTGATAAATTACTGTCCGTGCACTATTGGCGAGCAATACATGTTTTGGCTCTGCGGCTGTACTGGTGATAAATTACTGTCCGTGCATTTGGCGAGCAATACATCTTTGGCGACGAGGATGGGATGGTTTGTGATGAATTGTTCCAAACATTAAAGAATCCGGTTGAACGCAGATAGGTTTTGCTTACATTGCGAGCGAAAGGTTGTTTCCACTTGGCAGAGAGTGCTGGACGGTGTTAATCTGTTCTGTGTGTGTGTGTGTGTCTGCGCAAGTGACTGCGGTGTGGAAAGAAATATTTATATATATATATAGAGGCTTTGTATATTACTGCAGTGATGAATAGTTTGTTCAAGAAAAAGGGAGTTCTCGCTGGCGGTGAATGTCCCGATGTGATGATTCCAGGGTGGATGAAAAGCCCATATGATAAGTTGGCTCAGTTATGGGCATGCGGTGCAGGGCTGTGTGAAACATGGGATGGTGAAGTGGGAGACGCTGATCCGTCAGAAGTAATGTCTTGTTTACAACAGATTTCAGTAGAGAGGGGAAAGGAATGAGCCGCGCTAGGCAGGCGGGGTTGGGTTCTCCTGCATGCCTACCGAAAGATGCATCAGAAAAATGTGGAAATGAAGGATAATATTTTGCGATTGGAAAAATTGTTAGCTGCTGAGAAACAGATTGCGTTAATGCAGCAGATTCAGATGAAACTTTTCAAAGACAAAGCTGACAAATATCAGGCTGTGGCTGAAAGGGCAGCAGTCAGAGTAGCCCGATATAAGTATAGAAAAAGACGTGGAGGGGTCAACAAAAGAAAAGTGGCAGCGGTAATAGCTACCGCAGATGTAAATTGGGATCCCGATAAATGGGATGGAGACATCTTTGACTCAACAAGCCCAGAGAGTAGCTCGGCAAAATGAGTCAGATTCCAAAGCAGAAATTAATCAAAAGGCAGTGGCAGCAAAGCCGATCAGAAGACGCCGTGCTGGGCCCCACCCGCAGGACCCTGGAGGCGGTTTTGTAGATTTAACCACGCTGGAAGATTAAACTCAGCAGGAGGTTGGAGAGATCATTACTCGTTTGAGGCAAAAGTCAGGGGAACCTTTATTGACATGGATGGTGAGAATGCTAGACGGGGGAGCTGCAGGGTTGTTCGTAGATGCTGCAGACTCACCGCGCTTTTTGCCTTTGTCCAATGACACTAGTGTACAGGAGGTCCTAAGGGCAGGGCCGCCCCCTGATGAGAATGGCCAGCCTCCACAAATGTCTTTGTTGAATTTAGCAGCCCAAGCATGTAACCGCAAGTACCCCATTACCACAGATTGGCCTAGTGAGGAAACAAAGTGGTATACTTTGAAAGAGGCGATTCAAAAGGTCAGAGAGCATGCTATGAAAGAGGCAATTCATATAGATGCTCCAGGACAAATGCGGGCCGTGTCGCTCTCAGTTTCAACTAGAAACATGGTGATCAGAACTGCACCGCCCGCATAGAAAAGTGTCATTATGACTTTGCTCGTAGGTATGACGGGCAAACCCACAGATGAAGTAGTGGATGCCATTCGGCAACTGGCAGATTTAGGGGAGTGGGATAAGAGTGACAACAGGCCACGGGAGAGAGAGGGGTGTAGTGAGAGAAGAACTGAAGGCAGGAGGCAAGATAGTAGAGACTCTCGAGTGTCCAGAAAAGACATGTTTTTGGCCCTTTTAAAAGATGGTGTGCCACGGGAAGAAATTGATGGCATTGAAACCAGGGTCATGTACGAACTATACAGAAAGAGAGGGCTTGCAGCCAAGGAGCGCTACAAACAGGTTAAGAAACAGGTAGTGACTAAACCACAGGGGGACACCACCCCTTCTGCCCCTCCTGAGGAAGAACAGGAGGAGGGGTCTATGGGGACACCTTCCCCGTACCAACCGACATATGCTGATTTGAGGAAGGTGGTGAGTGCGATGCTAAAGGCAGAGTCAGGTTACACTCATTCAAAATTTGACTAGGGTTATGGCCAAGCTCCGGCAGCGTCTGCTCGCATAAAAGTGGACAGGCGGCCCCATGTTAATGTTAAGATTTTTTGGGGACCAGGAAATACGCAAGGGGTGCGAGCATTGATAGACACCGGGGCGGAGGCCTCTCTGATTCACGGAAATCCGACACGATTCAAAGGCAGACACTTTACTATTACAGGTCTAGGGGGGAAGGAGACCCCCGCAGTACAAACTGAAGTGGAGATGAAAATAGGCAGTTTGGCTAGGCAGAACTACCAAGTGTTGATTGTCCCGATACCTGAGTACATAATTGGCTTTGACATTCTGGAAGGGTTGACTTTAGGACTTGGAGGTAAAACATACCAGTTTGGGGTGAGTGCATTAATTTGTACACCCATTACAGTAGGCAAATTGAAGATGCCCCCAGTACATGTGCCTGTGGCGACCAAGCGCGTAGCAATGAAGCAATACCGCATTCCTGGGGGGCAAAAGGAAATTTCAGACACCATCAAAGAGTATGTAGAGGCGGGTGTGTTACGACCTATCACTACCGCCTGGAATAACCCCCTCTGGCCCGTCAAAAAAGGGGATGGGTCTTGGAGGATGACGGTGGATTACCGCGAGTTAAATAAACACACTCCTCCCTTGGTGCCCGCAGTCCCAGATGCCATTACCTTGATTGAAAATGTCCAAAAGTTTGAGGGGACTTGGTATGCAGTGGTAGATTTAGCCAATGCATTTTTCTCTGTGCCAATTGCTGAAGAGTGTCAAGAGCAGTTTGCATTTTCTTGGAGCGGACGTCAGTACACCTTCACAAGGTTACCTATGGGGTACATACATAGCCCGACTATCTGTCACCGGCTGGTGGCAGAGCACTTAGACAAGATACCGTGTAAACCTGACATACAATTCTCTCACTACATTGATGATATTTTGATTCAGGGCAAGGATGAGTGCAGTGTGCAAAACCAGTTAGAAGTCATTATGGAGGGATTGAAGAAGGAAGGGTGGGAGATTAACCCGAACAAAATTCAAGGCCCAGCTGAGACAGTGATATTTCTAGGAATTCAGTGGCATAATGGGCATCGAGAAATGGTGCCGAAGGCCCGACAGAAAATACTTGAGTTTACCACTCCAATGAACAAAAAGCAAGCTCAGCAGTTCATAGGGCTGTTTGGGTTCTGGAGACAGCACATTCCCCATTTAGGGCAGATACTGGCCCCCCTTTACAAAGTGACACGAAAGAAATATGAGTTTCAGTGGGGGGAAGAGCAGCAGAAATCATTTGAGTTGGCAAAAGACACCGTGCAGCAGGTGCTCGATCTATGGCCATTGAAGGAAGGCGAAGTGGAATTGAATGTGTCTGTACAAGACAATTATGCTAACTGGAGTGTGTGGCAGAAACAGGACAGGAAACGTGTGCCATTGGGGTTTTGGAGTCGTAAGTTGCCCGATGCTGGTAACTCATACACTCCATTTGAAAAGCAGTTGCTAGCATGTTACTGGGCTCTGATTGATACTGAGCAAATGACGGTGGGCCATGATGTATTGATGAGGCCAGAAATACCGATTATGCAATGGGTGTTGAGTTCTCCTAAAACACACAGAATAGGACATGCCCAGGAAGCCAGCATAATTAAATGGAAATGGTACATTCAAGACAGAGCCAAATCAGGAAAGGGTGGGGTTGCAAAGTTACACGAGCAAGTAGCCAACATACCGCCCTCGGATTACATGCCAACATAAGTGTCTGAGAAACGCGAGTCTCCCGTGAAATGGGGAGTACCATATGGCGATTTGACCGTAGAGCAGACAGAGCATGCCTGGTTTACTGATGGCTCAGCCCGATATGTGGGAACAGAGCGATACTGGAAAGCAGTGTCATATAATCCCAAGACAAAAAAGATTTTGACGACGTCAGGGAAAGGGAAGAGCAGTCAGTTTGCAGAGCTTTACGCAGTTTACCAAGCATTGAAACAAGAGACCCCTGGTCGATGTCATTTGTACACAGATTCATGGTCAGTGGCGAATGGGTTGGCGGTGTGGCTGCCAACCTGGCAAAAGAATGGGTGGAAGATTCATTCGAAAGAGTTGTGGGGAAAAGAATTGTGGCAAGATATTGCAGAAATGTTATCACAAAGTGAAGTCACGGTGTATCATGTGGATGCGCATTGTGTGACAGATTCATTAGAACGTTGGTTTAATTCTGTTGCAGATGAACACACCAAGATTTCATCTGTGGATGCGGAGGCTCAGGAAGACGATTTGGAGGGTTTGGCCAAGTGGGCTCACCAGAAATGTGGGCACCTTGGAGAAAAGGCTACTATCAGGTGGGCACAAGCTCGAGGAATTAGTATTCCTTTAGAGGTAGTGAAAACAGTCATCTTGCAATGTCCGGTGTGCCAACACCAACAGCATAGGCCTATCCCTCAGATTGTTCACGGCACGTTGCGAAGAGGAAAGTTACCAGGTCAAATTTGGCAGATCGATTATATCGGTCCTCTGCCAATCAGCAAAGGTTGTCAGTATGCATGCACTATTGTGGATACTTACTCTGGATACATGATGGTTTTGCCATGCAAGCGTGCTACGCAACTGAATACCATTAAGTTGCTAGATCAGATCACGCTGCATTACGGAGTGCCTCTGCAAATTCAAAGTGACAACGGGTCACACTTCAAAGGCAAATTAATTCAGGACTATTGTCAGGAGAAGAGCATAGAGTGGCTTTACCACGTGCCCTATCACCCGGAAGCATCAGGGTTAATTGAAAGAATGAATGGGTTGTTGAAGGAACAGCTATATAAGTCTGGAGATGGCAGTTTGGCAGGTTGGCGTGATCGCGTGTTTGATGCGGTGCAAGTGTTGAATAATAGACCGGTGAACAATCATGAGACTCCGTTGTTGCGACTAATGACTCCTGCTTTACAGATTCAACCTAACCTAGTTAGAGAGACTCTATTGTACTGGGAGATTACCCCGGGCTCTTTAGCTCCCTATCGGGCGACTCCCGAGTCAGCAGGGGTAGACTTGCATTCTCATGAAGAAATCAGATTAGACCTGAGAGGGATTGTTGTGATTGAAACAGGGATTGGGGTACAAATTCCTCCAGAGCATATGGGATGGATTGCCCCCAGATCTGGACTAGCATTGAAGGGAGTTCAAGTGCTGGGAGGGGTCATTGATGCTGATTACCAAGGCAAGATCAAAGTCATCTTGATGAATAGTGGGGACCAAGTGTTACCGATTCATAAGGGTGATAGAGTGGCTCAGCTAATTATCATCCCTGTTAAGTTGTCCATGATTAAAAAAGGGGAGCCTCCCACAGTGTTGACTACCCGTGGGGATCGTGGTTTTGGCTCTTCAGACAGCATGATACCGGGTGCAAAGGTGTGGGTCGAAAGGCCAAGTGGTCCACCAGCGCCCGCAGATGTTATTGCATCAGGCAAAGACCAGATAGTCTTAGTAATGGAACCTGGTAAAGACAGATGACAGTATGTGCCCGCAGACAAATGTTACCTAAGGGAGTGATTTTCAACACTGATATGTCTTTTCTGGGTTTGCCTTGTAGATCCTGTGTCTGGCTGGTGTGATTGTGGAACTAAATGGACTCTATTTGGGAGAGTCAAACGGCATGATGCTCCAGATAAAAAATGCCATATCTGTGCCAACGATCCATGGGAGACCGATGATGAGGAGCAATGATGTCCGAAAGCAGCTCAATACCGATGCCAAAAAGCCAGCCAGACCAACGACATGGATTCATGGAAGGCGACGAACACGTCAGGTGCAAGTGCAAACAACATCGATGCCAGCTATGCAAGAGGCGTCTTTAGGACGGCGAAAATATTCCCCGATGATTACCCAAACGGAGAATATGTGGACATACCTGGCACAACAAGTACTCAACATTACGCACTTTTGCTTAACCGATGTGCCCAATGCTGAAGCTTTACTGACTACATGTTTAGTTGCAGTGCCGACGCCAGTTCCGGTTCTAAAGCACATTTTTGGCGTCACACACAATGATTCGTTAGTTCAAGATTCCGATATCAGACAATCTTTTTCCGTTTATGAGTACTGCAGGTTTTGCAAGGAAACGGATCGCAAATGGAGAAATTTGACACGTATTATAACCTACAATATAACCCAAGGCGATGTGTGCTATTTTATGACCTGCAATACTAAAGAAATTGGCAAATGCCAACAGCTAAATTTAACCAAACAGAAAAATCAAACTGTGTTCGAAAAACAATTGTGTTCACGAGTTCCAAGCACATGTACCAGTGTAAATAATACTATGTCTTGCAATCATACCGTGATAGCTGCCAGTCATCTGAATCATGTGAAACTTCCAACAGGATGGCTCTTTTCATGTGGTAACATCACATACACTTACATTCCAGCTAACATTTCTGGAGGTCCATGTGCCTTAACTCGATTAGGACTAATGATGTTTCCTTTACACCCAGCAATATCTCGAAGCAAAAGATCAACTTTTGAATCTGTGGGTCTATCCCCCGATTGTGATTCACATGTGCATTTGCTATCAGAAGCTGAAGTTCTAGCATTAACCCTTTCATTAGTAGGAGTTTGGGGTTTAGCTGCTGGGGGGTATAAGTCTTTGATCAAATTAGCATGTTTAGTAGTAAAAGGACTCAATCATACTTCTCAAGCTTTAGAAGAGTTACTCCTTGACAGCAAAGTTATTAGAAAAGCTACTTTGCAAAACAGAGCTGCTGTTGATTACTTATTGCTGAAGCATAATTTAGGCTGTAACGCAGTTGAAGGTATGTGTTGTTTCAATCTAAGTGACCATTCACGATCCATTGAAAGTCATATTCGAGGTTTGAGGGATCTCATTTCTCAAGTGTCCCAAGAACATACTGGGAATTGGTGGGATTGGTTATTTTCATGGATTCCTGACATTGGAGGTACACTGCGTTATGCTTTTGCTTGCATTTGTATTATATTAGCTATCATAATAGCTTGTTGTTGTTGTATTCAATGTATTCCCAACTTGGTTTTAATATTTCGGCAGTTTCAAAGACCGCCTCCTGTGCCACTGGGCTATGGAAGGTAAATATCCAAGGGTGGATTGTGGTGTTTGAGCTAAAAAACATGGCGCTGGTGCGCAGTGCATTCTGGGGGAACTCAGAGCCATAATGGATATTTATCCATGCCTCAGTGGAAAGCTGCACTTGCTTTGCGAAACAACATGTTTTCAACGTTATTCGCTGATGAGTTTGGAATGCAGGCCTTCTCAGCCAAGGACACAGCGCTGGGAAAGCTAAGATCCGCAGGTGCCGGCTGGTACCTGATAACGAAGTTTGTTTTGGTTTGCTATGCTTGAGCCAAGGTGTTGAGATGAGTTATGGAATTGTTTTCCGGGGCGCTTAGGAGAGGGAAGCGCTGTGCTCCTTGAGGTTACTGTCGGTTGACCCAGCTGGCAACCAACTGTCACCCATCAATGCGCAAGCGCATTTGCCAGAAGGTTCGAGAAGTTGCCACCCCTTGTTGAGGAGGGCATATATGCGGAAACCCTCAACGGTCAGACGGGATATGCACAAAGACCTCAGTCGGAGGGGGGACGCCCCGGTCCGATATACCTGTGGGCTGTTGTGCTCTTGGCCTGGCTGTTATCGGGGTCTTCAGCCGCTTCTGGCAAGATGAGGTTTCGTCAAGTTACGCCCATGGTGATGTATTCCTGCTAATTTCCTATGATTTATCTGATCTATGCTTGTATTGTATATATGTCTAACTATGAATAAATAGCCGTATAAGTGCTACTTACTCTCTAAGCGTGCGTGTGGTTGTAAGTCATTGCGTTGTCTACCTGCGTTCAAAGTATTGGCTCTGCGGCTGCGCTGGTGATAAACTACTGTCCGTGCACTATTGGCGAGCAATACATGTTTTGGCTCTGCGGCTGTACTGGTGATAAATTACTGTCCGTGCATTTGGCGAGCAATACAATTACCTGACTTAATAATGCCCCTTCAGCGCGGGGGCTAATTGCTATTAGTATCCCGGCCCGCAAGACTGGGGTACTAATAGCATTCTTTTTCTGTTCTGAGACGCTGCGCAGGGGAGGATGGCAGCCTCTAGCCGTGTGGTGCTTGGACCGGTGATTACCCTGTTCCGAGCCTCCTCATTGGCTGAGGGGCTGCCACACCTCTCCACTGGGAATATGAAGGCGAGGGATTCTGCGTCGGGTAATGACCCTGCGAGGGCCAATCAGATTGTTTGTTACATTCTGGTTAACACTTGCCGGGTACTAATTCTGAATACATGCATCTGTAAATATTAGGTTATAGATACCAACACTTTCCCCTGGGATGCTCAAAGAAAGCAAAGTGCGTACATGACTGCTTGCTTGCACCTGGCTTTTTCTTTAATATAGAAACCAACATGAACTATTTGCTTTCAGCTGACGAAACAAATGCAATCTTTTAAAATATAAGACATAGTACATTATTCATGGTAAGTAATGCAAATACAAAATGTGCAGAGGATGCCTTTGTGTATGCATCATTTTGAGAAAAGTGCCAGTCACCTTATTCACAAAAGTGGCCAGTGCTTTTCCGGAGGGCTGTGATGGAATATACTTGATGAAACACGTGTGTGTAGGCACGCTATAAATGCCATCTCATATATCATATCATGCACGTGTCACCCTTGCATAGATTGGTGTTGGACGAAGGTACAGAACTCCCTGCAACTGTAGGCCTCTTGATGTAGGTATAGTGTATGCGTTTTTCACAGGCCCTGAATATGCCAGTCTTCTATGCACCATCAGACTCTATACCATGAATGCCTCCTATGTGACTGACTCTGCCTTAGCCCTAATGGCCTTTCTGAGGTCATTAACCTGCAGCCACCAACACTGCTGGTTATTACATAAGCAACCTCAGTAGCCCTCGTGAAAGCAAACTCAGCCAGATGAAGCTTCATACACACCTAATGACTGACACATCCCCAGACCATATACCTTACACATGTGCCTTTTATGGTGTATCTATTGTATAATATTGTAAACCTCAATAATGCACAATGCGTCAGCTTCTTAATGATGAAATGTGGAACCAGGCATACCTGGCATGTGACTGACTATGCTGCTTTGGTGTGCAATATTACAATTCTACACTTCAAAAGCAGGAGATTGTGCATCATTCTTATCCAGATTAAAATGTAGGACAGTTTACAAGTAGATCTCTAAAATATGTGTCTGAATCTACTATATCTTTCTGCAGCTTTTAATGTCCTGTCCTACTTCGATAACGTTCACAGGAGCACAGGAATCCGTTTCATTTTGTTAACCCTCACACCCAGCTTCCCCCAACTCTTCCCTTTCCCCTATTCTTTCTCTCTCATTCGCAAGCCTTTTAAGTTGTTATGTGTATATGTGTACTCTGAAACCTGCCCAGACTTTTCCCAAACTTTGTTCATGAATTATGCTTCTTGAAGACGATACAGGCACATTTAGTCTGGAAAAACAATCCATGGGAACCTGCACATCTCCCCGAATCTCACTTTGAGATTTACAGGAGCCCACACATCACGTTTAAGAAAGTTCACCCAAGCTAAGCCTTGAGTATATCCTGCTGGAAATGCAGCCTTTCAGTGCAGACGCATGACTGGTGGAGCTGACCTGCAGTTACAGCAAGTTAACATAGTTCCATAAAGGCCATTAAGGCCAAACCCTATATTCCTTGACACTTGCTGTTTCCCCATAGGGCAGACTCCGAGGTCACATGTGATAGTAGCCCTATATGTGTATATTTGTTGTTAATTTGAGAGGAAGGTACAGAAGCTCTGCAGCAAACTGACAGCAAGGGCTGTCAGGTCCTCGTGGTTTGGGGCATTCAGGTGTCTGCCCACAATCAGGACTCACAAATGAGTTCCAATGCTGCTGCTTCTGATGGAAGAATTGGGCCAGGCTCAAATCCCTGCAAAGGAAGGGTAGGGTGTTTCTACTGTTTCATTTTCCCTCAAGGAGGTTCAATTAATGTAATAATAATAATAATAATAATAAGAAGAAGAAGAAGAAGAAGAAGAAGAAGAAGAAGAAGAAGAAGAAGAAGAAGAAGAAGAAGAAGAAGAAGAAGAAGAAGAAGAAGAAGAAGAAGAAGAAGAAGAAGAATATTTATTTAGATTAGATGTGGACATTTGTGTCCGGATCCCCATTCTACACATGATTTTCACTGAAATATTGCATCCTTGTGTTGCTCATTTACAAGACGTGCAGGTTGTCCATTAAAACCTCCATAAATAAAAAAAGGGTGAAGGGAGATCTAGGGAAGAATCCTTCTCTGTCTCTCTTCGACAGCAAAGGAAACAGTTTGGGAGATGAATGGATATTCTCAGCTTCAGACGTGGAACAGTGATAGCCATGTGATTACACCAGCTCAGGCAAGGATTTGGGTAGGCTTTGGCACCATAGGCTGGAGAAAGTGCAGTGCCATTGGTAATGCTGCTGTCTTCACAGCATTCAGTCTTATAAATACACAATTGTACATAGCCTTTATTGATTTTAACACCGCTTTAGATTGTTTGAATCAGCCCTAACAATAAGAAGGCATTGAAAATGTTACAATTACGATCAAGATGTTAACTTTGGTAACGTATTTGCTTTGCCATAATATGTCTCAAGTTTGGGGTCCGTCTTTTTCTTCATGCTGATGATGCAGTCTTCCTATGCTACTGGGGAAGATCTGTAAGCTCAAGTGAAGACCCATCATTAGTACCCGGCGCAGGTTTTTCTTATGCTGACAAACGCACCGATTGGTTCATTTGCGAACGTTACCAGACGGTAAGCCCACTCACACTATTGCGTGACCATCGTGCCTCTTGTTTTTTTTTTTAAGGCCACCATGGAAGGGGACAAAGGACTACACTTTGTCCCTTCTCCCTGTTCCATGGCGCCATTTTTTTGTTTACTTTTTTCAATTTACTTGAATGGCCGCCATGGAAGAAGGAAGAAGGGACTAAGTGTAGTCCTTTCTCCCCTTCCATGGGGGCCATTTTCTCTGTTTACTATGGCTGCCGTAGAAAGAGAAAACAGACCACGTATAACTGTCAGTGGCAGCTATGTTTTTACTTTTTTTTTTTTACGGCTGCAAAACACACTGCATCTCACAGAAGAATCATAAAACACCACTAGTACCTATGTCTAATGGACCGGGGTTCTAAAGGCAATATGCCCCTTGCCTGTGGGCCATTACCACATGAGGTAATGCCCCCGGGGTCTTAGCATAGGCCCACACTATGCTTGGGCCTGTAACTATGGGGTGTTTCTGAGGTGTATGAGGTGTTTCTGCATTTTGATTATTTTGGTTGAGGGATTTCACGCTGTCAACATTAAATTATTTCTGACTCTAATTCAAATGACAGTCCTGATCCTGACATTTAATAGAAAGTATGAGGACATTGCAAATGAAGCAGAATTATGGATGTATCAGGCACAATTCTGTACTGTGGCCATCTATGGAAGTGAGAGATGGGGGTCTTCCAATGAAAATGTATTAGCCATCTATCACCGTATTCTGGTCCTCCTGGTATGGCCGCATATTATTCTCTGTGTTCTGGATATTACTACTGCAGTTGAGCAGGAAGCACCAAGATGTTCTCTTTGTTTGGTGTGCCTTTGGAGCAACCCAGTAGATGTTATACATAGGATGATTCTTTAGGAGTTTAGAACACTAGCACAAAAACATTCTTAGGGTTCATCAAGGAAGGAATTGAATCAATGGGACTATGTGACTACACGTAAGCTGGTTGAAAGTGACGTATGGATGCTATGGGCATGGAGATAGCATATGACCATGTAATAACCCCTCACTCCTTGGTCAGCCATTATCCTTCCCGATAGCCTGGTAACCGCTGAAAGTTAACAGCCTTACCTCTCTCAGGATGTTCACTCGCAAAGTGGTATTCTTAGCGTTGAGTTTAGATTGATAGTTCATCCTCTGACCACTTTTGCAGCTGTATGGAAGGTTTGCTCTAAATATGATGGAACTTTTTTGTGATCATTTGAAAAAAGAGACAATGATGCATGCAGTTCCATATATCAAGTCATGAGAGTTAAATGGTTATTTCCTTGGTTCTACAACTGGAGGGCCAGGAATTGCATATCGGTTCTGCTGATGTACCGGGCCAATAACCCCAAATGGATTACATTTTCAGTTGCACATTTTCTTTATGCTACTTTGACAATTGGACAAAGGAATGGGAGCTTGCAAGTTTACTCTACGTATGGAACCTCATTATGGGGCTGACGGAAAACCTGGCGGTAGGCGGCGTGTTTCCTGCAACACCATTACAACAGTACTACCACCTGATATTCTGTGCCACCGGGATATAACAAGTGACTGCGGTAACAGTAAACCCCCATTTCCATGCAGTCCGATAGGACTGCATGGAAATGGGGACACTGAAGCACCAGCAACGTTGCTAATGATGCTGTCGCTTCAGTGAGAGACATGCCGGCAGGGGCCAGAAAACCCGTGAGATCATGCCTTCCAGGGGTTCCGTGCCCCTACCACCATTCTCATAGTATGGCGTCGAGTACGGTGGTCTATGGCTGGACCACTGTACTTGGAATGAAGGCCTTTGTGTGATTTGATTATTTATTAACTGTGTTGTGTTATACTTAAATAATGTTATTGCAATATTGTTGATTTACTACTCTGTAACCTGAGCTGAAATGAACTTTTTCTGGTAGATTTACTATCCAGTCGAGTCCTATCTTAAGACTCTAAAATACAAAGAACAACAATGTCACTAGAGGTGGAAGCACGGTAAAAATGTAAACTAGTAGAATACATTGGGACCAACAAGGAAAATAAGACTGAGAGTGTTCAGAAATCAGTGAAGACAGGTGCAGGCTTACAAAAGGCTAACAAACACGCTCAATGGCTTTTAGTTTTCGGACTGTGCATTATTTGGTTCTGAAAAAATATAAAATACATCTTTAGTGGCACATATTGCTCTGTATAATGTGATTCAAATAAATGTGACGTCAGGATGGAATGAAATTCACAGTGCACCCTGCATGTGCCATACAAGTCCCTGAGGATAGCGGATAATCTTGTTTTTTTTTGCAAGAATATCCACCATTTTGTCCACAAGGCATCATGATGAAAATAATAGCGGATTCCAATTCCCTTCCGTGCCATCTGTTTCATATAGATATGCATACATTTCGGTTTCAGAGTCCTGCATGCAATGTAGCTGAGAGCCCATTTGAATGCATTTTGAAGCCCAAGTGTTTTTACCTATCCTAATGGTGAAGGAAACGCAGCCCATGTGCTATATTTATTCGCGGACCATCTCAATATATTCATATTTTCCTCTTTCTCTGTGGCTACCTTCATTTTCCGCACAGGAACACTGAATTGCATTACGCAAATTCGTACTTTCAAAATATTCGTGCATCCTTGAATCTACGGCACAGCGGGTGCTGACTATGACCCAAGCACCTAGGGTTCAAATCATGTACAGAAGTTGCAACCAGAACAAGAAGAGGAGATCGGCATGAAAGAATCGTGTTCAGATAATTTGAGTTATACGAGGAAATGTAATTGTAACAGCTGTACACTCTATGGGTCTGTAAACAAGCATTTTATGGTGTGGTCAATAGCAAGCAATTGACTCTCAGTTTGGTTTGCACATTTGCATTTATGAGAAATAAGTGCATACAGTCTCAAGATAAGCAGCTGGAAGATGAGCATTTCCATGAAAGAAATGCTGTATAGTATGATGATCGTGGTGTTAGGTATTGAATTGATGTAGTCGCACTGTGTGAGATTACACAACGTATCTGCTTGGTATTAGGTAACCCAAGACGGGTACATGTGAGCTGTAGAGCTGTAGCAATTACATTTGTCAATACAAGTAAACAAGTAACACCTACACTCAAGGTTAAAGTTATACATAATATTTATTTATTTATTTAACATCAAGTTTTAAATAAGCAATTGTGCAATAATGACAATATACTTTATAATTACTTTTCAGAATCAGAGCAAGTTAGTGGATAATGTTTGGATATACTTAATACACAATTCCTACACCCTGAGGTGGCTTCAATCATAAGGACGGTAATGGCATGTATCTATCACACTAGTGTAGGCATTGCAGATTCTGAGGTTGCAGAAAGGAAAGGTTTAAGGAAGGAAAAACAGTTAATACTGGTTCTCAATATATATGAAGAAACTTAAATCTTCCAATGAATTCTAGACAAGCGTTTTCCAGCAATAACAGCCTAAAACAAGTTACCACCTATGAGGGACATCAATACCAAAGTCAATGGGCTAGAAGAGTCTGCAGGGTGCCAGGACAGCCAAAGTCAATTTGAAACAGTCTTCGGAGCTGAGGCACTTCTTAGAGTCAAAGGAGGTCATTCCGAGTACAGCGACAGGGGGTTAACGGCACTGGTAAGGATGCCGGTGCCGTTAACCCCCTTCCGCCGCATTCCGAGGTCCCTTAACGGGTCCCACTAGGGCCGGCTGGTTTTACGAGCTGCCCTTCGCGGGACCCGTTAAGGGACCATGGAGCTAATAATGGGCCCACTATTTGCGGGCCCGTTTTTAGCTCCTTCCCCATTGAGCCCTATGGGGGCTCAGATGGGAATAGGGAATGGTTTTCGAAATGGGGACTTACCAGGTCTGCATAGGTCAGAATGTCCCGGTAAGTCCCCATTCCAACACCACGGACCCGGACACGGGTGTTGAGGCAGCCATGGTGCTATTTCCACCATGGCTACCTCCAAACTTGTAATGACCCCCAAAGTCTTGCACACAATTAAAGAGTTTGTAGAAAAAAAACACTTGTAGGGTCACAAGTTGTTGAGCCTGCGAAAAGAGAGTTGGAATCAACTCTTAAGGTAAACCAATGCAATTCCCAACTGAGAAGAGCACAGCTAAAAGACAATGGGCCTCATTACGACCCTGGCGCTAAGGGGTTAACTGCGCCTTAAAAGGCTGCAGTGCCGTTAACCCCTTAGCGCCTAATTACGAGGTCCCTTTGCGGCTCCCGACCTTGCGGTACCGTAATTACCCCTTTCCCCATTCCCATTGAGCCCTATGGGGCAAAAATGGGAATGGGGAAGGGCCAATGGTGCATGGGGAAATACCGCCCTGCCAACCTTGGAATGGGGTGGTAATTCCCCATTGCACCATGGCGGACTCGTTACAATACCGGCAGCAACCATGGTGCTAATAGCGCCATTGGTTACCGCCGGTGTGGTAATGAGGGCCAATGGACCTCAATCCAAGTTGGGCGGTAAGGGTTAACGGTCACCAGTAAGGAGACCAGTGCCATTAAACCCTTACCGCCCCATTCCGAGGTCCCTTAGCGGGAGCTGCAAAGAACGTGTGGTCTGACCCCACGTCCTTTACGGGTCCCGCTAAGGGAGCAGGGTGCTAAAAATGGTCCTGCTATTCGCGGGCCCTTTATTAGCGCCTTCCCCATTCCCATTGAGCCCTAGGGGGGCTCAAATGGGAATGGAGAATGATGCGTTGAATGGGGACTTACCGGGTCCTCCAGGGTCGGAATGACCCGGTAAGTCCCCATCCAACCAGACCGGACCCAGATCCGGTTTGGGAGGCAGCCATGGTGCTAATAGCACCATGACTACCGGCCAACTCGGAATGACCCCCAATAAGATAAGTACCCCAAGCCTAAACAGTGCCTCTGGTTTGAAGAAGAGTGATCCAGCTGGATTCCGTTCTGTTACAGCTGTGCAGACCCTGTGTTCCTGAGCCTCCATCGTGGGGACTGGAGGGCTCCTGCGGCAGTAGTTTGGAGGTCGTCGGCCGCTACGGGCTCTTTTCGGTTCAGCAACACTTTGTGGTTTCAGCACTCAGTAAACAGCACCATCGCAGATCTTGGATACCGGTTGGGCTTCCTTCACTCCGTTGGTCCTGCACTCTGGTGAGGCAAGCTCAAAACCCACACCTTTTAAGCAGTTTTATCCCATTGATGCACAGCCTAGGCTGTCAATCACACAGCAGGGTGGCTGTCCTTTCAGCCAGCCAATCAGGACTGGTTGCATTCAGGCATTCCTAGAGACAAAGGACAGGGGAGTTTCGGGAACCTCCCTCACATCCTGCATTTCCAGATGCACTGGAGCTAGAGGCAGGCTTCAGGGCTTAAGCCCGCCACAGGTAAAATGAACAAAGTGCTCAAACCTGGCTCAACACCTAGAGTAAAACCCAAGAAAGACCTCTAAAACAGAAAATGGCCAAAAAAGAAGACCAGGGTCATTTTGACAAAATGTCCACCAATGGGTGCTGTACTGCAGCTGGGGAATCAGGCTACGGTAGGAAAGCACAATAGTAGGAAAATTAAACCACTGCCACCAGCAATTTAAAGTAGTGCAATGAGGGAGGATATTGTAAAGTATTAACAGCTTGTGAAGTTTTTGCCCTCCAAGAAACTTGGGTAACCTTTGA
This sequence comes from Ambystoma mexicanum, assembly GCF_040938575.1. NCBI lineage: Eukaryota > Metazoa > Chordata > Amphibia > Caudata > Ambystomatidae > Ambystoma > Ambystoma mexicanum. The sequence continues at coordinate 1,370,950,536 of NC_090931.1, forward strand.
TATTAAGTTCGATGGTTATGCTATATTCCAGACAAGGGCTTCCAAGGGTGAGAGTGGTCACCCTACTCTGGGCCCTTTGATTGCTGCCAAGACGTCCCTTAATCCTAAATCCACCAATGCGAGCCTGGAGGTCATACATTGGCTATAGAAATGTCCTCTCCTGGAGGATGGGGTGGCTACGAGGACATACTTATAGTCAATATATGTGACCCCCCCAGTACCGCTTTCACTGTGTTGATACATGATCAGCTGGACATTATCTTGTCTTCACGGCAGGTGGGGGTACCAGGCACACCGTAATGTTGGTTGGAGACTGGAATGCTATATGTATGGATCAATTGGGATGTAGGATATTTGCTAATGTGTTTGACCACTGCTCCTTAGGCATGAGCAAATCTAATGATAAAGGGAGGATGTGGTTGGCCTATTTGAAAGAATGGAAAAACACAATATTAAATGGCCGCACTAATGGCGATTGTCTGGGTAAGGCAACTTGGTCAGTGAGGAAGAAAAGCAAATTACTTGACTATATAGCGGTCTCTGAACCCCTGCTGAACCAAGTACAGCAATTATCAATCTCCCTTAACACTTACTGTGATCATGCCACAGTAACTCTATGTTTGAGGGAGAGTGGGGCGGTTGACAAACCTGGAGTCTGTGGTGGGGTGATACTTAGTCATTCAGGGAATACGATCTTCTGGACGGTAAAAAAAAACATTGAAAGAATGACTATGATCACTTTCCAGGTGGGCTTTAGGTTAGATCAAGTTGTGCGGGGCAAAAGACCTGAGGCAATTGAGGAATGGATTACCCATCTAACCAAGAGGACTTTTGACAGAAGGCCAACATCCTGTATAAAGTGGAGAGAAAAATGTGGGTAAACTTTTGGCATTAATATCCGTGATCATAAACATATTATGAGACGTGCAATTAGAGCTCGTAGCGCGACTATTACAACTGTTGCTGATATGCCAAAATCTCTTGCCCTCATTAAACTTGCAAAAATAAAATTCCACTCTTGGCCATGCTCCTATCAGCAGTCTCAGCAGAGAGCAACTTGGCAGAAGCTTATTGAGGTGATATGCAGTAAGGGCAGCCATAAGATTTGGCGTTTCCTTGCACAAGCTACGGGGGATCAGATGATGAGAATACTTAATCCCATAACAGTTGAGCAATGTGTTCAGCATATTACATCTAAATTCCACTGCACCGTGCCTAGCCTGCCTGTGACACATGCCTTGGTAGGGCCCTGGCCTTTACCCTTGAGTCATGATATAGTGAAACAGGCCATATTGAAGCTTAAAACATCACAAGCCCCTGGGACCAATGGTCTAGCTAACTTAGACCTTAAACGGAACCTGACAATTGGGTCCAAGTGCTGCTAACTATCTATTCTCGTGTATGTAGCTCTTGTCTTGTGCCGTCGACGTGGCAACAGTCGTTTCTTATGCCTGTTCATAAAAGAGGCGACTGTGGGGTCGTTACTAATTACCGACTGCTGTCCATGTTGGATGTAACGGGTAATATCTTCATGACACTAGTACTTAAGGAGCTGGAAAAGTGGGCTTTGGCCAGGCACATTTAGGGCCTGGTTTGGGCACAACACCCAATCTTAGAGTGCTCGACCAGCTGATTAATACTATGCGTAGTCGGAAGGAAGTAACCCTGCACATTGCTTTTGTGGATTTTCACAGTGCATTTGACCAGGTGAACAGGGAGATGTTGTGGTCTAAATTTAGCACTCTGGACTGCCCTAGCTGGCTCCTGCATATCCTGAACCTGATGCACTGTGACACCACAGCTAGGGTAAGATTAAGCAATGAAGGGGAGTTTTCTGAACGATATGTATTAATCTGGGGGTGAAGCAGGGGTGTGTGGCGGCCCCCACCCTCTACAACCTCTCCATATTGGACCTTCTAGCATGCATGGCTTCAAAATCTAACTGTCCACCTAAATTAGGGAAAGATCCCATTGTGGGCATACTTTATGCTGATGACCTGATCCTGTTTAACAGGACCAGGTCATGAATAAAAAGCATGCTCGATGAGCTGGCCTGTTATGCGTCTCAGTTGGCTCTGACTATAAATTTGGGTAAAACTAACATGCAGGTAAAAAGATAGCTCAGACTGGAATTGACTCTTTCTTGGGCACAATATAATATACCCCGTCCTACCCATATTTGGGCTAGCAGTTTGAGGCACGCCCTCACTATGATCTGATTAACAGCTACAAAAAGCGATGAGCTAAAACACTCAGGCTCCAAGCCTGCAAGTTTGCTAGAGGTACTGCAGGGTATAGCACGGCTGGGTTAGTTAAGCTCTACCAGAAGTGCTTTGCCCTGGCCACCCTCTATTGCCTTGAGGCTCTGGCTATCCAGGACCTCAAATGGCTAAACAAACTCAAGGGCCACTACTGGCGTTCAGTGTTAGGACTGAGCCTGACATGCCCCATGTAATATCTCTGCCTTCAATTAGGCCTAACATCTTTAAGAGGCATGGCACTGCGGGCCAGGGGGATATTCTACCTTAAGTCATGCTCTTATCCCACCTGTAAGCTATCAGCTATGGTTGGAGACAGTTATGACTCAGAGAGGATTCATAACGGTTTCAATTTTAAGACCTTAAAGGAAGCCCTATTTGTGAAGATCGATTGGCCTTTCGCCAAAAAGAGAGGCTTCCGCTTTGTACATCTAAGAAAATCCTTCAAGCATAAAATCAATGGTTGGGATTGGAGCGAGAATTATAGACATCTGGCAAATCTAAAAGGATACGAGGCGGTACACATGTGGTGCACGGCTATCGTAAGATTCAACCTTACCTACAGCTCTGCCCTGTCCCTGATGTCAGACCGTTTATCCTGAGGCTATGCATAAATCACCTCCCAGTGATGACTGCATTGGTTCCCCGTTTAAAGGAAGCCCCTGAACTTAGGGTCTTCCGAATATGTGCCTCGCCAGATGTGTACGAAATGTAAGGAATTTGGAACCATCTATATGTGCATGCTGGCTGTTTGGTTCATTCCTATAAGGCAATTATCTCAGACTCTTTTTGTGACTATTGTTTGAATACCCACTCCATCTCAGCCCAACTTGCTCTCTTTAGAATTTGGCAGCAGGTTAAAAGCCGACTCCCCGAGTATAGTGCCTGATGCCTCGAATTTGAATCTTAGTCTTAGCCATGCAATGAATCAACACTGCCCAATGTTTTGAAGGTGGTTCTTTTAAACACGGCTGAACTTGAAGTAACCTTTTCCATTTATATTGCACTATTTTTTCTATGAACCTAAGCTACATGATGGTGTATCTGATGCATCTTGGTAAAGTTTGTAACGTTGAAATTGAAATTGAAGCTGAACTGATTTATTTTAAATGTTGTATTGTTTAACTGCAAATGCATTTTAAATATATTCTGTATATGTTTAGTAAATTATGAGTGAAATGTTCTGTAAAATACTAATTTTGGGATTATATCACAATAAGGTTGTATTATTATTATTATTAAAGTAATGAGGGTAACATAAAAAATGTTACATGAGAATGTAGGATAAGGGGATACTAGGTAACCCTCCAGCACTGCACATAAGATGGTGTGTGATGGACCTACAAAGAGAAACGGTAAGTGAAGTAAATTTCACTTTACTATTCCTGAGAACAGTTGTTCACACAAGAAAAGGTATCAAAACCGTATGAGAAATCTCAAGGATGCATCTGTGACACTGCACTGAAGTGCTGTGTGTCACCATACAAAAAGCAGATGCCTATGGAGTTTGTCAGACTCCAAAAACAGTGAAAACACTCTATCCAAATCAGGTAAAAACACATGAGAGAGTGAGAAAAAGGTGCCACTCACTCTAGGATTAAAATTAAAAAGTCCTAAAGTCCAGAAAAAGAGCTGAGGGTTTTTAAGGTTGAAGGGAATTAGCACAGAAATGAGAATTCTCCCTAAAACGTGGGACCTCAAGTGACTGGGAATCAGCAACTCTCTCTTCAGGACTCGACCTGCTATACCAAGAGTGACTTAAAAGTAGAGTTTGTGTATTATTTTTTTTCAGCAAATACAATAGAACTTTTTTTACAGACATTAACTCTGCATTTAAAACACACATACTCCACAAAACCAAACAGAAAACAACACAAAACAGCAGGTAAGACCACCCCTCCACCACACACACACACCGGAGCACACACTCACACATATAAAGATATATAGGACGTGAAGACAAACAATACACAACAAATCACGCTGATACTCTCAGGTGGGCATGCCTAGACAAAGTTACAGCCAGAGAAGTATTTCTGGAAGGACTCTGAGTACACACAACACAGCTAGGAAAACAGAAGTGGCACTGTCTTCCTCTTTATGATTAAAACACAACAGGTGGTTGAGTATTTTCCTGTTGCAGTTGTAGTTATTTGTCGAATGACAGAGCATTTGTTCCATGGAGTGCCTTAGACACATTACCTAGATGTCTTTTTGGGCTGATAGCGGAGACAGATATCTGTGTATATAACCATCATCTCCGTTTTGGGTTTGCTTTCACGTTCCTGGCCACTAAGAGAGCCTCGAATTAGACTGTTCTAAAGAAACTTCCTGGACAGGAAGTCCACAGTTTAGCAGCTTCCGTTTTGACTTCCATCTCTCAGAATTATGTCACTCTGACAAAAGAAACAGAACATGATCAAAAGCTCACATGTTGAGACAGGGCGACATAGGACATAAAGATGCCAGACTATATCAACACATCAAGACTATCAAATATGACACCTGAATCCATGATCACAATCTTCCCCGCCCAGCTGCAGAAATGACACCTTGCCCACCACTGCCAGAATCAACCAGGGATGCCCATGAGCGAAATCATCACTCTCCCCCTCTGGCACCTTACAAACTCTTAAGAGATCAATCACACTTAAGGGACAGCACTCCACCAACTGAAGCCATAGAAAGGCTCACTTTCACACAACACAAGGGACGAGTAAGCCCAGAAACAGATCAGCTATCACAAGCTTCTCTTTTTCTGGCTGCCCTTTCCAATGTATCCACTCCTACATGTGGATCAACCGACAGTCACTTCACAGATTAAGTGATTTAGAATACATTTTCAAACTACTTGTTGTAAAGACATTGAGATCATTTTCTGCCATTTTCTTAATGCAAATGTGGGTGGATGGCTAATTTGTAATTTGCTAGTTTCTAACTTATGGGCAGAAAGCATTTCACAAATCCAAATCACATGACAGTTTTAAGATTTTAATCATTTTGAATGCTGATACATTAAAGTATCAATAAATGATAGTACAACACTTACTTCTCATAACCATGGGAGCTCTGCCTCTAAACCTAAATGTGATGCTCACTCTAAATGTTCATGCCTCCAGAACTGATAAAAAGACATAGGGCCTCAATACACGGTAGGCGGTGAGCCATGGCGCTCTTAGCACCATGGCTCATGCCGGTAAAATACCGGCACCGCCTTGGCGGAAAGGGGATTTACCGCTCCATTCCAAGGTTGGAGGGGCGGTAAATCCCCTTTCCGCCATTGCCCTTCCCCATTCCCATTTCTGCCCCATAGAGCTCTATGGGAATGGGGAAGGCGCTACTTACGGCACCGCAATTTTGCGGTGCCGTAATTAGCTCCGAGGTCCCTTAGCGGGTTGGATTTTAACGCCTGCAAAAAGCAGGCGTTAAATCCCCCAAACCGCAAAGGGACCTCGTAGTAAGGCAGTAAGGATTTACCGGTACCGGTATTTTACCGGTACCGGTAAATCCTTACTGCCATCCGTGTAATGATGCCCATAGAGATAAATTATGGGTGTTTCCAAGCATTTTTCAGCTCGTCCCTGATCTGTGTTGTGCAATGTGTTCAATGTATGTACCAATTACCTCAGAGTTACATGACCAAATAGAGGAATGAGGCTAGACGTGCAGAAAGGGGTACTTTATTACACGGCCACAGTAGTGGCCGTGAATTTATGGTTAAGTTGCTAAACCCATAGGAAGAGCACTTTTTGGGCGGCTTATAACTTCGCTCCCCCTGGACGAATCCAGACCAAACTTTGCATAAAAAGTATATGGCCCATTCAGAATGTTTTTGCAAAGTTTGGTGAGGTTTGGTCGAGGGGGGGAAAAGTTATAGGGGGGTCCCAAAATTTCTTTTTTCCCCATAGACTGAATGGGGAAAAGAATTTGCTCAAGCCTAGAGCCCAAACCGCTGGACGGATTTTCACCAAATTTGCGGCAGGAGCAACGGCTTGGTCTCGAAAACGTGCTTTTGTAAATTTGGTGAAAATCCGTTTGGTTGGTTTTTTTTAAACAACCAAAAAGTAAGTCACAAGAAATGACTGATAACACATTTCCCTGTTCACTCCTAATCGGCTTGTGTCATGTCCACGGACTTGCGACGTGTCCGCTGATTGGCTGGGATGAAGCGTGAGGTGCGTCGGATTGTTTCGATCTTGGATCCATGTTTGATGTCCACGGACATCGCATAAAAAACATATTAAATAACACAATATTGCTCTTGTCAAATTTATCAAATAATCTCTGGGGATGTGAGAGGTGATGAGGATGGGATGGGATATGGCTGCCAGAAGCAAAAAACAGGTGTTTTTTTGTCGTGAAATTCCGAACAGTTAGGATGTTCGTGAACAGTCCTGTGCAGGAACAGAAGAAGTGGTTGATTCCATCTTTGCCTCCACACAAAGCACTTGAGAAGATTGTGTTTAATAAAACTGTCAAGAGATCTGATGGGATTCACAGCATTTTGTCACATGGCAGATTTGGAGGTGTTCCACAATATGTGCCTAAAGTACAGACCAAAGAGATTGCATTTCGGCATTCAAGGGATGGAGATGTATAATCATGGAATTGCGTGCGATTTTGTTCCGAGTACACATTCATTGTCAGAAAACATTGCCAGCGTGCCCTGTTCCCCTAAAACAGAGCTCGTGGAAGAGTTCAAATCCAGGTACAAATGATTACCATCGTTTTTTTTGAACAACAATGTTTTTAAGAAGTGTCCAAATAAAGCATCCAATTTATCTTTAAAAATGTATCCTCTGTTCTTTTTTTTTCAACTATTCCCTTTTTACAATTGCCTTACAATCCCACAAAAGGGATGAGACCTAGGCTACATAAGTGAAGGAGTCCATGACCTAAGCATAGATGGGGCTATTGCTAGGAACACTTTGACTGTTTTTTGTGTACCCTCTACTTCAATGTTGGAGTAGGGCACATTCTGTCATTGCAAAGTTTCCCTACCCCTTAGCAGCGCCACGATCATCGAGCAAGAACAGCTCCCATATTTTTCCTACTGTACACATGCACAGGGCCGGTCTTAGACCAGATTGTACCCGAGGCAGGAAGCATCATTGGCACCCTCCCAAAATGTTGGCAGAGGTGCTATCTTCAGAGACGATGGGGAGGGGCAAACTTACTTCTGTGGGGGCATCTAACTTCTTTACACATTCTAATGAGACTATTCTAGTGCAGCTTCAATGTTACAATCAGTTATATCTCTTTTTCACTTATAAAACCACTCAGAAACCACACACTTAAGATCTGCTGTGAAAATGAATGGCCTCCTGCCCCTACATTTACATTCACTCCCCTGACATGCAAGAATGAACACCCATCTGCTTTCAATTGCCTAAAAATGTATGCATACATCTTGCAGGTGCTAACAATAAAATGTTTTACATTGCCAATTGCCGGTCATGTGTCAAATGTGTTGCTGCCACCACCATTTATTTTCTGTCCCTTGTCCTTCTACAGCTCTGTTCGTCTTACCAAACATGATGAACGGAAGAGGTGTGATCGCTGGAGTCTGAAATGTCTTACTAAAATAAGGGGAGGGGTACATGGGGTTTGATGTGTTTTGCTTAAGATTTCAGCTCTCAGATCTGTATCACTGAAGCTCATCATGGGTATTGGCCTGGCCTCTGCTTGATTCACTGAAGGTGAGGGGTTGGGTGCACATGGGTGGGTGGGTGATCATTCTAACCGGTGGCTGTGCCCACCATTCATCCACACCCTCTCATTTGTGTCTGATCTGGTGCTTCTTTAGTTCCTGTGTGTGCCTCAGCATGTGACTGGGTGCAACACAATGATGGGTGCAGCTTTGTGTCTGTGTGTGTCCTGTGCAGAATCTTAGCAAAACCAAGCAGCATGGGGAAGCCTGGCTTGGGGCACATTTAAGACAGATTGCAGAGTGCTAGGGAAGCGAGGACAACCCACCGAATATATAACCGCATGTGGGTGCTGTATCACTTCTCTGCACAGTGCTTTTAGCCTGCAACCTTCACTAATTTTCAAGTTGATTGCATTATTTCAGTGACAACATAGATGGTGAGGCAGAAACATAAATGGTGGACTTGTAAACATAGATTGTTGCTTCTGCAGTCTGCAACCCCAACCTTACCTTGTGGTATTACAGAGTAATACTACATTCCGAATGCCCGTTCCTCTATATTGTTTGTTTAATATTAAATAGAAGCAATTTCAGGTTATTTTACACTCTTAATTAAAATGCTTGTTTATAAATTGATGTGCTGGTGCTACACCCAGAGCGCGGCAAAGAAAGGGCTATTCATGTCTGTGTTAAAATGTAAGTAAAATAATAATGGAGTCAGACTGGCGCCCCCTAGAGCTAGCATCTCAGGGAGCCACCTGCACTGCCTGATGCAAAGACCGGCCCTGCACGTGCATCAGAATTACAATTCTCATGGATGCGGCGAGGCAAGTTGTTGCAAACTAAGAATGTATGTTGATTCTGAGTGAAGGTCAGCAGCTTTGAATTTTTGCTTGCGAGCTAAGGAAGTCCACGCATCGGACACACAGTGTAAGGTTCAATTGTTTTTTGACCTTGAGAGAAAGGGACCATTCTGAAAGGAATTGAATGAAAGGAGGGTTGTAATAATGTAACATATGATAAGGTTATGCATTCCAAAACTGGACTAAGGAACATGTAAATTCAGTTTATGAAAAATCGTTGGTGCGAACAGAGTCTGCGTTACGGTCTGAGTTACGCCAAGAGAATGAAAATGGCGAATATAATGTAAGTTTGATTTTCTATGATTTTATACCCGAACGAGCATCAACTTATCATTATCTGACCATTATTTCTGGGTTACATTCTACTTGTTTGTTCTGTGTGGCATATTGCAATGAAACGCAAGTATAACCTTTGTGTGTAATGTTCTTTCTACCACCCAGATGGGCAGGCCAGCATTGAGATGCATGTAGACCACTACTTGGTTCTCCCAGGTTCAACGCTAATATTCTATTAAAATGCCATCTATGAGCACCTCAAATTGTTGCGTCAGCTTCCGTATACTGTTTAGAGTTGATCATACTACATAGCAATGTCCTCGGAAGCAAATTGTGTACTACTTTCCACGTTGTTTTCTCTCTGTTGACATTGTTTCATGTCTGTGCTAATCGTTAGTTTAAACTCTATGCCGAATTAATAAGTCACAAGATAAATTATAATAAAGATCGGCTAGTGAGACACATTTCTATTATGTTTTCGAAACAGATACATCCTGCCATCCTGCGATTGTCATAGATTTCAGATGCCAACTGATGGGTTCTTTAACCAGCAGCTGCAGATACTTGTGAACAACTGGATATATTTGACTCTTTTTAGGATCGATCGCCAAGGGCCCATATGCCCTTATGCTGTAATAGCGATTAGGAGCAACATAACATGTTTTATGGTGGTCTAGCCCCAAGTTGATGCACAAGCCCTGGAATTCACTGTGCGACCCAAGCACTTCTTTTACTGAAAACTAACACCTTGTGTACAAAAGAACAACGCGTGACTCGCAATAAACATTTTGGATCGCGAGCGAAGAAACACATTTCCAATTTGATTGAATATGGCAAAGTCGTTTATTGTGAAATAAAAGTACTTTACATCTTGTACAGTCTTGTTGTTTCCTTTTAAAGTATGGTTTAATGTTCCGAATTGAGACATGCTGTGTTGTGAGACGATGTATGTTGATTTCCAGGTTCTGCGTCAGGTCACGTAGGTGATGACTGGGCACGTTTGGCTACGCTGCCCAGGAACGTCACAGAGAAAGGTGGAGAATATCACTAGGTTTGGTGATGTGAGGCTCAGGGGCAGGGCATATGATTTAGTGCAGTCAGGGCAGTTCACCTTAGGCCGATGCAGCAACAGATAAGATTAGCACAAGATGGCCGCGCCCTGCTGCCAGATTTCGCATGTGTGCAAAAGAGGAAAATTAAGGTAAGGTGCATTGGAAATGTTTGTGCGATTGATTAAATATGTATAAAAATGTCCGAACCCTCGGGACAATAATATTTTCTGAGCATTGCACTTGTCAAACTTATAAAATAATCCCTGGGGAGGTGAGGGGTGTTGAGGATAGGATGGGATATTTCTGACTTGATTCCGAATGAGTTTACAAAGTTTGGTGGGATTCTCTAATGAGGGGGGGAAATTAGAGAGGGTCAAAAAATAATGTAATGGCTTATAAATGAGGTGCCATTTGACAAATCTACACTTAATTTAGCAAACTGATAATAGATCTAGATATACATATTTTTGCAAAGTTTGGTGGGATTTTGTCCAGAGGGGGCAAAATTAGAGGGGGGGTCCCAAAATATTGTACAGGCTTATAAATGTGGTGCTATTTGGCAAATCTACACAAAAGTTTGCAAAAAGATTATAGATCTAGATATAAATGTTTTCATAAAGACTGAATGGATTTTGTCAAGTTGGGGCTAGGTTATATGATGATTGTATGTGCATACATTTGACAGTTTTGAAAAAAAAAACATGGGTGGATTTCCAACAAACTTGCGTAAGGAGCATTGACAAGAACCTACAATCGTGGTTTTGGAAATGTGCCACTGTTTTATTCTTTGACAAGTGTCATAATGTAGCTACAAAATATAGTGGTATACCTTTAGTGACTGAGGGGTAGCCTGTGGCCATGGGAGTGGCCAGATTGTCTGGGTCATGGAATAAAGTCATGATCCGGACAATCTGGCTACTGGCCATGACCACAAGGGACAAAACACAGGATTAAAGTGGACATGTCCACCTGGGATTGGCTTTGTGGTAAAGTTATTCGAAATTAGGATCGATTTGAAAGGGAAGAAAAATGTGCTTTTGGTAATATGGTCATAGGGTTCTCTTTTTGCCTTCTGCAGGCTGCCATGGAAAGCGAAGAGGGCCCTGTATGAACCCCCACCTTCCCCTTCCATGGTGACCATCTTGGAAAAGGATTTTTCTTCCTACACCGGGACGCCAGAAGGGTCCCGGTGTAGGAAGAAAAAAACTCTTTTTTAGTACCCCGAGTTCCCGCTTTGGGAACCTAGGCTGCTAATGGCCTTCATCCCCCATTTCAGGGGCTGGTATGGGGGGATAATGGTCCAGAGATCTTGTAATCCACCCTCATTTCGCTTGGGCTGATAACTTGGGCTGCTGGGCTGGTATCCACCATTCTAGTCCCTGGAATGGAGGATGAACGCCACAATATTCCCATTAGCATAACACAAAATGCAAATGGAAATGTTGGAAAATCTTATTGAGTCTATGTACTTTACTGAGAAATATAAAGTAGATGGAGTCTATATGTTTTTTTTTAGTTCTGTTTTTTAACTGTGAAAGGTGGTTCCTAAAGGAACATTTCTTTTGTCTTTGGATGCATTTTTCTTTGGCAGGAGAGCTTAGAACGAAAGGTGGAGAGGGAAATGAGGGAAGAGGCACCAAACACTAATATGGAGGGGCAGGTGGACAAGAAAATGTTGCGCGTGTGTTATTTGTAAGGTAGGGGCAGTGTTTCTCATGCTCCTTGATTAAAGCAGGGGTGGTGTCTCTTTGGGAGGAGGGATGGCATTAGCTGATACTATTTTAAGATAAATAGCAGTTTTGCTAAAAGTATGTACTGTGTACTAGATTGTTAATGGATGAGTAGGAATAGGTGTTGGAGCTGTGCAAGGGATATTTGGAAGTTGAAAGTTTCTAGATCAGTAGAAAATGCAGTTCCGAACTGTCCGCAAAGCACAAATCTTATTGTGAAGTGCGTATGGGTTCTCGGACACGTCATCATGCCGCGCGCCAGCATATGGTCATGTGGCACTCTCCAGAAGGTCTGCAATGAAGTCAGATGTTCGTAGACATTATGGTTAAGTTGCACTAATAAAAACCTATGAAATTCAATGAAAATATTTTGTTAAGGGGACGTTATGGTTAAGTTTTACTGATAAAAACCTATGAAATTCAATGAAAAAACTTTGTTAAAGGGTCGTAATGGTTAAGTCGCCCTACAAAAAATCTATGACATTCAGTGAAAAAAACTTTGTTAAAGGGGCGTTATGGTTCCAAGTAAAACCGGAAACTCCCTGAAATTCGCCAGTTATGGTAAACTAAGCAACCATAACTCGCGCCACCACCGTGCACTGCTGAGACTAACACCCAGGACATCAAAGATGACATCACATGTCTGGCTCACTCTTTTTTCCTTTACTGATATATCTAGGCCAGTAACAGTCAGGAACTAAAGTACTATATTTGTAAACTTATACAGCAAATATGTTCTTACAGTAATTCACTTAGGGTCCACTCAAAGCATATGAAACATATACAAAAGCGAAAACACAGACTTGGAAGACAGGAATGCTTTCCATGTATGACGATGATTAGTAAGGTTATCAACACTGTCTTATAGTTCTGTTATTTTTTTTATTACTGTATTTTCCCTGGATATGCTCATATTTGTACACAATGCACTTACACTACTTTCCTTAGGGCCTAGTCACAATATGTGATAGTTATACATAGGGAAGTAGTAGCTTTGAAGCAGAGCAATCATTTCTGTGAATGAAGATAATCAGTTAGGTTATGAAGATTGTCGGGTAATACTAATGTTTTTTTGTTTACTTCACTTTCCCTGTATATGCTCTATTTGTATGTGTTGTTGTCTGTTTGTGTTTTGTGTGCAGTAATGCAATAATGTAGTAAGTGGGTTTGATTAGGTACTTATTAAATGTTTCACAGTATGCAAGACTCTAATAAGAAAGCATTTATAATTTTAGTATTGAACATGGCAAGGTTATTAATATTGCATCTCCATCACGTCTGCTGCACACTATGCCTATGTCACTACATGTGTACCTTAGTATATTGGAAACAACTTCATAATACAATGCTTTTTTGATTAATGCATTACATAATGCACTACGTACCTCATGATATTTATTCCAATGATACTTGACACTTTTTTATTAACCTTACAATAAGAGTCCCTTGTACAGAATTTTCATGAAAGTTAAATGCACAGGTGATGTCATCAGTGATGTCATCAATGACATTTGTGATGTCATCTTTGATGTCCTGGGTGTTAGTCTTAGCAGTGCACGGCAGTGGCTCGAGTTATGGTTGCTTAGCTTACCATAACTGGTGAATTTCAGCGGTTTTTCGGTTTTACTTGGGACCATAACGTCTCTTTAACAAAGCTTTTTCACTGAATTTCATAGATTTTTAGTAGCGCAACTTAACCATAACGTCCCTTTAATAAAGTTTTTTCATTTAATCAAATATATACCTATCACGCAATGAAGCCTAACAAAATCAATATTTGTACTTATTACCCAATATAAAGCCTATATATAATATTGAGAGCGACAGATACTATACTCATTTTCCCACCCACATTGCCCGCTTCATGATCACATAACACCACCTTTTTAGACACAAAATATCTCTCAGATCTGTTCAACAAAACTCCAAGATGTGCTGTCTATTATGTTGCCACTAGGCCATTGTGCAGCAGAGATCATGTCTGCAAATGCTTGCTATGTTACAGGTGAAAGTATGTCCATAGTCTCTCAGCCAATACAACAATTCTAGATCATTTGAGGACCAGTGGGTAGAACACTCAACTTAGATGTGAGGAGCCAAAGGAGCTGTGATCTCAATCCTCTCCAGCAATCGTGTCATATAAGTAAAATTCCTCCTGGCATTACTGAGTATAGTGCTGTATATTTTTGAAGCACTGTACGAGACATTCAATACATATGCGTATAAGCACTATATATTAAACCTGGTGAAGAGAGGGTCCCTGGAATTCCCCTTCTCACCACCACGAACATGACAGCATGAAGAGTTAAGAACTAACAAAGCAACTTACTATTTGGACAGCCCCCAGGAGGGCCAGTGATATCCACATATATCTTAGACAACCATTCAAACCATATCCAATGAATTTGCTTTTGGACAGAGGTGCCTCAACACTGGTTATGGACCCAGATGCCTCGATGGATAACGTTGCCATATGCCGAGAAACCAGTGTGCTGACATCATTAGTGCCTCCACGACATAGCAACATTAGTCAAGAAGTAAACTCGCCGCCATGCACAAAGTTACACAAACATACATCTGTACGCATGAAGAACAGGCTTACACAGTTCTTTAGATAGAGGACAGATAGATATCCATACTGTCAAAAGATTCTATTATTTTTCTCATTAGCCAAGTCCAGAAATGCTGAACGCAAGGCAAACAAATTGATGCAGAGCAAGCTTGCAGCCGCTCATAGCACCTAATCCTATGGAACTGCAGGATCCTGTAAGGAGCCTGGGAGAATGAAATACGACTAACCTATGGGAAGCATAGCATGGTATTGATATGTAGAAATGATAGTATAATTATAATGAGGATTACATGAGGCCACAAGAGGAAAAACAAGGGAAATCAGAGCCAGGCTGCACAGAACAGCAGGCCAGGGCTTGCAGCTAAAGTCAGAGACAAGCAGCACACTCCAAAGCTAAAATGACAAGGAGTCATCTACAGAAAAACAGGATTAATTCTCATAAATTTTAGACCTGAGAGCTCGATTTCGTGGTCCCCAACCAAGTGATGCAGCAGAGCTAGAGAATGGTAATCCACCCGTGGTGGGAAGACAAACAGTTCTAAGCATCACAGACATGAAGTGAAACAGTGGTAGTAGTAACAGTTACGTTGGGGACACATTGTCGTTCTCAGCACCTTAGGAAGGTGCACAGAGTGCTGAGAACAGAGCTGGGTCACAGGCCTAGGGAGATCAGCTCCAGCCAATCAGTGAGCAAAAATCCAGGGGTGGATGTCAGAGGGCAAGGGCCAATGGTAATCCTGCAACCTTGCAATAATTTAATAGAAAGTTTCTCAGGGACAGGGCAAGCCAGCCACCTGACATCTGAGAACCAATAACACAATATCTATAGGTGAACTCCATAAGTGATACCACCCCAATCACCCAACCAGGCAGACTCTTAGGTTTTTGGGGAAGGGCCCATGTTGTGACATCGAGATTAAACAAAATGGCCTGACACGGGCTAGGGAGTGGTGATTCCGGGATTTTCTGAATATCCACATGATACCTGTCTGTTTGTGTAATAAACGACCATTCTCACTTGCCTTTGGCTGTGTCCTCTGTTTGTATTCTGGGGAGGGTTGTTGGGCTCTGGGAGCTGAGACGGTGAGCCAGCGGTAACCCCCAGTCTTCTGGCATATCTAAGCCAACATTTTGGTAGCAGATGCATGGTTGGCTAGGCCCGTTTAGCATAATGCACCTCTTTGCCTTGCACCGCAGCACCTGGAGGGCTGCAGGGTACCACATGGAAAACAAGCCCTACCGGATGTGCAACCCTGTGCAGTGGCCATCAGGAGCCAGTATGGAAATATCCTGCACGTGGTCTGTGAGGAGCCCAGCACAAAAGAACAGTGACGTGGAAACTTTGGAAAACCGGTAGCCGAACAGCGTTAGTAGATCACAGAGTTTAAGTATTGGTAAAGCCACATGGTAACTGAGGAAGGTGGTAAAGTCATTGGGTGTGGGGTGGTAACAAGTATTGTTGAATATATTTTGAAGTATTGTTTAGAGGTGTCGAGTATTGTAAAGCACAGTAGGGAAAGGAGCAGAGGGAGATGTAATTTTAGTGGTTAGGAAACATACGGTCTTGAGGTAAAAGGTTCTGGTGAATAACCTAGACTATGGATTTAAGGGTACATATGACAGAAGTTATGTGAATACTGGATTCCCTGTGGATTGGACATTTTAGCTCGGGTCAAGGCTTATCAAACAGAGCTAGCCAAGATTGCGGAAGGTGTTCTTCTGTTTAAGTCTTACGTAAGCATTCTATCTACAAGGCGAGGCTGTAGGCACAGATTGAACACAAGAAATAGTGGTATCCCCTGGTAGGAGGCAGTAAGACAGCTGTGGGTTAATTTGGGGTTTTGAAAATGTTTCTGTATTGAGAAATTAGTATTGTTAGTGGTGTAAGTGGTCTCTAGCACTCCCTTTTTAGTGAAGTGGTGATGTCACCCATAAGGGCCTGTGCATATGAATGGGACATCAAGAGGAGGTACAGAAATTGGTGATGAGAATTTAAAATTGACATAGTAGGTTGGTCAGTGTGGAAAGGTGCATGTGCAAGGTTGGTGGGTGTGCCTAGCAAGCCAGAGAGTTGTCGAAGGGCAATGTGTGGAACACACCTTACAGGTTGATTCGGAGCCAGAGAGGCTGGGGAAAAATTGAAAAGACCTTGTATTTGTGAAATAAAAAAAAAAAGAAAAGTATTTTTGTTGTGCTTGTACAATAACAGAAGTATCGAAAGCCTCAACTTGAGGTCAAGTAAGTATAAATCAATGTGTCAGGGGAAGTGTGGGGGGATACCCCTACAGCATTTTTGCAAGTGCCTTCCACGATATAAGGACAAGGTTTGTAAATATAGTGCAGAATGGACGAAAAGCACAGAAGGTAAATTGACTAAGCCATGGCCACAATGCAGACATTTCTCCAGAAATGTGCAGCAACCATTACATACACACACACACAAGACACCTATAACGGGAAGAAGTTGATCAATCACATAGCAATATTTGCACTCTGGAAGATGTTCCAGGATGATAAGGGGGACGTATTGAGGAGCCAATTGATGCTGAGCCAGCAGGAGAGACAGGGCACAGCGCCCTCAGCCCCCAGACCCCTCCTGAGCGAGACAAAGAAGGGGCTGCAGCAGGAGCGCAGGGGTTATAACCTATACAGGAGCTAAAGGAAATGGTGGGGTACACAAATCCAATATTTCAACCTCCATCATACACCAAGGAGGAGGGATGGAGCGGGGTCGGACAGACAGATGGTGGGAAAGTAGCACATGGCAAAACCCAGACAAGCACCTAGGAGGGGCAAGAGGGGTAGGAGGGCAGATACTTCTGAAGTTGGATGGGAAGACAATAGGATGGGAAGACAATAGGAGAACCACCAGGGTTGAGTAAAGACATAGCGGATCATAAGAGGAGCAGTGAAGCATGAGAATGGGCACAGATGATGGAAGAAGTAGAAAGGCAAGAGAGTGAAGAAAAGGAAGAGTGAAAGAGAGTGTGAAGAGACAGCAAAGGGAAGAAGAGAAGGCATGGGAGCAGTCAGAGATGAGGAGACGGAGGGAGCTCGAAGAGTCAGAGAGGCGAAGGGAGGAAGACAAGAAGGAACAGAAAGTTTTAGTAAGAAAGGAAAGGAGAAAGTGGGAAATAGAGCGACTCACAAGAGAGTGCAAATGCAGAGAGGAGGAGGAGCGTGCAGCAAGAGTCAAAAGAATAAAAAAGGAAAAGGGAATGGTTCACCATCGGACACGACAGGCATGGGGTCCTCCGGGGGGGGAACAGCAGGAACTTAATAGACTTTGATGGGAAGCGAAGCGAAGGCACAACCTCAAGGAGGCTAAGCTTTGTGGACAATATTGACAGAGACATGGGAGATACCGAATCAGACAAGGACATACAGGGAAGTGAGGACGAGGGAAAGGAGTGACACAGACATCAATCGAGGTGGAGAGTCACAATTAGGTGTGTGACATGTGAAATAGAAAGGGAGATCTAGGAGTGACAAGGACAAGAGATCAATGCAGTCCAGGGATGCATCACGCAGTATGGATAACCTAACCCCATTTGTGCAGAGGCTTAGAGACCTTCCCAGATGATGGAAGGGAGTAGGGGCAAGGGCATTTACTGATACTAAAGACACAGAGAGATTATATAGGCAGATCAGGCTAATATGAGGAGTGAATGGACAGATGAGGTTAACACAGTTGCCCTTAATAGAAAAGGGAGGGGGTGACCTCAATACGTACCATGGAAGCATATTGATACGGAAAACCTGAGGTGTAGGCTACCCTTGTTAACCACAGGTGCAGGGAAATGGATATATGAAATGGAAAGGATGACAGCAGGACAGAAATAGGCAGTGGGATACATGAAGGGGCTATTATTTGGTGATCCTCAGGGAAGCCACTGATGATGTATGGACAAGGGCAGAGTACCCAGGAGTAACCACCAAGGACACAGCGCACGATGGCGCACCATTTGCTACCTGCCGAACATCAGATATTAGTGTGATTATGGCATGCAGAATGGAGGAAGACAAATAACCCTTACACTATATTCAGAATATTTAAGAGCTCTGGCACCTTGAAACGTGAGAACCGTGGGATAAAACAGTGGCATTATTCTATCATGTACTATGCCAGGGGTTAGCAGAACAGGTGCAAAGGCAACTCAAGAAGTTGGTGGGGCTGGAATCAAAACCATGGTCAGAAATACAACTCACAAAAGTACTTTACTGTAGGTAAACACAAGAGAATGTGAGGAAAAAGCATGAGGAAAGTAAGCAGGAGTAGACAAAGTTAGCACAGAAGAAGCTTTCTAAATACACCATAGAAGGGGCAGTATTGACAAGCATGGGAGGACAAGGGGCACTACAGACACAGAACACACCACCGCCCACAGGAGGTGGGTTCATGGGGTTAGGGGGATGCAGAGTATGGTTTCTGAGGAAGAGGGGTCCACAAAGGGCATGTGGGTATGGCCATCAGATGCCGCAGAACGAAGGGGGATTTCCCGGGGGGGGTTTGAGGATATGGGCAGCAAATGCAGCAAGTTCCAGAAGGGTTTTTGGGCTTTTGAGGCAAATGAAAGATTCACCCCGGTGCTGGGTATGTGGACAGATAGGGCATATCTCAACGGTATGCAGAAGCAGGGGAGAGACACAATAAAATGGGGGAATGCAATACCAGCCAGCATATCAAGGAAAATAGAATGAGTTCCATGCCCAGGACCATACACAACACCAAGGACAGACACTGAACACATACCTACAGACACACCAGCCCATGACAGAGGCACCACAGATGCAAGTGCCTATGCAGCAGTATTCGCAAGCACCATGGATACCACAGATGCAAGGTAACACACAACATGCATACACGGCACAGAAAATACTGCAGGTGCAGAACAGTACACAACAAAATGATGGAACGGCGGCACACACGGACTCCATGATGGCAGCTCCCATTAGGAAACTTGGGCGGCGGGACACTGTAGTAGGGGGCAACCCATTCCATGGAAACATAATGTCATTATACCCTCAATAGGACAGCCCATAGACCTACCTAATGTGTAACATCAATTACACCCAACCCTGCAGAGGAACCACATATACGGGTGACTAAAGGTAACAAAATGTTTTCCTTTCTTGTAGACAGAGGTTCGACTAAATCCTGCATCCTGGAATGGAAATATAGTATGTCAGGCAATGCCATGAATGCTCAAAGGTTCACTGGGGCAACGGAGTGGTTCCTTTTAGAGTAGATACTGCATTTTCTATAGGGGAACACAACTTAGCTTTGGCTCAACTATATTCTTGATAGACACCTGTAAACATACTGGGGAGAGATATAATTAGCAGACTTACCATGACCATTTCATTAAATGACCAGGGAGTATAGTGTTCCACACCTGGGAAACACCTTCTAAACATGAGGGAAATCAATCAACCCTAATGTAGACAGAAGCTACAGAGGGGGGGTGCCAGAAGACGTGGAGCTGTTTTAGTATGGGACTGAAATAATAATAGCGTGGCTTCAAGGCATTCAGGGGAACATGTGGTTCTTTCCAAATAATTACATTAGATGAGAAGCAAGGGACAATAGTGCCACTAGAATTAGAGACAGTGATAGTGGGGGACGACTGGATCGCAGTGCATGGGACAGACAACACAGGGTGACCATGGCGAGAAGTGATCGCTGTGGCAGAAGGATACAGGTTGACTACAGTTACAAACGGAGGACTTTTCAAAGACAATTGATCAGCCATGAGATGGTGTTTGAAATGAGTATCACATATTGGGTGGGAATACATTACAGGGAGGTACCACAGAGAATGGTGATGGCGCTGAAAGCACCACCAACCTTTCTCGATGATGACTTGGCAAACTGTCCCCAGCATTTTATGGACCGCAAGTCCCTATGATGTGGGGCTTCTTAAGGGACTAGCAGCAGTGAAAATAAAGCTTAGGCCAGGAGCAATATTACCATGAGTAAAGCAGTACCCACTCTCGAAAGAGAGGCAGACAAAGGCATTTATGAGACCACCCCAGCACTCGTGAAGCAGGGCATCCTAGTGCCATCAGAATCACCAGACAACACGGCAGTCTTCCCTGTCAAAAGGCTGATAAGGGGTTGTGGCGTTTTATACAGTACCTGCTCTCTTAACCACATTGTAGCAGCTGAATTTCCTTTATTTCCAAATCTGCCCACAATTGTATGTAGCATTCCCACAGAAGCTGCCTACTTCACGGTCATAGATTTGAAGAATGCATTCTTCTCTATACAACTACAATCAGATTTGCAATACTAACATTCATTTCTATAAAGAAATAAGAAGTGGAAACATACAAAACATCCCCAAGAGTATTGTTTATCATCTTTCATATTCAATAGGGTACTCCGAATGGGCCTAGGCAATGTACAGATGCACGGTTATTCAGTATGTAGATGACATATTAATTTGCAGCAAGTCAGAGGAACAGTGTAGAAATGACTAAGAACACATGTTGACAGTAGTTTGCAGAGAGGGGTTCAAGGTAGACAATGCCAAGCTACAATAGTGCCAGTCAGAAGTGTTGTTCATTGGACAGAGGATATCCCAAAATGGCAGAAGAGTAACACCTGAAAGGGCAGAAGTAATACACAAGACAGCAAAGCCCACAACTGTAAGTCAAATATAAGACACATGCAGCAGTTCCTAGGACTATGTAATTACTACAAGGCATGGGTATTCAACTGCAACACCTACACTAGGCCCCTATTGAGAGCACTGAAAGAATCACAAAGAGGGGAGAAGACATTACAATGGACAACATAAATGACAGAGTCATTAGACGAGTTGAAGGAAGCAATATGCACAGCTCCAGTGTTAGGGATTCCAGATTACCAAAAGGACTTTTTCATATTCTCACACTCCGATGGAGTGGTTATGACCGCAGTACTAAAACAGAAGACAAGCATGGGGCACAAGCCTCTAGCCTATTACAGTGGGAAATTATACCTAGTCATGAGAGGACACTATCCATTCGAATAGGCACATTGGTTCTCTATGTGGATCATGCTCTCTTTGCAATACTGGAAAGACCGAAGAGCACACTGACAACACAGAGAGCTTCAGAGTTTGAGGGATTACTATCAAACCCGGCTCTCAAGGTAGTGAGATGCAGATTTGTCAACCCAGCGACCGGTATCACTGACGGCTTACAGAAGGGTTGTATGCACCGGCTGCACAGCAAACATAGAAGAATTGAGTGACACTTGTAAGGTACAGGAGGGTACACTTGAGGGGGGAGACATACTTTATATTGACAGGTCTTCAACCATTGGCCAAACGACTAGGGAAAGGCATACTGGGACAGCAGATGTGAGGTTGAGAGGGGATGGGACAAACGAGGTAGTGACACGTGCAAGCCTGCCGCCACATTACTCAGCACTGGCAGCAGAATCAGTGACCTTCATGTTGGTATTAGGCACAGCAGGGACAAGGTTGTGACAATGTATTTGTATTCAGCCTACGTGACAACCACAGTGCCATCTGGGCTGTCACATTGGATGAGGATGGATTTTAGGCATGCTGATGGGTCGCCGGCGCAGCACGCACTGCTATTGGGCTGATTGATAGAGGTCATAGATCTCCAACAGACATGCTATGGCATCAAAACAATACAGGGAAGGTGATTATACCATTCTCATTAAAAACACTGGACCTCCCTTATACTCTAACTTCAACATCGATGGAGCTGTCATCCCAATCTCCTCCTTGATAAAAACTCTTAATGTCTATCTTGATGCTAATCTCTCCATATCTCGCCAAATAAGTGCCATCTCCCCGGCAGCTGCCTCATCTACCAAAAAAACGCCTTAATGCCACCAGGCCCTTCCTCTCTAGGGACAACTGCATCACGATTGCCTCGGCAGTGGTGGGCACCAGGCTCGACTACTGTAATGTCCTATTCGCTGGCACATCAAACCAGAAAATTAAAAAAAACTCCAGACCATCCGGAACAATGCTCTACGCACAGCCCTCAACATCCCCAGATCAGAGCACATCTCAGCCACCTGCAAAGCCACCCACTGGCTACCCATTGACAAAAGAGTCCTTTTCAAGACCCTCTCAATCACCCACAAATGCATTTCCAAAACAGACCCACCCTCCCTGGTTGACAAAATCACCAAAGTTGTATCTATCAGGCGCACAAGAACCCCATACTAACTCAGATTGGTCCTACCTAAGTAAAAGCAGGATGATCCAGCTTCCATGTTCTTGCTGCCAAATACTGAAACTCCCTCCCACCCACCCTAAGAGACGAGGAATTCTACTGGGTCTTCTAGAAAGCTCTCAAAACCTGGCTGTTCACCTACATGAGATGTACAACTTATGTCCTATGATTGTATACATGTCCTTCTTCATCTTTAACTGTATCATGAAACTATAACATCTAAATCAGTTTATAACCTAATTGCCATGTTTGCACACACGTCTTCACTCCTCTGTAACCTTAACAATGAAAACGCTACTTTGCTCACGCCCTGTCATAGGTTCATGTAACTGGTAAAGTGCCCACATGCCTATGGGCTTGAGCACATTTTACAAATGGAAAAATAAATACATACATTATTGCACACTGCACTGACAAAACTACACTATCTGACCCATACAGGGAAGGAGGTGCCTGCTGCTCATATTGGAGAAACATAGTTCTGTCCTAACTTGGCGGAACACGTGGTTGAATTAATGACTAATTGTTTAGTGTGTAAACAATATACTGCAGGTCACACATTGAAGGTAGTGAGAGGAGCCATAGCTTGCCTAGTCGGTCCATTCCAACACCTGCACATTGACTATGTGGATATGATCCAAGTTTGCCACGGTACCACTACATGATAGTGCTTGTGTTTCAATTTTCCCATTACATCAAGGCCAGTCATCGTTCCCATCCTGACGCCCTTAGAGTGGCATAATTCCTGGTCTAGGAGATATTCCCACGATGGGGCATGTGTGAGGTCCTGCGGTCTGACAACAGCCCTCACTTCAACAATGAGATGTTCCAGCACATCACAAATTCTCCTGGGCCTATCAACTGCAAGCAAACGGGTGTGTGAGATGCTTCAACTTCTAGCGCAAATTAAAAAGGCACTGAACAACAACTGGCTCCATTGCCTTCCCTTAGCCTTGTTCGCACTGCGCAATAAGGCCAAGTCCACCCTCCATTTCACCCCACTTGAGATGGTGACAGGACGGCACATGTGATTTCCCCTGGCTCCTCCCACTAGGTCAATCAAAGATGCTGAAAGTGTGTGCGATTTACTGGGTCAAGCAATGTACTGGTACTCAAATTCCTTGATTGCTAGTGCCTCAAAATTCTCAGCAGCTGCAAAGACAACAGGAGAGGCCTGAAGCCGGAGAAGAGAGTGACAGCACCAAAACCAACAAGGATTTACTTAAGCACCCACCGTTGCATCCAGGGGATCAAGTACATTTGCGCAATTTCTCCCAAAAATGGGATGCCCCGCAGTTTACAGGACAGCACGTGGTTGAAACCACCTCAGTGCTATCAGGCCCTACAAAATAATGGTCTCTCCTAGCACCGACATTGACATGGCCTACAATCCAGAACAAGAATAGCAAAACAATAACCTGAAATCCGCACAGCCCAGCAGACGACACTCAATGGTTACTCGCTCATGGGCAGAATGATAGGGCAAGGAATTCCTACTCATTCAGAGTCAGTGTACACTGTCTGGTTGTTATTTTTCTTTTCACACACATTTGTCATGAAAGGGCGACTGTTTTTATTGCATCTGTTCCACGATTCTCCGTGATCCTCATCCCAAAACTTTCCAATTTGTTTGGAGCTCCAACACCACACTGAGACATCATTCATATGTCTATTTCTGTGTCATGAAAGCATATCAGGCCCAAGTCTATTCACACCTTGAAAGGTGAAATTCCTCAGTCCCTGCAGTACTCCAGGACCCTAGAATTAAGGCTGTGTGGGAACAGCTATTCCTTCTTGCTACGGCTGATTACTTTGTCCGTGTCCCTTGAACTAACACAATATTAACACCATAACTCTTATTTTGTGCATTTCAGGCAGGCAGCTGATATCATCAAGCTGCAACAACATCCAATCAATGTAAGTGATGGAAAAAGTAATTAAATAAGAACTTACTTTGCCTTGTCTCTTATTTCCAAGAGGTATTTTGCTTAAATTTTTTGGCAAATATCCCTTGTGCTGTATCCTCTACTTACATGACCCAAACTTCAGCAGGTGGAACAATCATGGCAGGTGGACAGGGAGCACTGTAAGCCCAATAAGGTAAGTGCAGTGTTGATACAGACATGGGAGGGCTGAACCTATGTTTCATATATACTGCTTGAGTATCTAACAACATGTGGTACAAGCACATGATCAAAGTAGGTAAGAAACCACTGGGGAGAGGGGAGAGCTGGTATGTCTGTGCACTAATCCCCTATGCCATGAGTGCCTCTAGAACATTTACAACAACTGAAATACCAGCAGCAAGAGCACAATGCCTTATGTACCTATCCATGGTTACAACCCGAGAAAGATTCCAAGGGAAACCAGCAACATTGAAATGGATGTCCAAGGTGACATTTCCCTATGAAGACAGTTATAAAAAAGACACTTGACATGAAGAAAGTTTCCTGGCAACTAGACCAGGGCATCCAATACATAACTGATGGTCCAGAGACGGAAGAGGCAAAAACAATAACACTGACGGAATTGCCCTGCCCGAAAAGGGGGGGACAAGGAAATAGGAAGAGATCCAGGATGTTGGGAAAGACCACACATGCTTGAGTATTGCCAGGTATACACAGCGGAAGGATGGAAGGAGGGAGTAGTAGGTAGAAAGGCACACACCCTCGTACACACCCTAGTACAAGCACCGGTAAGTACAAGGAGAAAATGACAAGTGCCTGAAGAAATGTGATGTGAGCACCAAGTTACTGACCTGATGGACAATGAAGCTGGACCAATGCCCATAATACCACTGAAGAAACCAACATTATGTTTCCAGAATGTTGGTGCAGTGAAGGTTGGAAAAAACATTGAATGGAGGTACACAGAAAAGCATCCAGCTATGAAGGTTGGCACAGCAGTATTAAGGGATCACTATGGGATGTGCAGATCTAAGGCATACAAGAAGCTGCCACCCAACTGGGGAGGAGTTAGCTCAGTGGTACACAACAATATGCCAGCACTGGTGGTGCCACACAAACGACATCAAGATGGACGACTTCCCTAAAATGGATGATAACAAAAGAAAGAAGAGACCAGTGGAAGTAGAAGAATATGGAAGAAATAAGAGGTCAGTAGAAGTGTGTAGAGTAGACAACTATTGCTCATCAGCATCAGAAGCATCACTGGATGGTGTGCCACCTGAACACTGGCTGCTCAGTACTACAGAAATGTTTTTCGCGCCAGTAGTTCCAGATGTGCAGCTGTGCAAATGTGCACACATGCTAAATGGTTGCAGATAACAAGATGGGAGATGATGCAGACAATAAACTCCACAGTAGATGGCTTCAATGCGATAAAAGAAGAGCTCCGAGCAGTAAGGTTGATGGCTCTCTAAAACAGATGTGTTCTAGACTTTCTCACAGTAATGGAAGGAGGTGTTTGCTCCAAAATCAAGAGTTCTATGATGGAGAGAATGGCACACTGATGGAACCAGTGATACGATTATTGAAAATGCACGCCAAAATAGAGGATGAAGCCAAAGGAACAGAACAAGACCAGAGCTGGATGTCATACATATGAGCATGGATGCCAACATGGTTAGCGGACGGTCTGAAGGTATTACTAGCAGCACTAATATTAGTACTAGTAGGACTGTGTGTGATTAAGATCTCATTACACAATGTCGCAAAACAACTGAGAAAACAATAGGGATTAAAGTTCTAGCGGATGTAAATGGTGGCAAAGAAAAGGGCAAGATAGTGGAAGAATGAAATAACCTCAGGGCAAACATAAAGGAGTGCCCACTGTTCTGATTGATATAATAACATTCAACACTACCGTTGACCACAACAGATACTGGGCGAAATGGGTTTGGTGCAACCCGGAAGGGGACTGCAGTTATACGACTTGGAGTTTAGGTGACCATGCAAATTACTGTGGACATCTTGGAGGAGTAACAAAGATATGGCAACCAAATGTAATGGTGACGAAGTATGGTGGTTTGGTCAACAGGTCAACCAGATGGGGGACTGAAGAGAGGGTCCCTGGAATGCCCCTTCTCACCCCCAGGAACATGACAACCCGAAGAGTTAATAATACACAAAGCAACTTACTATTCGGACAACCCCCAAGAGGGCCAGTGACATCCACATATGTGGACAGATACCCTCTTAGACAACCATTCAAACCTTATCCAGTGAATATGTTTTTGTACACAGGTGCCTCAACTCTGGTTACAGACCCAGATGCCATGATGGATGATGTCGACTAATGCCGAGAAACCAGTGTGCTGATATCATTAATGACACCACGACATTGCAACATTAGGCACAAAGTAAACTTGCAGCCATGCACAAAGTTACATGAACATACATGTGCACACGCATGAAGAACATGCTTGGGCAGTTCTGTAGATAGAGGACAGATGCATATACATTCTGTCAAATGCTTTAATTATTTTTCTCATTAGCCAAGTGCAGAAATGCTGAATGCAAGGCAAACTAACAGATGCAGAGCAAGCGTACAGCCGCTTATCGCAACTAACCCTATGGAACTACATGATCATGTAAGGTGCCTGGAAGAACCAAATACGACTTGCCTATGGGAAACATAGCACGGTATAGATATGTAGAAATCAGAGTATCATTATAACGAGAATTACATGAGGCCACAAGCCAAAGGACTAGAGATGAGGAAAAGCAGAACCAGGCTGCACAGAACAGCAGACAAGGGCTCACCGCCAAGGTCATAGACAAGAAGCATATTCCAAACCCAAAATGACAAGGAGCCATCTGCAGAAAAATGTGATTTATTCTCATAAAATGCAGACCTGAGAGCTTGATTTGATGGTCCCCAACCACACGATGCTGCCAAGCTAGACAATGGTAACTCACCCGCGGTGGGAAGACAAACGGTGCTCAGCAACACAGACTTGAAGTGAAACATGAAATCGTTAGCAAGGTTGTAATGCTGAGGGCGCACTCATCGGCAAACCAGGTAGTACTAACAGTTACATTGGGAACACATAGTCAATATCTTCACCTTGAGGAGGTGCACAGAGCACTGAGAACAGAGCTGGGTCCCATTCCTTAGGAGATCAGATCCAGCCAAACAGGGAACAGAATCCAGGTGTGGATGGCAGAGGGCAAGGGCCAATGCTAATCCTTCAACCCTGCTACTATGTGATAGATAGATTATTGGTGAAGGGGCAGGCCAGCCACCTGACATGTGAGGACTAATAACACAAAATCTATAGGTGCAGTCCAAAACTGATACCACCCCAATCACCCAACCAGGCAGACTCTTAGGTTTTTTGGGGAAGGGCCCATGTTGTTACGTCACGATGAAATAAAATGGGCCGACATGGGCTTGGGAGCAGTGATTCTGGGAATGTTCAAATGTCCTGTATGAGCCATGTCTTTTTGTGTAATAAACAACAGTTCTAACTTGCCCTCGGCTGAGTCCTCCTTTTGTGTAATGGGGGAGGGTTGTTGGGCCATGGGAGCTGCGGCAGTGAGCCTGTGGTAACGCCCAGTCCTCTGGCATAACTAATCCAACAGTGGTGCAGTGGTGCATGCTGGGTGTCAGTGATCTAAGAGAACTTGCTCAAGCCATAGAATCTTACCATTAGCTTGAACACATACTTTTGCCCAGTTCAATCACTCATAGGTGACCAATACTTGTTGGGGAACTGACCAACTCAGAAGTATTTTCACACCACCTGTAACATGTTACTTCAGCTTCCAAATAGGTGTGCCACCTCCCAAAGTTTAGTTTCCCCTAGACAACTGAGTGTCTTTTGTAGCAACTGAGAATCTCTGCACAATAATAAGCATACTAATAATTATTTATATTGTTATTATTGATATTCATAATACTAATTAGTATTATTAACAGCTCCGGACAATAATAATAATAATAATAATAATAATAATAATAATAATAATAATAATAATAATAATATATTCATATTAATAATACTAATATACATTCTGTGATATGGATATTAAGGCATGGTGCCAGCTGTTTGATTTTTCAATATCCCTTTTCCTACAATGGTGACAATATTTTTTGGGGAAGTGGCTGTCCAAGAATGTTTGTTTTATTCTGGAATATATTATCCTTGATTTGCAATGGCCAAATCAGGAGCACTATTTGTTGTTGGACATACCTCTCCGGAATGCAATTGATAATGTTGGCATGCATTTTCTTTTCTTGCTATTACTATCTTACTCATACAAACGTGTTGGGAGTCATCTGGTAATCTTACTACACACTATATGATCACTTTGTGTTGCCTGGAAGGAATGTCTCTGGAAGAGGTGCTACATGAAGGACTTAAGTTCTTATTTTTTACCCACCCCTCACAAGCATCACATTTGATAGTTGTATTTTCTGAAAATTTGAAGCTGATTATTGCATCCAAAGGGCTCTTCCGCCCAATCAGAGGAAGTGCCCAGCTTTCAGCTCAGTCATGACAACTTTATATTCCAAATATTGTAATTTAGAAAGTGGATCCGAATATTCTGGGGAGGTAATGACCATTCCTCAACACTACTAACTCTCTTGTTCTAAATTATGCATAAGGACATGAAAGTTTAAACACAGTATAGTACAGTATATGCCAATATGCCTTCACTGCATGTGAGGAGATAATGCAACTTTGTTTGATACCGGCCAATACTTATGAAGAGTGGTTGTAAGAGTCCCAAGTGGCACACCACCTTCCAGAATCATACTTCCCTATAAATGAACACGCTATAACCTCCACATGGTTTGCTAAAATAATCCATATCCGATAGATGGATTAGATTGACGAAAATGATATCCTGAATGATACCCATCTGGGGTTTAGACACACGCTGGCTACCTACTATAAGGGCCTGCATTTACATCTTATCTTGACAAATTCTTTGCATAGTTGAAGGAGTCAGTTTGTTTTCCATATGAATGCATTCAAAGGCTACTTTAATAATGTAGGTCGGGTACTTCAATGAAAAACTTGACTGCAATGGGTGTCCCGAAGAAAAGGTTAGACATTGTTTTACATCATTATGTATATTTAAATTCCAAAGTCAGAAACAGATTTGGAGGAGAATTAGCTGAATCATTCATTTTGATGTCAGGGACGTCCTGGCACTATCTCTTTTTTTTATTTGTATATATATATATATATAAAACTTTGCAAGAAAATTCAGAGTGACCCAAATACTTTTTTTGCAAAGTTTGGTGAGGATTCGTCCAGGGAGAGCGAAGTTATAAGCCGCCCAAAAAGTGCTCTTCCTATGGAAACAGCAACTTAACCATAACTACATGGCCACTACCGTAGCCATGTAATTCAATGTCAGAGCATTCTGAATTGGTTTCTGATAATGTTGCCCAAATAAAAAAGAGCCACACTTAGCTATGTTGATCAGGGTATCCTCTTAGCTAGTACCACATACGTTTACATTTTTTTTTGTAAAAGCTCCTTTATATGATGTAAGTTTGACAGTCACGTAGATACAGAGAATAAGAAACACCGCTGGGTTCATTCAGTAGGTTGTGCAAGCTTATGGAGATGTTGGTAAGTACACTGCCTTTCTCCAATGATGAGATGTTTTTCTTGAAAGTACAGATGTGAGAGCTGCAATTTAGAGGATACATTCTGGAGAGCTGACTCAAGATTGAGAGCAGTTGAGCCATTCAAGACTAAGCAGCATGGAATAATGGCGTGCTTGTAGCATATAGAATTCAATTCAATATATAAATGATGTAGCTCTTCTAACATATCATATCAAACATTGCATTTTTATCTTAAAGAATAGAGTAGATTATATGTTTTCCAACTGATATGTATAACAGCAAGTTCCATTGAATTGTTCACTTTTGCCTAATTGGAACAATCCATGTAGTGCAGGCATTCAGGAATTTTAAACCTTCACAAATTTAATTTGTTTGTAAACCCCCCTGTTTTTTGATGCAATTATACTCTGGAGGATGATTCCATCACCCAGCATATATCATAGCAAATAGGTGTTTTCTCTCAACTTGTGTACACTTGACACTTTAAGAATGAATGTGTGCATGTGAGTAATGATGAGTGAGATTGTAATTATTTGCACATGTTTATTTTTCTAATTTGTGTATTAAATATTAACTGAAAAAACTTTGTTAAAGGGACGTTATGGCTAAGTTGCACAAACAAAATCTCATGAAATTCCATGAAAAAACGTTAAAGGGACATTATGGTTACAAGTAAAACCGAAAAACCCTTGAAATTGGCAAGTTATGGTAAGCTAAGCACTGCTAACACTAACACCTGGGACATCAAAGATGACATCACAAATGGCATGGATGACATCACCAATGACATCATGGACCTGGGCTGCTTCTTATTGTTCACTGACATATCGATGTCACTTGGTTTTGTTCACTGACAGAGACAATTTTAAAAATCAAAAGGTGTTACATATTCTAAGGAACTCATTGTGGCAACAGTGAAGACAGACACAAGTGATCACAGTTCAAGGGTGTTTATTGAACAATGAATGCAGGGTGGAAAAACACCAAAGCTAAACCTAACCTTAAGATGGGAACAAGTCAAATGAAAAATAAGGCACTCCTAGTGTCGTCCTGTCACAATAAAAGGGCCTATTCTAAGAAAACCCTATTGCCAATTCCTTACAACTTATTACATAAAGAGTGTGGGATAGGGTATCAAAATAAAGAAAGAGGTTTTCTCAAATCATAAGTCAGGATGTGATTGCCTTGAGGTCTTATTCCCCACATTTTTTAGCATGGGACAAGGTGGGACTTTGGAGGCACAGCACACGTTCAGGCTTTCTTAGCACGAACCCACAGTTCGGTTCCAGCTGGCAAAGGACGTGCTCAAGCTTTCCCAGCACGAGCTAACAGTTCTGTATCAGCTATCAGGTTCTTTAATGGTTAAGTCTCTTTATAATGAAAAGTATTTTGCCTTCAAGGCCTGATACTCTCAACAAAGAAACACAAAGTTCTGTTCAATGAAAACTTTGGGTGATGGCTTCAATCCTGGGTCCCCCTCTTCTGGGCGCTGACCCTTCAGAACACTTTGGATGATGGCTTCACCCCTGGGTCACCCTCTTCTTGGTGCTGACCCTTCAGAGCACTTTGGGTGATGGCTTCCCCCTTGGGAATCCCTCTTCTGGGCGCTGACCCTTCAGACTTAGTCAACAAATTAACAAGACAGTCCCTTTTTCACCGAACTTTGGGTGGTAACTTTCCACCCCTGGATCTCCCTCGGCCGTGCTCGGATGCTAGAAAATGAGGGGGGGCACTTACCTTTCCCTGGTCTTTCAATGTTCAAACTTTCATAAATCTAAATGTCTTTTAAACCAGGTTTTGGGCTTTTATCCCTTGATGTCGGCTTCCCTCTGCCGAGTTCACTCTTGCCGACTTTTTGTTGTTGGCTTCCCTCTGCCGGGTTCACTCTCATCGACTTCTTCCAACAATTCCTCATGGGACTTTTAGACTTCATACTTTTTCATTAGCATCCCTCGCCCGGGTTCACTCTTGATCATTTCAACGATGCACAGTTCATGTGCTAACTTTCAACAAGCAGGCTTCACTTCCCTTTCATTTCACAATCATCTGTCGGTCAAAGCCTCCCTGCTTCCCACTCTTTTTCACTACTTAGCAAGCCACGCCCAGCTGGTGCCTTCCTGCCTGCCGCTCTTTTTCACCACTTAGCTAGCCCCGCCCACCTGGTGCCTTCCTGCTTGCCGCTCTTTTCCACCACTTAGCAAGTCCCGCCCACCTGGTGCCTTCCTGCTTGCCACTCTTTTTCAACACTTAGCAAGCCCCGCCCACCTGGTGCCTTCCTGCTTCCCACTTGTTTTCACCACTTAGCAAGCCACGCCCACCTGGTGCCTTCCTGCTTGCCGCTCTTTTTCAACACTTAGCAAGCCCCGCCCACCTGGTGCCTTCCTGCTTCCCACTTGTTTTCACCACTTAGCAAGCCACGCCCACCTGGTGCCTTCCTGCTTGCCGCTCTGTTTCCCTACTTAAGGAGCCCTCCAGCTTCTTTTCCTTTGCAGATGGGGAGCAGGTGCAAGTGGATCTAGGTCACCTGGCCTAAGCCCCGCCCACCTGGTGCCTTCCTGCCTGCCGCTCTTTTTCACCACTTAGCTAGCCCCGCCCACCTGGTGCCTTCCTGCTTGCCGCTCTTTTCCACCACTTAGCAAGCCCGCCCACCTGGTGCCTTCCTGCTTGCCGCTCTTTTTCACCACTTAGCGAGCCCCGCCCACCTGGTGCCTTCCTGCTTGCCGCTCTGTTTCCCTACTTAAGGAGCCCTCCAGCCTCTTTTCCTTTGCAGATGGGGAGCAGGTGCAAGTGGATCTAGTTCACCTGGCTTAAACCCTGCCCACCTGGTGCCTTCCTGCCTGCCGCTCTTTTTCACCACTTAGCAAGCCACGCCCACCTGGTGCCTTCCTGCTTGCCGCTCTTTTTCACCACTTAGCAAGCCCTGCCCACCTGGTGCCTTCCTGCTTGCCGCTCTTTTTCACCACTTAGCAAGCCCCGCCCACCTGGTGCCTTCCTTCACCATCACTGTCTTGTGGCCAATGCTGTATTTGACTTTTATGGACTTCATTCATTCACGGTACGTCACTCTTTCTCAACTCTCATGCTGGACTTCCTTTGCATCTTGTACTTATGGTGGCCCTGAAGCATGCTGTTCCCATCTTCATCTTGTATCCTGACTTGCAACATTATGTGTTACTACTGACTTCTGCAATTGTATTCACTCTCCACTCTTGCTTCTCCACTCTTTTACTCTCTTTTCTCTCCTCCTTTCCCTTCTCCCTTTTCCTATCTCCTCCCCTTACTTTCTTATATGCACTTACTCTATCAGAATTGTCCCTGGACCTAATATGATACCAACCTCGTCTGTTTCCTCCATCCTCCCATTACTGTTTTTTTCCTCCCCACCACCCCTTCAGCACTATCTGAAATGTCGTCAGGCCTAGTATGATAGTCGCTTGTTTTGTTCCTCCCCTCCCTTTCGGCACCCCTCTCCCTCACCTTTTGTTTTTCTCCAGCTCTACCAGAAATGTTGTCAGGCCTAGTACGGTAGTCGCCTGTCTGTTTCCATTTCCTTCCCACTCTACCCCGCCCTTCCTTATCTATGGGCCTCATTACACGGATGGCGGAGAACCATGGCGCTATTAGCGCCATGGTTCATGCCGGTAAAATACTGGCACCGCCGTGGCGGAAAGGGGAATTACTGCCCCATTCCAAGGTTGGCGGGGCGGTAATTCCCCCTTCCACCATTGCCCTTCCCCATTCCCATTTTTGCCCCATAGGGCATAATGGGAATGGGGAAGGCGCTAATTACGGTACCGCAAATTGCGGTACCGTAATTAGCTCCCTGGGTCCCTTTGGGGGTTGGTTTTTAACGCCTGCAAAAAGCAGGCGTTAAATTCCCCAACCCGCAAAGGGACCTCGTAGTAAGGCGGTAAGGATTTACCGGTACCGGTAAAATACCGGTACCGGTAAATCCTTACCGCCATACGTGTAATGAGGCCCTATGTCTTAGCTCTTGCACTATCTGAAATGTCGTCAGGCCGAGTACAATAGTTAATTTCACATCCTTACTGTTCATGGCCTGTAAGAATGTGGTTGTATTTTCCCTTGTTCCCGCCCTTGCCTTGAAGCGCTTTGAAACACATTGTGTATAGGCGCTATATAAATAAACAATCATATCATATCAAATGGTACATAGGATTTTGCCTGACCCCTGTATGACCACTTTGACCCTCTATTCACCTTCTTCCAAGGTCTTCTGGTTATCGTAATTTCAACAACTGGGGAATTTCCTAAGTGAGCACCCACGTGGTGCCAGACTCCTTTGTTGCTGGTTTTCCCCCTTCAAATACTAACAGTTCTTTGTTTGTTCAAAGTTCAATTAGCCGCTTGCTACTTTTTGTTCAACACAATACCTTTTCTTTATCAATACTCCTCTCAACTCACCGGTTGTGATGCACCTGCTTTTTGTATCCTTTGAGTCAAGGTCGATACCTCTGAGACCAGCGTCTCTTCCCGGCTTGGTTATCAGTGAAGGAGGGTATTGCATACCATTGACATTTGTAACACATGCTGGCTACTGTTTGCAGCCTTATGTTTCTATCTGCAGAGGTTTCACAGGCCTTGATCGGAAAGGTCAAGGTTATTTCTCTCCTTGTCACCCTCTCAGTATTCGCCATCTTTTGCCTCCTCTTCAACTGCTGTACTGAGTTAGCTCTCACGTTGTGCAGCCTGCCTTGTTCGTCTTGTACTCTGGTGCTCCACCTTTTATCCTTGTGGGGAAGGGAAAGGGCCGTCAGGTTTGTGTGATTCTGGCCAATGGCCTGATGTTGCCTGACCCTTGTATTGGGACATGTCAGGTAAATGACTCTGGTGTTAGTCTGTTGTCTTCAGTGTTGTGTGAAAATGTTCATGTCGGCGAAGGGGGGTCGGGGTGCAGCACTTTGGAATATCCTACGTGGGAGGATGGCTAAAAGGAGTCGAAAGGAGTGGGATACCGCATCTCACCTGTCAGTGTCCCACTCCCCAAGTACCCCTCATCCAGATGATCCTCCCTCAATGGTCCCCCCCAGGAACTGTATACAATAGAGATGGCTGTGTCCTGTCCAACTAGATAACAGAACCCCGGGGACCAGCCAGGAAGACATTGCCTGGTTTCTCACAATATGTACACATTAACCTTGTTGTATGTTGTTAAGGCACTTTTCTTAGGATTTGGCCTCAATCCATGGTGCTTATACATGTGGAAATAACCAAGCCTCAAGCACACAATTCATTTGTGAACTTGATAATAAAGTCTAATGTTACTGTAATTTTTTGGTGGCGTTGTTTCTTTCCTCTTTACTGAAGTTTTCCCTGTGATGTGCCTCAGATTTGTATGCATTGTGGGTCTTCATATGTATTGTTTGTACTAACACAAGTATGTATTAAGTCTTAAATTAGTAGCTATTAGCTATTTCTTCCGTGTTTATCATTATTCAAAACTCTGATAAAGTACCATTCATTATTTTACTATCCCAAATTACAAGATTAAAAATACCGTAATTCTATATGTGTATGTATAATTATGTTCCTGTATTAACAACAACACTTCAATATCATGTTTTTTATTACATTCTTTAATAGATTAAGTAGGTCATGATAGGTCTCCCGATCACCCCTGACGTCTTTTTACTAACATTATAAACACAACCCCTTTCAGGGACTTTTTAATCAAAATGTATTTGTTATGTGAAGTCATCAGTTTTGTCATTAATGATATTTGTAATGTCATCATTGATGTCCTGTGTGTTAGTCTTAGCAGTGCACGGAGCTGTCGAATTTGAATGGTTTTTTAGTTGTACTTGTAACCATAACGTCCCTTTAACTAAGTGTTTTCATTGAATTTCCAGGGTTTTTCTTAGTACAACATTGCAGGGATATGACCCACCCAACACACACATCCTGCACCAATGCCAACTTCTAGTGTCAGACTCCACCCAGGTATAAATAGTTAAAAAAAACCTAGATACCTTGCTGGTGGTAAATGTCTCACATTTGGTCAGCTCAGGTGTTGCTGGAAATTCCTTCCACATTATTATAATCAGGAATGTACTCATGGACAATAAATCCAACAGTAACAAAGATGAACATGTGGATGGTCCTGGTTCTGGAATGCTGCTAACTTGCTGATGCAAATCGTGTCTGGCCATTTTTGAAGCCACAGTGTTGCCAACCTAATCAGCATACCAAGACATTCCACCAAAACCAGTCCTTTCCAGTGTTGGGAAACTTAGATAATCATGCTAAACCCTGGAGTGAACATATATACAAGACTTCAATGTGATAGTAAGATACAGATGCATGACTGCAAATAGACATGTTAGAATAACAAAAACAATGTATTACTCATTACTGCTTCTCATAGTTGTCTTGGGAGGATAGCTCAGGGGCAACTTGCTTGCCATGGAAGCAAAGTGACAAGGAGCAAAACAGGGTTATAAATAACCTATCATACCATATCATATCATACTCATTCACTAACATCATTCTCTTCCGCCATAAATCATTAGTATTAGAGAAGTTTAAATCACTTGTCGTAAACAGAATGGAATTCTAGGTTGAACTTGGTATTGCGTTTGGGGGGTATGTCACGTTGGTGCCTTTTGATGAAACTGCATGAAACCTTCAACATTGATTTCAACCAGCTTTCAAAGTGTTGTCAAAGCTTAATGAAGGTTAGTACTGCGTGCAAAGTTATAGGAAGTCCCAACAAACACTTTAATTTAAATTCCAAGACAACATTTTCGGTCTCATGTAGTGCGATAACTGGAATGGTTGCCACCTAATTTGCATTATTACTTGGTGACTGTGCAATTTAGGAACTTCGCAAAATCTTGTGAAAATCCATCCAAACGTGAGAGCGACATATATATTGATAGATGTGTATGCCAACCAGAACATGTTGTATCTAAATTGCAAATGTGGGCTCTAGTTTTAAAATATTGACAGCAAACACGTTTTAAAAGGGCATAGCAAACGTCATGTGCCATGTCCTGGTCCTGCAAAGGGAAAACAAGGAATGCCCTACACTAATAGACAAAAGGGAAATGACGACTCTATGCAAATCCACACACTTAGGGTGGAGGACTCTGCTAATTTGTGCATGCCCCACCAAACCTTGAGTTCGACCCCCATAGAAAAAGTTGATTCTGAAATATTAAAACTGTTCACCATGTTGACAACAGGAAGAAACAGCGGCTTAAATTTAGTTTCCACACTAACGTATTTTTAAATGTTGTGTAAAGTATTGCACTACACAGTAAGTTAAAGGGTCTAGTTGATGGTAATGTCTGAAGCTTGTTTGTTTTTTTTTCTCCAAAGAAGCATATGTAAGGCAGTCTGCATGTTTTTCTAAGGCGCCATCGAGCTCCATCCTCTGAGTGGCAGGGAATTTTAAGGGCGTTCCCAAATATATTAACTTTTCATTTACATTCCAACTAGCAATTGTTGCTGAAGTGTACCACAAGAACACCTGGACAGATTGAGATCAAAATTGAAGAACTTAGCAAATATGGGCCTTGCACTTGGATTTAGTCAAAGACAAAACTGTGGCACCATCTTTGCTTGTCATGCTCATAGAATGCTACAGGTAGCTTCACAGTGTCCTGGTCTCAGTGTCTGCAGAGACCCGTAGTAGCCCTTGCCCCGTGGGACATGCTGAATGGGCTGATATTCAAGGGGATGCAGCCCATCCCTCAAGGTCAGAGTCGACTACACTAAGTAAATGACATTTCACAGTTATGGTCATGAAGGCAACTCAGACATCACAGATAAAACCATAAACTGTATCATCAATGGCAACCCTGATGACATTGCCATTGTGTGCATTACTCTTAGGGAAAAGGGATAGCAGGATTGTATATAAACAGCCTTAACTTAATTCTGAATCCAGGAATGTGTCTGGATAATATCTCACCAAAATGTAAGTCTATACCTATCTTGTGTCTCCAAAGTTGGCTTTGCGTTCATGGACGTTGCACTGAAATACACATTTGCAAGTGGCATAGAACATTCCTGAACACGCACTAAAAAAAGTCCACCTGATTAAACATTATTCCTTAACTCCTTTCACAGCACAATACTCACTTGGATTATAGGGTAAATATCAGCGATAATATTGTTAAAGGGAACATTTAATGTTGCTCTGTAGTCTAAGTTAACGCTGGAGTTTTAGTCACCCTGTCCACCCTGTATGATGTATTTTTCCTTTGAAGTACCCCTTTTGGTACCGCTTCACCTTTATTGTTATAATGTTCTTGGTTACAATCCAATATAACATTGTGCTTCATATAACAACACCAACATTAAATAAAATAGTCTTATGCAACTTGGCTATGTTAAGAACATAGTTCATTTGCACTGACTGTTCCTTTAGGATGGTATTTTCAAGGTCGGTATTTTGTATAAAGGGTAATCCTTAACCCTTTGCAGATTTCATTTTTAATTAAGGTACATATAGTTTGGCTTTGCTTTCAAATTCCATAATTCAAGGGGATGATATCCTACAAATTAATCTTTTTCCATAATTAAAAGGAATTATATCATTACTGATCAGATGTAAGCTTCGGAAGCATATGATATCTAATCATTATAAATAAATACAATTATGGCATGTGTGGGGGAGGGAGGGTCTAAAAAGACCCTCCTTGCCTACATCCCTCCCCAGGTGAGAGCCATGGCTCATTGGGCGCGCCACCATACCGCCAGGGCCCCGGCGGTGGGGGGGGCTCGCCCACTGGAGACATTGCCCACGCGTTGGATTCAGAAAGGCCTCAGAAACGAATTTTGTCTAGCAAAGATGGTGTGAGCTCTGCGCACTGCAGCGCGGCCCCCACCCTTGAAAAGTTTCAACTATCCCTGTTGCTGCAACACCCTGGCAGATCCGCTGAGAGCCCGTTCCCATGAACAAGGCGGGCATGAGGTAGCGCAAGACACTTACACTGTAGCATTTTACCCTCCACAGCGTGCCATTGCTCCCAGCTCAACCCAGCCTGAAGGCCTAAGCGATGAGAAAGAACTGCAAAATGATTATCAGGTGGCTGAAAACCCCCAAAATATTAATGACAAGACCATCTACAAAACATGTATGCTTCCCCATAACCCCTCCGCTATCACGAGACCCTGCCAACTGCATAACCATGGTAAAATACACTCCCCCATGGTCCTGAACGATCCAAGAACCCACACCCTTACAGTGGGATGTAAATAATGGAAAAAAATGGTCAAGGGCTGGTTGCTAGGTAGGTCACTAAAAGACCGACACTCCATGACCCTGTGCTATAACCGTATTAATGCTGCTAGGGTACAAGAGAGAATGAATGTAACAGTACAAAGGGCTCGTGCGAGAATGTATGTTTCACGTGTGCATGCTTAAGCCCCTTGTGTGCCACTACCGTCACGCGCAGTGGCGAGTAATCTCTCATGTACTCCACCAACCTCAGGACTACCTCACTAATTGTAATTGCATATACATATCGCCAAATGCTGTAGTTGTTTCAACATAGCGTATGAATAAGTTGCTCAGATTGGGCGCCTTCAGAACACATGTAGTAAAAATGAAATGGATGTTAATAAATGATTTCAATAAGTGTTATAGAACGTTGTTATAAAATGTTTAGACATTTGTAGATTTCTCGCCTGAAAAGTAGGCAACACACGAGGAAAATGCCTCTGAGACTACGTGCAAGGTCATTCCCCCTCCCACGGTACGAAGGCTGCCCAGCAAGAAAGCAGAGGCCTGCGCCGCACTCCTCCACCTCCCCCGACCAGACTGGAGCCGCTTCAAGGATCTGTAGCCCCCTCTGTATCCCCCAAGGCCACTAGCCGCCACCTGCATTATTTACAACACGGCAGTAAACCTCTGCTTGAATACACAGACCCACCAGCGGCCCCTCGTAAACCCCACAGTCCACCAGACCACCTCAAGACTTATGGCTCGGGGTGACCAAGACATCTAACACTATGGTAACAGTCAGCGGCCCATTCATAATAACTTCTAACAAGACAGGAAGACATATACTGCCCATCCCATGCCCCTAGACTTGGCCCCTAGACCTGTGATACCGGTCAACAGGACACAGGTAACCATGCCCTGACAAACGACCACCAGACCACTGACAAGGTGCATTCCTCCTGTGTTGCGTTAACCTGTAGAATAACCTATTGAAAGATTTACTAAAGAGAATGATACTACAATGCTTGAATGACTGCGGTGTGCATGGCCCAGGGCAAACAGGTCAAGGAAGGCATTCATCTCTGCTACAGGCCGCAGTGCCATAACAACACCGTCCGGATGAACTCAAGCCAACCCGCCAGGCCCAGCCCAACCCACGAGGCTGACCAGTGACGTCGTCCAGCCAAGACCAACCACGCCGCAGCAGCACCTATAGTTAGCCTACGGCACTCAATCCCTTTGAGTTTGTGCCCCCTATAGTATGTAGGTTTTTGATGACGTTTTTTGTAAATGTATACGCCTGTCTTTGCTATTGTCAGGCAGAGCGCTCTCAGAGTTTGCAGAGTTCTTTGCATGCCCTATCTGATTGATAAACTCCCACTTAAGCTCACCGGCACTCTGTCTTGGCTTTATTCACAATTTGGGAGTGTCCATTATTTTCTCTCATTGCGGGGAGGATCGTGCTGGCTGGGGACGCTTGCTTTCAGTGGTGACCCCGATAGCGTGATTTCTTTTGCATTTTTTCTCCTAACCCCAACATTACCGTCCCCTTTTGGCACGAGAATCTCCGGTCGAAAAGGGATACGCACGGTGCGCCGGCTCCGGGAGGCTGCCCGCCAACGGCGACCGGTACACTAAGAAGTGCGCACTCAACAGAGAAAGGGTACGGGATCCCGGTTGAAAAATCCCCTTTGAGTACCGCTCGCCAGAGCCGGGGCTGACTGTTGAGCGGACGGTAACACTGCCTGGACGGACCCAGTTTCGGAGACTATCGGTTCAAGACGGGTACGTGAGTACTGAGTGCGAGTGATCCTAAAGGGAGTGGGAGAGGAGATTTAGAAAAGGGGGACGAGGACAGGTAGAAAGGGGGGAAAAAACGTAGGTCTACTAAGGACCATCTTGAACTTTCTTTGCTTTTTTTCTTTTGCATATGGCCATTAGGATCAAGAGGTGAACAAGAGATAGAAGTGACGGGAACCTAGCTCCGCGAGGGGGTAGAAGGCGGCGCTGCATAGTGCTATCTTGACTAGTACTGGGAATATATGAAGAAGTGAATAATAAGATAAAAGTGTCTGGCAAAGGGGGACACGGAGAATATATTAGTGACTGCTATTTTTTCTATCCTTTTTCTTTAGGGGTGGGGGAGAATAATAACAAGTGAAGAGTAATACAGACAATAGAGATAAAATAAGAGACAGAGAGGTTCACTGCAGAAGATGAGATTAAAAATAGATGCATATATGTATATGTGTATGAATACAACTGAATAAGACAGATAGGGACAGCCGGCCAGGGAGGACAGGGAGGGTAAAGTGAAGTGTGAAGAGAGTGTTACAAAGAGGTGTGTGCACGCCGTGCGCGTAAGGAGATATTTTGGTGTTGTGAGTGTGTAAGGTGATCATACATGTGTAATAATTTAATGGTTGTAATACTTGTAACGGGTTGAAGCTTCACGAAGATATAAATGATAAGAGGAATGAGTGTGTACCCCTTTAATTTTTGACGTAGTATTGTCGAGATCACTGATTGGTTTGCTTTTGTATGGGCCCCCACCGAGATCATAATAGAGTATATGTGCAGCTATTGTTGTGGCAAAGACGAAACGCATATTGGTGACACGCTCGCATTACGATCTTGAAAGACCCACAGGTACCCCCATACCAGAAGGGTACAAAGCATGGGGGCAGAAACACCCTTATCACACATTTGTAAGAACCTGCCGGGGTATGCAGAGCGGACTAAGAAATACCATGATCAGTGGGTCACAGAGTTAAAGGGAGAGGGGTTGCCCCAAATATGGCCAGAAGGGGGATCATTTGACAAAAGCGTCCTGGATATGGTAGTGACGTGCATTTGTATCAAGTACAAGGGGAAACAATTGCATAATAGGAGAGAAATACTAGACCTCTGGAGGTTATTTGAAGAGATACCACCACCCAAAGCCCCAGCAATGAACCCTGACCTGCCATCCACCACTGACAATCCACTAATGATACCAAGAGAGGGTAAGGTACCGCCAATTGAAGAACCACAAGTAGCGGTGATAAGTTTGTACCCGATATTAAATAAACCCGTGCCCGCACAAGGGTACAGCGATCCCACTTATGTGCCTCCCCCGACAGCAACTACACCCCAACGACCAACGGCACCCCATCCGTATGAAAACACGAGAGAACGAGCCCAAACAAGTGCACATAGAGTGGATATAGAGAAATTGGCAGACGATTTAGAATCAAGACTCTCAATAGCAAAGGATGAGCTTTCAAGAATAAAAGACATATGCGAGCGCACAGCACTTACTCCAGCAAGATCAGGACGCACATCCAGAGCACTGAGTGAGAGCAGAACAATTGAAGATGGTTGGAAGAAAGGTGAAATACTGTTTAGAATTGAGGAAGAGCCAACACGAATAATAGAAGTGGGAACACTAGAAGGGAGTGCTGGTGATGTAGAACGGCCTACAGGGAACAGAGAAGAACTACTATGTGATATCAGGGGTGACATGGAGGAGAGTGACAGGTTGAGTATGGCGATAGGAGGGGAAAGTGAGCAGTTAGATGGTGCAGGCTCGCTGGGAACACTGGATGATGAAAGGACGGGACGGTTAAGAAATAGGGTGGGGAAGATGGCGTCATTGGGGTCAGCAGCGGCCAAATTGGGTGCAGATACGACCACAAAAGGAAGGTTACAACTCCCACTGATACATAGAGGAGAGGGGAGACCAAATTATATCCCATGGGCGCAAATTGATAAGGCAAATTTGTTAAAGCTGCTACCCCCGTTATCGGGAGGGGCAAGTAAGTGGATATACGCCTTTGAGAAACACACTGCTGGGGTGCCCCTAGCAATTGGGGATGTGAAGAGTTTGCTTGTGTCAGCGGTGGGAGACCAGGCCGACAGAGTGTGGGTAAAAGCTGGTTTTCCGGGCGTAACAGTGGATTGTGACCGCCATGATGGGGCGTCATTTAATACAGTGCGTGCAAGGGTGTGGGATGCTCTGCGGGAAACGTTCGCAGATACTCCAGATTTACAGTCAGTAATGCAGTGTACCATGAATGACGGGGAAGATGCTATGGATTACATTTTTAGGGTTCAAGAGATGTGGAGAGCGGAAACGGGCACGCCCTGGTATCAATCGACATCATTATTTTATTTCATTATCAAAAGAGGGCTCCCAAAAGAGGTGCAAAAGGCGCTCGATAAGATAGCAGGCATTGAGGCATAGGGGTGGCCAGAGATCCAGAGCATAATCGTGCACCATTGTAAGAGAATAAAAGAGAGGGAGAAGGAGGTGGCTCAGAAAAGATTGGCAGACGAGGCGAAGCTAATACAGACAAAGTTGGTGAAGGTCGCAGCAGCAG
The DNA here is from genome assembly GCF_040938575.1 of Ambystoma mexicanum. Taxonomy (NCBI): domain Eukaryota; kingdom Metazoa; phylum Chordata; class Amphibia; order Caudata; family Ambystomatidae; genus Ambystoma; species Ambystoma mexicanum. The sequence continues at coordinate 1,370,994,247 of NC_090931.1, forward strand.
TAGCTGCGCTCCCACACGGCAGGGAGGGGGATGAAGAGGAGGAGGGGCAGATTGCAATACAAGGAAGGATGGCAGCTAATTGGGCTGGAGCAGGGCAGCGACAGTGGAACGAGCAGGAGCAGAGCGGAGGTCCGATGTGGCAAGAGTGGGCCCCACGAGGGGGAAGAGGTGGGTACAGGGGTCGAAGGGGTGGACAAGGGTATGGGGGAATGGGAGGAAATGGGTGGCAGGGTCCCAGAGGTCCACAAGGGAGTTGTTGGAATTGCGGGAAGTGGGGACATTACTCTAGGGAGTGCAGAAACAGACCAAACAATGGGTTCCAAGAGGTAGAACATTATGGTCATCCCCATCCAGGGAGCCCATATGGTCTCCCAATGGGACAACATCAACAACAGGGGAACATGGGTCAAGGGCGCAATGAGCAACTGCAGGGGCATCAGTATAGAACACAGAACCACCCACAAAACAATGACACTATGCAGTACACGCCAGGTAACCCCTTCGCAACAACGGCAAATGGAGCCCCCGCCCCCGCACCCTACAGTGGTGTGTCAGTGGTTTCAGGGAGCGTCTTCAATCAAGGGGGGGCAATGAGACACCCCGCATAGGACAGCCCACAGAGAACACTTGCGTGTCCAGTCCTGTCTACCACCTACGATGCATCAGAGGAACCATTGGTAGGAGCGCAGATAGGAGACAAGCAATTCATATTCATGGTGGATTCGGGAGCAGAGAAATCATGCATTAAAGAGGGCCGGTTCCCGTTATCTAACCGGAAGTTAGAGACGCAGGGGTTCTCTGGGGCTGTAATTGAAGTTCCTTACACAGAAGCATTGGACGTAACAGTGGGGGGCAAAACAGTGAAAGCGCCCTTACTGTATTATGAACACTCTCCAATAAATTTACTGGGGAGGGACCTCCTGAGTAAACTCAATATGACAATATCATTTACAGGGAGTGGTATAGTGTGCTCAACACCCGGAATATGCCCACTACGCGTGATGGCAGTAATACAGGCCCATACACTTATGCAGGAGATAAGAGGATTACCCGAAAATGAAGAAATGTTTATTGAAGGCATAAAAACATTGGCCCTCATAATTCCAGAACTAAGGAGAATGGACTGGAGGATCCCAGCGGAATTCCTCTTCCGCCCCATAGTGTGCCCTGACATAGCTCCAGGGTCAATAGTATCACTGGACTTGCACGCAGTACAGGTATCAGCCAAAAGAATATCTGTAATTGGGATTGACATGGAAGGATGCAAGTGGCGTACAGTATTGTGTACAAATGCCAATATCCCACGACGGGAGATATCAGATGAGGAGCTCTTTTCAGATGTAGAGGGAGACGGTGAAATAGTGATGGAACTAGCAATGCCCTGCGACATCATGATCACAGCAAGAGAGATCCCCGTTCAACTAATGGCAGTGGTGGGAGCACCACCGTCATTTTTCGATGATGACATGAGACTTGTACCAAATAACATATGGACGAACGGCCCCCATGATGTAGGGCTATTACATGGAGTTCAACCTGTAATAATAAAATTGAAACAAGGAGCAATTCTACCCCGCGTAAAACAATATCCGTTGTCCCGCGAGGCTGAAGAAGGGATAAAAGAGACAATAAATGCGCTACTAGCACAAGGGATAAAAGTGCCTTCAAGCTCCCCATGTAACACATGTATTTACCCAATCAAAAAAGCAAAGGGAGGTTCATGGAGAATGATACAAGATTTACGCCCCCTCAATGATGTAATTCAGAAAGAGTTCCCTTTGGTCCCGAACCCTGCATCAATATTATGCAGCATCCCCAAAACAGCATCACACTTCACGGTCGTTGACTTGAAAAATGCATTTTTCTCAATCCCCTTGGCCGAAGAAAGTAGATATTTGACAGCATTCACACTTGGGGGAAAGAGATACGAACATTGCAGGTTACCACAAGGGTACTGTGAGAGCCCGAGCATATTCAACAGAATACTACATGAAGACTTGGGAAACTTATCTGTTGAGAGCACAATAATTCAGTACGTAGACGATTTACTCGTCTGTGCACAGGACGAGGAGGTATGTAGAAGAGACTCAATAACACTCCTGGCTTTACTGGCCAATAAGGGGTACAAAGTGGACAAGGGAAAGCTGCAATACTGTCTGACAGAAGTACTCTACTTAGGGCAGTTAATATCAAAAGACAGAAAAAGAATAATACCAGACAGGGCAGAAGCAATAAGAGCAGTAGGAGAACCCACCACAGTAAAGGACATGCAGACATTTTTGGGAATGTGCAACTACTGCCGAGCATGGATATTAGACTATGCGGCATACACAAGGCCCTTATTACAGGCACTTAAGGAAGCCCAACAGGAGAACAGAAAAATAGAATGGACAGAAGAAATGAGCACGTCATTCAAATCATTGAAAGAGTTAATATCAAGCGCTCCAGTACTGGCAAATCCAGATTATGGACGCAAATTTTACCTGTTCTCACACTGCAAAGGAACACTGATGACAGCTGTGTTGACACAGAAAACGTCCTTAGGTCATAAGCCCCTGGCTTACTATAGTGGCACTTTGGATGATGTGATGCAAGGACATTTCGCGTGCGAGCAATCACTCGCTGCGGCCGCGTTCGCAATTGAGAAAAGTGCCACGATAGTAATGGGATGTCCGGTAACATTGTTCGTGGAACACTCATTATTTGCAATACTGGAGAGGTCAAAGAGTACACTGACAACACAGCGGGCAACAGCATATGAAATCATACTGTCCAGCGCAAATATCCATGTGGTAAGATGAAAGTCAGTGAACCCAGCCACGTTCATCACAGAAGCATGCACCATAGAGGACATGCAGGACCATGACTGTGCAACTTACACAGGTGAAAAAGGGGAGGACCCAGTAGTTTGTGAGAATGCTCTGAACGAGGGAGAGGTGTATTTCGTAGACGGGTCAGCATCAATTGACATGGACACAGGAGAGAAACATGTGGGTATGGCAGTGGTGAGACTAGAAGACGGTGAGTATGAGACATTAGTACAATACCGCCTCCCATCACATTACTCCGCACAAGCAGCAGAACTGATTGCACTTATAGAAGCACTACATGCAGCCAAGGGTTGTGCAGTAACAATATACACAGACTCAGCTTACATGACGACAACAGTACACGGAGGCCTGGCAAGATGGGGGCGGAGGGGGTTTCGGCGAGCAGATGGAACACCAGTTCAGCATGCAGAGTTGCTGAGTGAGTTAATTGAGGCGCTAAAAGACCCCACAGCAGTAGCAATTGTAAAGTGCCAAGCACATACATCCAATACAGATATCGTGTCTTTGGGAAACGCGGCAGCAGACGCCGCCGCCAAGGAAGCTTCTTACTTTCAGAAAAATGAGGCAGGCGAGTACATGTTACAGCATAACACAAATGAAGACCTCCTAGTAGGATATAATATGATGCCTGTACAACAAATAATAGATTTACAAGAGGGAGCTAGTGCAGAAAAAAAATCAATATGGACAAAGAGAGGATGCAGCAAATCGGCAACAGATTTACTATGGCGGCAAGATAACTCAGGAAAAGTGGTAATGCCAGTACAATTGTTGGAAATTGCGTTTCAACAACTACACTTCCCTGCACATAATACAAAGCAGCATATTGCAGCAGAAATACAGGAAGAATGGTTTGTGCCCTGTCTCCAGGAGCACATATCACGACTAGCATTAGAATGCACAACATGTCAGATATACAACTCAGGAATGACACTACGTACGCTCAGAGGAACAATTCCAAAACCCATTGGCCCATTCAGAGAGCTCCACATTGATTATGCGGATATGGGAGAAAGGTGTAATGGGGCACGTTACATGATTGTGGTTGTGTGCCCATTCTCAAGGTGGGTAGAGGCAGGCCCATGTGCGCGTCCTGATGCGAAAAGCGCTGCAAAGTTCTTGGTTAGGGAAGTGTTCCCGCGCTGGGGAATTCAGACGTGATTCGCTCAGACAACGGCACTCACTTTGTCAATGAACTATTCAAAGAAGTGACTACATTATTGGGAATAAAACATAAATTGTGTTCGATTTATCATCCCCAAAGTAATGGCGTAGTGGAAAAGATGAACGGACTATTAAAAGGCAGGTTATCAAAACTATGCTTCTCACTAAAAAAGAACTGGATCTACTGCTTACCCCTTGCACTGTTTGAACTGAGAAATCAGCCAAGCAAAGACCACCATTTGTCCCCGCACGAGATCGTGACTGGGAGGCGAATGCACACAGCACATTCCCCTCTGCGTGAACGTTCAGATGCACACAGGAGCGCCACGATATTGGGTGAGGAGTTTACAGATTACTTAAAGAAATTAACAAAGGCAGCGCGCGTAATTGCAAAGCAGCTTGCCCCGCCCTTCACGAGTGAGGAGGGAAACACTACAGAGCCCGCCACACAGCCTGACAAACAGCTACAGCTGATGCCAGGCAAATTTATATATGTCAGGAGTTTTGTACGAAGGTGGAATGCACCACGGTTCCATGGCCCCTACGAAGTAGTGTTCTGCACGCCCACGGCGGAAAAGTGAAGGGCCTCAAGTACTGGGTGCATTTGACAGATGTACGAAGGGCATATAGCCCTGTGCAGGTAGAGGTAGAGGAGGAGGCACAGACAACAGCAAACAATGAAACTGAGTAGAATGCCTAAATATGAACTTGCGTGTGTATGCAAAGTAATAGAGATGGATGACTAGATGACGAGTGTAAATGTATTTGAAAAGTATTTGTGTTTCTTTTTTCCTTTTTTGTTTCTCACGTGCGAAGGTACAAACGTACATATATATATATATGAATAATGTAATGATTTTATTGAATGTCTACACCCTTGTCTGTGCATCCCACCCCTGTCACCCTACCCGCTTCCACACCCCGTCAAAGTTACTTTTGGCACTGATGGTGCCACGGAAATGTTTACATGCATACACTTAATGCACTTTTATATCTCAAACAGGAGCTACCATGGCATCTAACGGGCAGCCTGCAACGGATAGATTTACTAGATTTAGACAATTGCTAACTGAGAGATGTAGATATTCGTATGAGTGTGGATTATCAGTGTGCATTATATTGTTTTTTACATTAATGTTTGGCCTGGTAACATATTGGTTCATAGCGTTCATCTCTATCGAGATGAACGAGGGGGGAGGGAGTAACAACACTCTTACTCTTGGGACTAATTCAACTGCAAGTATCAATACTAAAGAAGGTGATTTTTTGGTATGGGATGGAACCAAACTTGTATGGGGTTACTACACCACACCATCCACTGCTGTGATGTCGAAAACAAAAGGTTCACAAGACGAAATGCAAAATGCTACAATGTCCCTACCAGAAGTGTCTAATTACAATGCTCGCAGCTTGAATGACCGAAACGTATCTGCTATATCATGGTTGTATAGCGCCCCCACTAGCCAACCTGCCCCCATAGAAAAAAATGATCTGCCATTTATTGAAAAAGACGGGAAGGAGAGAATGATAGCAGCACACAATAAATTATATGAGGATTGGGCAAAGGGGGGTGGGAATAAGGAAGGGGGGCCTATTTTGTCACTTGCTCAGGAAGCCGGGAAACACATAAGGAGCAAGAATAGCAGACGGAGAAGGGAGGCAAGCAGGAGGAGGTATGATGAGTACTATGGGTTGGGACTAGATAAGATGGAAGACCCGCGACACCCCCACCAAACAAATAAGTTGTATGCAGACATGAGTGCAACAGCCAAACAAACCACAAACGAGAGCTGCTATGTTTGCTCCCTCATCCCCCATGCTTCAGGCACACCCAAAGTGTTGTTACCCAAAGAATTGCCTATTGTGGATGCCCAATGTCTCCTTCATCTCACACTGTGCAGGATTAAGAACACCTTCCAGGCACATGAAGTCACTTTCAGGATGATGCAGAATGAGAAAACCTGTTACCCAAAGGCAGCTGGAGTAGTATGCCTTAAAGAACCATTTTTTGTCATACAAGGGACACTTTTTTCTGACAACAAGTGGAAGGATGAAGAAGTAATGTGTAAAGCTGAAGCACTGAGGGGTGTGGCACTGGAGAAATTACAATGGATAGAAGAGACGTGCACCCCAGTATGGAGTGAACACATTTCCAAACTGACATGGGTAACAGCCATTGAAAAGCCCTTCAAGTTGCAGAGTGATATAAACTATGAACTGTGTTTTAAGGGAGAGGGGAAAACGCCTATGGGAACCAACAAGAATTGCAACAAAACCCTCGCCATCCCAGATATGAGAAAAGGGACGGCGGCACTGATGGACACATACTGGGTTTGCGGTAACCAGGCCTACCTGCACCTTCCTCAGTCGTGGAGTGGCAGCTGCTCAATGGCCACACTACATTCAGCCTTAATGGTCATCCCAGAAAGCCACATTGACGGAAACAAGCGAACACAAGGAAGCGTCCAACAGAGTGCAGCCCAGCCTACTGCAGAGTCACATATCTATGTCCTGTCTTCCGGGGACAAGAAGGAGATACTGACGAGAACCAGGCGAGCATCAAACTACATCTCAAAGGCATCATCTGAATTGTTGGCACAGATCCCTGACAGGTATCGGCTATTCAGCTCTGCAGAAACATTCTTTGCCTCACTCATCTCAAGTGTTCAAGCAAGAGCAAATGCAAAATGGCTCCAGATAACGCGTTGGGAGCTGATTCAGCTGGCAAATGACACTGAAGAGGGGTTCAATGTAATCAAAGTGGAACTAAGACCTCTACGGCTGATGACCATGCAAAATAGGTATGTCCTGGACCTACTGACGGCAATGGATGGAGGTGTTTGCCGAAAAATAGGAAGTGCCTGCTGCACTTTCGTACCTTCTGAAGACGCAGAAAACGGCTCCCTGGCCCATGTGATCGAAGCAGTGCACAACCTAGGCGAGAGAATGAAGATGGAAGGTGGAGCAGAAGACAGCACCTGGTTCGACAACATTTTTTCCTGGGTTCCCTCATGGCTTGGAATGACTGTGAAATTTCTGGTGCCAGCCGTGGTGCTCCTCCTCGTCATTTTTTGCCTGTGCCAGGTGGGTCTTCGATGTTGTGCTAGCGCAGTGCCTAATGGTGCAATGATGATGGTGACAATGGGCAACTCCAGTGGTACAATAAGAGCAACACAAGAAGCACACGTGCAGACAGGAACCGATAATACTCCCAGATACCAGCTAGTGCCTATGTATCATGATAAGGATGTAGTGGACAAATTATGGCACACCACCATCAAAGAACCCCGTATACTGGAATGGTATGAGGAAGTTTGGGTAGATTTGGCAGGAGAAGATGGATGTATTTATTTGACTTGTACTCGAGATGAGTATGCTAGGAGAGGTGAGAGCTTGGGGGGGGTGTGCAGAGCATGGATGCCTATAAAAGGAACACCAGCATGGGAGGAGGCAGAGTTGGACGAGGCAGAGTGTAGGAGGATAGAGGCTTTGAAGTATTCGTTACTTAAGTAACGAAAGGGGGGAAATGTGGGGGAGGGAGGGTCTAAAAAGACCCTCCTTGCCTACATCCCTCCCCAGGTGAGAGCCATGGCTCATTGGGCGCACCACCATACCGCCAGGGCCCCGGCGGTGGGGGGGGCTCGCCCACTGGAGACATTGCCCACGCGTTGGATTCAGAAAGGCCTCAGAAACGAATTTTGTCTAGCAAAGATGGTGTGAGCTCTGCGCACTGCAGCGCGGCCCCCACCCTTGAAAAGTTTCAACTATCCCTGTTGCTGCAACACCCTGGCAGATCTGCTGAGAGCCCGTTCCCATGAACAAGGCGGGCATGAGGTAGCGCAAGACACTTACACTGTAGCATTTTACCCTCCACAGCGTGCCATTGCTCCCAGCTCAACCCAGCCTGAAGGCCTAAGCGATGAGAAAGAACTGCAAAATGATTATCAGGTGGCTGAAAACCCCCAAAATATTAATGACAAGACCATCTACAAAACATCTATGCTTCCCCATAACCCCTCCGCTATCACAAGACCCTGCCAACTGCATAACCATGGTAAAATACACTCCCCCATGGTCCTGAACGATACAAGAACCCACACCCTTACAGTGGGATGTAAATACTGGAAAAAAATGGTCAAGGGCAGGTTGCTAGAAAGGTCACTAAAAGACCGACACTCCATGACCCTGTGCTATAACCGTATTAATGCTGCTAGGGTACAAGAGAGAATGAATGTAACAGTACAAAGGGCTCGTGCGCGAATGTATGTTTCACGTGTGCATGCTTAAGCCCCTTGTGTGCCACTACCGTCACACGCAGTGGCGAGTAATCTCTCATGTACTCCACCAACCTCAGGACTACCTCACTAATTGTAATTGCATATACATATCGCCAAATGCTGTAGTTGTTTCAACATAGCGTATGAATAAGTTGCTCAGATTGGGCGCCTTCAAAACACATGTAGTAAAAATGAAATGGATGTTAATAAATGATTTCAATAAGTGTTATAGAACGTTGTTATAAAATGTTTAGACATTTGTAGATTTCTCGCCTGAAAAGTAGGCAACACACGAGGAAAATGCCTCTGAGACTACGTGCAAGGTCATTCCCCCTCCCACGGTACGAAGGCTGCCCAGCAAGAAAGCAGAGGCCTGCGCCGCACTCCTCCACCTCCCCCGACCAGACTGGAGCCGCTTCAAGGATCTGTAGCCCCCTCTGTATCCCCCAAGGCCACTAGCCGCCACCTGCGTTATTTACACCACGGCAGTAAACCTCTGCTTGAATACACAGACCCACCAGCGGCCCCTCGTAAACCCCACAGTCCACCAGACCACCTCAAGACTTATGGCTCGGGGTGACCAAGACATCTAACACTATGGTAACAGTCAGCGGCCCATTCATAATAACTTCTAACAAGACAGGAAGACATATACTGCCCATCCCATGCCCCTAGACTTGGCCCCTCGACCTATGATACCGGTCAACAGGACACAGGTAACCATGCCCTGACAAACGACCACCAGACCACTGACAAGGTGCATTCCTCCTGTGTTGCGTTAACCTGTAGAATAACCTATTGAAAGATTTACTAAAGAGAATGATACTACAATGCTTGAATGACTGCGGTGTGCATGGCCCAGGGCAAACAGGTCAAGGAAGGCATTCATCTCTGCTACAGGCCGCAGTGCCATAACAACACCGTCCGGATGAACTCAAGCCAACCCGCCAGGCCCAGCCCAACCCACGAGGCTGACCAGTGACGTCGTCCAGCCAAGACCAACCACGCCGCAGCAGCACCTATAGTTAGCCGACGGCACCCAATCCCCTTGAGTTTGTGCCCCCTATAATATGTAGGTTTTTGATGACGTTTTTTGTAAATATATACGCCTGTCTTTGCTATTGTCAGGCAGAGCGCTCTCAGAGTTTGCAGAGTTCTTTGCATGCCCTATCTGATTGATAAACTCCCACTTAAGCTCACCCGCACTCTGTCTTGGCTTTATTCCCAATTTGGGAGTGTCCATTATTTTCTCTCATTGCGGGGAGGATCGTGCTGGCTGGGGACGCTTGCTTTCACATGTCATTATGTATGCATTCCAATAGATAACATCAATTGTATCATGTTGAGCAGCTGTCAATTAGTTTAAGCAGCGCCCCTATTTAAAGAAATGTTAAGAAATGGTTTGTAAGGATAAACAATCTGGGCTATCCATTGTTAGTTGCACTGTCTCCAAACAGTAACAGAGAAAACCCACTGCACTTGGAGAAACGAATGTTTGAAACATCTGTACACTTCCCCCCTTTCATACTAAACTCTGTCTTGGGAAACTGTGAATGGCAGGGATTGATGTCATGTTACATATATATATATATATATATATATTTATATCTGGTGTTGCACACAGCAGGAAGAGCCTGCTTCCCCAGACCCCAGCAAGCAGGGAGAGCTTGTATCCCCGGACCCCAGCCAGCAGGAAGAGCCTGCTAGCCAGGACCAGACAGCAGGAAGAGCCTGTTACCCCGGACACCAGCCAGTAGGAAAAGCCTGTGTCCCCACCACCTGGATGAACCTGCAACACCAACTCAAGGCTCAGGAGCACACAGCATTGTCGAGGCCAGTCTGCACGACACACTGACCGATGGTAGCCATGAGGATGAACCAGTGTTTACTCTTCCAGGCCCCCGGAGCCCACCACCCATGCCACTACCTGGACTCTGTCACATACGAGACATTGAGGGTGTGCATCACAAGGATGGAGGAAAGGCAGCAGGCAATGCACACCTTTGTCACACAGTACCTTTCTGAGACACAACTGACGTGGCAGACCATGCAGGACACCTTGTGTAACACGGCATGAATGCTGGGCCGAGCCACGGAGGGGGTGTACCACCTGGCGAGGCATGTGAGGGAGGGACATGGAGTAATGTCTGCAATGGCAGAGTCTTTCAACCTGTTGGTCAATGCTAAAGCGGAACAATGCACCATCACCACCCCACTCGGCCCATCCTCAAGCACAGCACCAAGCAGTTCTATTCAAAGTAGCCAGGTGTGTTGGTCACAGTGACTCAATCGCCCGCCAGTAGCTCACCCCCATCCACCAAAAAGGGGTCATTAACAGGGAAAGGTTCTTGTGCATGTGGGGAGGGAGTAGTTGGGAAGGGGTTCTGGGGGTAGGGGGTAGGGGGTGAGGGGGTTTTGGGGGAGGGGGCGTGGGGGTAATATGGTAGGGGTGGTGGAGTAACGGGTGTGGGGGTAATGGGGGAGAGGTTGGGGATGGGGTGCGGGGGTAATGGGGAGGGGGTGGTGGGTCAGTACAATGGGATAGTAGTGTTAGGCAATGTAATTCACATCTGTATATAGTTTATTCTTATGCAATATACCTGGTGCTTCGAACAAACATGACTGGACATTGCTTATTCAGTGTGAGTCTATTTAATCATGTACAGTGTTCATTGCCCAGTGTGACCCATGCCCAGTGCCATGTCTTGAAAAGTCCATCAAAAGTAGTGTTCAACTAATTCTTGCTGTGTGGCATGTCCATCATCCTTTGTGGCACAGAGCATTCCCTACATCTTCTTCATCCTCATCCTCTGGTGGCATCATGTCCATTTCAGGGGGCAGAGGGACATTGTGCCGGATGCACATGTTGTGTAGCATGGCACATAACAGCACAATTTTGCCCACCTTCTCTGGCTCGTAAATGAGTGCTACCCCCGACCCGCTGAGGCAGCCGAACCTTGTCATCAACTGGCCAAACCTCTGCTCGATGGTGCCTCAAGTGTGTAGATGTGCACGGTTGTAGGCCTCTTCATGCCTGTGGTTTGGTTGTCTGATGGGGGTCATGAGCCATGCCATCAGGGGATAACCGGCATCACCTGCATGGGAGCAAGAGAAAGGGTACTTGTGATTTATTTGGTCATTCCATGTTGGCACTGGCTGTACAGTGGACATTTGAAAAGTGAACTTAGCACAGGGATTCATGGCATGTGTCATTGGCTCTGAACCCGGCAAGTGAACTTAGGGCTGATCCATGGGGCGGGGAGATGGGTGCAGTTGCTGTCACATGGCTCGTTCACTGTGAGACGAATCATTCCTCCGTGCGCAGACAACAAGAAGCCGCTGTGAACCGAGGGATCATCGAACCCATTGAAACCAATTATAAGACCGTTGGGTGAGATAGATCACGAAAGAAATGGCACTGAATTGAGAAGCCGTACTCCGGTTAAGCGTGAAGGTTTTTCCTCTATCCGGCACCAACTCCACAAACAGACTGCTCCCTTTCCCTCTCTCACCTCTGTCCCTCTCCACTTCCTCATCACCTCAGCAATATTGTAAATTATTCCTTATACTGTCTTTGAGTTGTGATTCAATTGCCATCTTCTGCTTGTTGTATTTTTTCTTGTTCTCATGTAAAGCACTTTGGATTAAATGGCTATATCAATTCAATAAAATACTAATACAAATACAAATACTATTTTTCTTCAGTGTGGCAGATGTTTTTCCCTCTGGCTGAGCATCTTGACTTGTGCATTGCTTTACTGTGTTCATGTATTTCCTGCATTATCACTACAGAGTGGTGCATTATGGTACATGTGTTTTCTGTTTTGTGATGATCCTAATACATGTGCTTATGTGAGCACTGTGTCTGTTAAATGCATGTAGACACGGCTGTGAAGGCCTTGCACTTTGGCATGTATTCACTGTGTTGCACATTATTTTAATTCCATATAAGTCAAAGTTCAAGGCACCCAGTATGCAGTGTCTAGTCTTGTTCCAATCAATGTGTGAGGTTTAATCTTGTGCAGGTTGGGAATAATGAGGTTGCTTGGTGTAATTCCTCATTTACTTTACATTTTATTAGCCTATCCATTCTCTGTGCACTTCAATGGATACCCGGTAATGGTTTCAGGAATTTGCAGGTGTGATGATGGATTCATGCATGCAGTGTGCACATCTGCTCTTCATGCATGCCATGCTATGCTATGTTTGGACACCCCTCATGGCCCTGTAGGTAGACTCACCCAGCAGGCGGGTTGCCTATGCTGTTGACTGCCCCCTCAATTCAATGCACCTCATGGCCCTGTGGTTAGACTCACCCAACAGCCAGGTACGATATCCAGCGTGTCATGCCATGTAGCGGGGCAGCATGGAGTTGCGCAGCACCATGGAGTCATGTGTGGAGCCAGGGAATCTTGCACAGCAATGTATGATTATTTGGCAGGCATTGCACACCATCTGTACATTGAGGGAATGGTAGAGCTTCCCGTTGCGGTACACTAACTCCATGGCATGCCGGACAACCTGCTCCATATGTGTACAGTTGAGTGCACCTATTACATTAGGCTTGCCTCAAGTGCATGGAATACTATTTTGGTTGCATTTACCTCCTCCGCAGTCCATGGTAAGCAAATGTGGTCGCATACGTGGGACAGGAGTGCATCTTGCACCTGGGTGAGCACACAGAAGAAACAGGTTTGTAAGATTCCATGCATCTGACCCACTGTGTGCTGTGGCAAGGAAGTGCAGCAGACACACTACCTTCAGCAAGGGGGGGTCTAGCTGTCCGGATATTGACTAGGCTCACCAGGTCTTCATGTATGAGGTCAACTATAGTGGTGATGGTGTCCCTGTCCCGCTGGTACAAGGTGTGGATCTGAGCGGAGGTGAGATTGAATGGGGTGGCCCTTAGGCAAGGGATTGGTGGCTGCCTGTGGGGTTCAACCGCCTGCACATTGGACATTTGCTGGCCCATGATGGCCCTCCTTCTCCTCCACCTCTGCTGCATACTCTGGCTCACTGCCTCCTCAATTAGTAGTTGTGCATGCATGTCCTCCAGCTCCTGTACTGCTAGTGCTAATGGTAGCATTGTGGATTTGGAAGGGGTGTGGTATGTGGGAGTGGTCATTTTGTGCTGTGCCACAGTCCATTGCCTCCACCTGTGCTGATTACGTGCACCTGCGGAAGGTTTCTATACACCAGATTCCTATTAATGCCTTGTCCGCGATGCCGGTGTTTCTGGCATCATTGCATCCGTTATTACCGGCATGTCCATGCCGGTGGTTGCATAGCCGTACGCCACTTAATGTGGACTTACTTGCGGCATGCCGGTGTCACTGGCACGGCTGCTGCGTGTCAACGCTGATAC